>NC_091433.1:88721043-89094159 GCF_964237555.1 Oryctolagus cuniculus
CTGGTGCCGATGGGGCCATCGGGAAGATGCAGGGCAGGGGTGGGCGGGAGGATGGCAGTGTAGACAGTGAGGTTGCTGCCTCTTGAAGGTGGTGGCTCCTGTGGTTGAGCTCAAGGAGATTGCCTTGTAAAACCCGTGGGAACTGGGTTGACAGTGCAGGAAAGGCTGATAACAAGCCCAATGTCCACCCCCTCTTCTCTGCGTGTGCTTTGTCCTTTCTCCTGGGTTTCCCCAGCCTCCCCAGGCACCCAAGAGAGCACCTGACAGCAGCAGAGTCACTGTTTGTTTTCTTGTCTACTTCTTCTTGGACCAACCCAGTCCAAGAGGCAAGGAACCTGGCTGGCTAGATGGCTGGAGGCGGGCGGGGGCTGCAGCTGCATACAAGAGTGAGAGGGAGGTGCTAATCCTGAACCCGTTTCCTTCTAGAATGGCGGGGATGGGCAGGAAGGGAGCGAGCCAGGCTCCCACGCCATCCTTCGGAGGTCTCAGAGTTACATCCCCACGTCGGGCTGCCGCGCTTCCACGGGGCCGCCCCTCATTAAGAGTGGCTACTGTGTGAAGCAAGGGAACGTGGTGAGTATGTCAGCCCCAGCCGGATTGGGGTTGTGGCATGCAGGGAGCGGAGGCAAGAGGAGGCCGGAAGAAGCAGGCACACGTCCTCACGTCCTGCCCTTTATTTTCCATTTCAGCGTAAGAGCTGGAAACGCCGCTTCTTTGCACTCGACGACTTCACCATCTGCTACTTCAAGTGTGAGCAGGTTCGTAGCAGCGTGGGGGCCCTGGTGAGAGACCTAAGAGACATATGACTACATCCCAGGGGAGAGCATGTGTGAATGGGCACCTGGGCATACGCCCAGATGTCAGGAGCAGCTCTGACTTGTCCCAGCCTTCTCATGTACGTGACTTCACAACGCTGTTCAGGTGGCCCTCGGGCTTCTGGGTAGTCAGAGCCACCGAGCACTTTCTCCGTAGATTGATTGAGAGCAGGCTGTCGGCAAGGCTGGGTGGAGGCAGCAGTTGGAGGAGGGAATGGTCTGGGTCGTGGTGCCTGGTGCACAGCCTCACTCATCTGCGGTTGCATCTTCCCCACCAGGACCGAGAACCGCTGCGCACCATATTGCTCAAGGATGTCCTCAAGACCCACGAGTGTCTGGTCAAGTCTGGGTAATTCCCTCTGCTTACTGTTTCTCTCGTGGCAGCTGCACCTGCCCTCTGCAACCTTCATTTACGCAGATTGTCACTCACTGCTCTCCTGAGGCCACGTTCACGAGTTCCTGTCTTCTTCCTAGAGTGAGGGGTGGGAGCCCAGTGTCCTGACTTGCTGCGTGCAGGCTGGCACGGGGTGCAGTCACGTAGCCTCTTCTGATGCCTTACTCTTGCCACTAAGTCGTTGAGCCTGTCATAATTTCAGGTGCAGGGGCCGGCACTGTGGTGTGGTTGGTTAAGCTGCCACCTGTGATGCCGGCATCCCATATGAGCACACAAGTTCAGGTCCTGGCTGTTCTACTTCTGATCTAGCTCCCAGCTAATGCACCTGAGAAGGCAACAGAAAGTCTCCCACGTGCCTGGGCCCCTGCCACCCATGTGGGAGACCCAGCTGGTCTCCCACTTAGGCTCCTGGTGTCAGCCTGGTCCAGCCCTAGCCATGGAGGCCATTTGGAGAGTGAAACTAGCAGATTTCGTTTTCTCTCTGTGTCTCCCTCTCTCTCTGTCACTCCGCCTTTCAAACAAATATAATTAAAAAAGGAATTTCAGGTGGAGGGAAAGAAAGATGTAGAAATAAAGAAGAGAGCAGAGCTTGGTGCTTCTTGGGTGCTTGAAGCTCAGTCTTCAGAGGAGGGACCGAGTCTGTAAGTCGCCAACACCTGCTCATGCTGGGGCCTCTTTCCTGACTTCTTATGCCTTTTGTCTTCTCTTCCTTTTGGCCCTCTTGTGCCAGAAATACAGGGGTGAATCACAGCATTTCTCTGTTACCCCACTGGGAATGATTCTAGTAGGAGATGATCACTTTTCAAGGGCCTGGTGCATAGAGGATGGGTTTGGGACTTTGCAAGGGATTCCCCCATTTCCAACCCCAAATGCAGATGCACCTAGGATTAAACTTTAGAGACCCCCCCCCCCCCCCCCGCCAATGTTTCTGGGCATCTGGAAATCCTCTTTGGGGCCATCTGTGTGTGGTCTTGAGAGACGGGGCATTTGTGTCTCTCCATCCTGTGGGCCGCGCTGGTGCAGCCTGCACACATCGCCTCAGGGCTACCAGCAGCAGGCGGCCTGTTCTCCATGAAGGCGTGGGTGGTCTCACATGAAAGCAGGGTTCTGTGTGACCCAGGGAAGCAGGGACAGAGGCACTTTGCTGAGTCTTACAAATGACGGTTATTATAGAATACAGATTACGGAGGTTTCCAGGGCCCATTTATAATTCACAGAAGAAGCTGTAGGCGGAAGCTCCAGCAGTGTGGCTCCAGCGGTGGGCAGTGAGCAGAGGGAAGACTGGGCACGGCCAGATCCTTGGAGGTCCCTGAGTGGTCCCGACTCTGGAGGGCGCCTGCACATGTGAGGCCCCTTAAGCATTCTTTTAAAGATTTATTTATTTGAAAGACAAGGAAGACAGGTGAGAGAGAGAGAGAGAGAGAGAGGTCTTCCATCTACTAGTTCACTTCCCAAATAGCTGCAACAGTTAGGGCTGGGCCAAGCTGAAGCCAAGACCCAGGAACTCCATCCTGGTCTCCCACTTAGGTCATCTTTTGCTGCCGCTCCAGGTACGTTAGCAGGAAGCTGATTTGGAAGCAGAGCAATCGTGAGGTGACTTGTTACTGTTGCATGTACCCATCTCCTCCACCCCCGGGAGTGTTGGCACAGCTTAAGGAACCAAGGGTGGGGGTTCTATCCTAGGAGTGCTTTAAGCTTTCCCTAAATCTCTGCCCCTCCAGAGCCACATTAAACTCTGAGTGAAAGAAATAAGGGAGCAGGAAAGGAAGTCTTGGGGGCTGTGCAGGGTGCCGGCTGGTGAGACTTTGTGACCTCCACAGAACCCAGCATGTTGCACTGAATTGAGTTGAAAGCAACAAGCAGATGTGAAAGGGTGGGGATTTCCTGCCTGCTTTGGTTTTACCACCATCGTCGTTAAATTTGTGATTGCTCTGTGCTTATGTGCATGAAAGATTTGAACGCTTGAAACATTTTAGTCAGGAAGAAGAGCCATCTCTACTCAGAGACAGAAAGGAATGATAGTGGAATGTGTTCCAGGTGCCTGTTAACCTGACCTGCATTGTAGCAGGTGCCTTCGTCACTGATGTTTGTGGTGACCAGCCTGATAAAGGAGGTTGTTTCACCTCCACTTTGCCCTTGGGAGTTACAAAGGCTCATGATATTTTTATTTTTAAATTAAAAATTATTAAAAATGTATTTATTTTGAAAAGAGAGAGAGAGAGAGAAAGACGGAGCACTCTCCTCCAGTGATTTACTCCCCAAATGCCCAAAACAGCCAGCGCTGGGCCAGGCCAAAGCGGGAGCAGGGAACCCCGTCCAGGTCTCCCATGTGGGCAGCAGCAGTTCAAGCACTGGAGCCCTCACCTGCTGCCTCCCAGGGTGTGCGTTAGTAGGAGGCTGGAATCGAGAATGAAGCCGAGACTCAGCCCTGCACTGTGATAAGGGATGTGGGCGTCCCAAGCTCTGTCTTAACCACTGTGCCAGATGTCCACCCTTTAGTGGTTCAACAACAGCCCCAAATACCTTTTCCTTAGCCAGGGTCAGGGTTAGACCTGAGCCCTGTCTGGCTCCCTTCAGCCTTAGTCTCCCGCTCCTCTTCCTTCTGCCCGGTGCCCATGTCACTGGCCAGTCCCCTGCCATTTCCTTCCTTCCTTTTTTTTTTATTTTAATGAAGGCAACCCTGACTGTGATCACTTCTTTCTTGGAGTTATTTTAACTCTTGGCAAGTACCATGCATCCAAACATCTGCTTGTGTAGGCCTGCTTTCTTATGTTCTTTTACAGGGTGGGAATTAGATCTTGGACTCCTTATGTCGCCCTCCCAGTGACAGCATTCACACCGCAGATGTTTCCCACCGTAAATAATTTGGGCTAATTGGAGGTTTGTCTTTGGGCATCAGTGGCTTCTTGCCTTTGCCCTGCAGAAGTCAGCATTTTTCTCTTCCCAAGCAGTCCACACTCACCTGCTTTTCTCCTCCTTGGCTCCTTGTCTGCATGGGCTCCGTGCAGTGAGGCAAAGTGTAGGACCTCAGTGAGGATGATGGAGTTGCTGCTGAGGTGGAGGATGGTTTTGGAAAAGAGGAGTTGGCTCCTGCAGGAGTGATTAAAAGTGCAGCCTCTGAGGTTGGACCTGGGTTTAAATCTGTGCCACCATACGTGAGTCTTGTAAGGTCTTGCAGCCTGGTTTTCCTCGTCCATAAAATGGAGAAAATCTTAAGTGCTGGGTTTTTGTGGGAAAATAAAAAGCACTCAAAATAGGCCTTTAGGGGCCCAGGTTGTGGTGCAGTGGTTAAGGCACCAGTGGATTGAGTGCTGGCTGCTCTGCTTCTGATCCAGTTGCTTGCTAGCACACCTGGGAAAGCAGCAGATGGACCAAGTACTCAGGCTGCTGCCACCCACATGGGAGACCTGGATGGAGTTCTGGGTTTTTGGTTTTGGCCTGTCCCAGCCCTGGCTTTTGTGGCCATTTGGGCAGTGAACCCGTGGATGGATGATCTGTCTCTCTCACTGTGTCTCTCCTTGTCTCTGTCACTCTGCCTTTCAAATAAATAAAATATATCTTAGAAAACCCAGTACTTTTATATATCGTCCCATGCATCTTGAGTACCAAGAGAGAGACAACTGTAGGGGTGCGGTGGATCTGGTGGAGGGGAAGGAGCTTTACCTTCTTGCACTGGGGTGTGTGGGAAGGTCCACCAGATGGCAGTGCCTCCTGGGAGCCTCAAGGAGGTGGAGCTGCAGGAAACCCCTCTAGTGTTTTCAGCAGGGGCTGAGGGAGGAATGGCCTGGAAACTTCCACTCTGCCATCCTTTTTAGTGACGGGGGCCCTGGTGCCTTGATGTAGGACAGATCAAGTCCTTGGTGTGCATGCCTACAGGCCGGGTAACTTCCTTTCTCTTTTTCTGTCTAGTGATCTCCTCATGAGAGACAACCTGTTTGAAATAATAACAAGCTCCAGGACCTTCTACGTACAGGTAAAATGCTCACTCTGAATGGGGTACTGAGAGGAGAGCCTTTGCCCTTGGCTTTGCTTTCTGTTTCCTTTTGCTTGATGTTTCTAAGGGATACGTGTAGCCCCCGAGTCTCGTCTCATTTTAAACAGGATGTTTGCCAAAGACTTCCCAACCATAAAATAAAAGCAGGTTGAGCCATTACACTGAGGGAATATGAGTTTGTAGCAGCTGCTCTCGGCTGCTGGGCTCCAGCTAAGCAGAGAAAAGGGGAACCGGTCAGTGATTTCACTTCTCCTTTGGAGGGTATTTATAAGTGCCGTCTGTGTATGGACATCACTGTGTGCGGAAGGACAGTAGCACAGAGGGCCCTGTGCGGGCAGCAGGTGCAAGGCCCAGCTGCACAGAGAAAGCCGTTGTTTGGGCTCTGATGGGTCACTTGTCAGGAGCTCCTCTTCCACCCACGGCTTTGGAGTTCTCCCAACTCCTTCCAAAGCCATAGGAGCTGGAAGGCCAGATTTCCCACCAGAGCCCAGACTGCCGGTGCCAAGTCCCCAGCCCAGGTTGCCTGGAGGTGTGCAGGGAGGGCATGGGTTTGTGGCATTGTGGTTGTGCTGGATTGCTGGCATTAAGATAACAGTCGTGTGTTGGCTTCTGTGTGCTGAGGGCTGCTGCCCACTAAACACCTTCCCTTCCACTTCTTAGGCTGCAGATCTTCCAGCCTGAGCCTGGCAGGCCCTCTGGAAGACTTAGTCATGTGCAGCCCACGCTCAGTGGGACCAGCGCTTGCCATCTGGGAAAAGGTGCCAGAGGGGAGACTTGGGAGCACACTGGAGCTGCAGAGAGTTTGCTGCGGGTGTCAGAGCTTTTCATTTATTTACTGCTTATCTTTTATTATTATTATTATTATTTTAAATGATGACCTTTTTTTTTTTTATTTGAGAGGTAGAGTTATGGACAGTGAGAGGGAGAGGCAGAGAGAAAGGTCTTCTGTCCAAATGGCTGCAATAGCTGGAGCTGCGCCAATCTGAAGCCAGGAGCCAGGAGCTTCTTCCGGGTCTCCCACATGGGTGCAGGGGCCCAAGGACTTGGGCCATCTTCTGCTGCTTTCTCAGGCCATAGCAGAGAGCTAGATGGGAAGAGAAGCAGCTGGGGCTAGAACTGGTACCCATATGTGATGCTGGCGCCACAGGCAGAGGATTAACCTACTGTGTCACAGTGCCAGCCCCAATCTACTATTATTTTTAAAAGATTTACTTACTTATTCAAAAGGCAGAATTAGAGAAAGAGATCTTCCATCCACTGATTCACTCCCTAAGTGACCACAGTGGCCAAGGCTGAGGCAGGCCAAAGCCAGAAGCCTGGAGCGCCATCTGAGCCTCCCATGTGGGTGGCAGGGATCCAAGTACTTGGGCCATCTTCTGCTATTTTCCCAGGATTATTAGCAGGGAACTGGATTGGAAGTGGAGCAGCCAGGACTTGAACCAGTGCTCATATGATATGCCAGCATTGCAGGTGGCAGCTTAATATGCTGAGCCAGAACACTGACCCCTAGAGCTACTTATTTAATGGCAGTATTACCATTTAAGGACCAAGTTTAACCTGTGGGTATAACAAAAGGTTTTGTAGTCCTTGAATTCATTAGATAGCTATGGAGTATCCTCAGAGTGCCAGGCATTTTATCTCAGTCTGGGGACACCATGTGAAGCAGAACTAATCCTGAATTGAAGAGAGAGAGTTAAAGCCAAGGAAACAGGTAAGAGCCATGTGATGGACATGAGCCGATGTTGGTAGGTGAGGCACAGGGAAGGGATGGGGCAGTGAAGCTGTTCTGTATGGTACTGAATGGTGGCTGCGTGACACTGGACAGCACAGGACTCAACCTTAAGATATACAAATTGAAAAAAAAATTAGGTGCTCAGGTGGTGCCAGTGTGAAATGCAGAATGCAACAAGAGAAGGTAGATGTTTACAAGTAAGTATGTCACAGTCTCCCTGAAGGGGATGGGAGATTACAAAACAAAATCTAAAACTGAAAGCCAAAGAGGCGGTATGATCAGGGCTGCCGTCGTCAGGGTGACTAAAGTGGCATGGACTCATCAGAAGGGCCCTGGCCCAGTCCTGGGGAAGGGCCAGGCAGGGAAGGCTCTTGAACCCTAAGCTAGGTTGGTTGGGAGAGGAATGGCCCAGGTAAAGAGGATCGCACTGCTGAAAAGAATCCCGGAGACCAATGGAGGTGAAGGAGCAGGGGCACAGGGGAGGCTGGACAGCCAGGTCCAGAGGGCCTATGGAACTGTGTGCCTTGTTGAAGAGCTTGGCTCTTATCTTGAGAGTGAGCTCCCTTAGAGCTTACTTGAAGGGACTGCTGTGATCAGGTTTGCCTTTTAAAAAACAAATGCCTGGGGCTGGCGCTGTGGTGTAGTGGGTTAAGCTGCTGCCTGCAGTGCTGGCATCCTATATGGGTGTCGGTTCAAGTCCCTGGTGCTCCACTTCCAATCCAGCTCTCTGCTATGGCCTGGGAAAGCAGTGGAAGATGGCCCAAGTGCTTGGGCTCCTGCACCCATGTGGAAGACCCAGAAGAAGCTCCTGGTTCCTGGCTTCAGATCGGCGCAGCTCTGGCCATTGCGGCTATCTGGGGAGTGAAGCGGAAGATAGAAGACTTTCTCCCTCTCTCTGTCTCTCTGTCTGTCTCTCTGTATCTCTCTCTCTCTCTCTGTAACTGTGCCTTTCAAATAAATAAATAATTCTTTAAAAAAAAGAAAACAAATATGATCTGGGCAAGTTACTAACTTGGAGAGCCTGTGGTTTCTCTTCTGTAAATGGAGGAAACCAGCCTCCACCCTGGTCCTTTGGTGGTATGCTGCTGTCTGTAGCTCACCCGGCCAAGTGCAGTATGCAGGGTAGGGGAGGTAGTTGAGGCTGTTGTGATAATTCCAGTGAGGCACAGAGGAAGCCGGAACTAGGGTGAGTCGAGAACATGCAGGAGACATGAAAGAGGGAGAATGCCCAGGACTTGGGGCGTGGCTGGTTGTTTAGAGGGAGAGAGGAGAGGCAAGGTTCGTGCCCAGTGTTTGGCCTGAGCTCCAGGTGATGGAAGGCATGGTCACTGCACTGGGAGACAGGAGGAGGAACTGCAGAGAGGAAAGAGGTCCGACATGAGTGGTTGAGTTGACGGTGCCTGGGGGACATCCGAGTGGACATGTTCTAAAGCTGTTATCTATACAGTGCTTGACACCCTGGTGATGCTCAGTAGATGTTTCTCAAGTGGGTGATACTGCTGGTGGGAAGAGTTTGGGAAAGAGCTTTGGACTGAAGACAGGCAACTCAACAACAACCAGAAAAACTCAAAATCCATTGCGACATCTCCGTGACCGTGTGCGCGTGTACCGGGAGAGTCTCGTCACTCCTGTGCGCCTTTGCCTCTGCACCCCCACATTTCTGCAGCATTGCCCTGAACTAACAAGAGAACAAATGGACAAATCTATTTATGGCACCTAACACAGGGAGAATGGGAAGTAAAAGCATACTGTAGATTACAAAAAGTCACTAAAAGTATTTATTAATTCACCTAAAATAGCCATTGTAAACTCTATACATTCATACAACATATTTTATGAAAAAAATTGTTTATAAAAATAGCAAGAAGAATTAGCATTGATTTTCTATTTCTGCATAGCCCTTCAATGGCTGACTTAATTTCAAGACAACAGAATTCTCATATCTGCTTCTGAATTTTATCTGTAGCCATATGTTGTTTTGATTGAAGAATATAAAGACAATCTGGCCTCACACAGATTTGCAAAAAGAGGAATTTTTTTCTTTTTATTTTTTTTAAAGATTTTATTTATTTATCTGAAAGAGTTACACAGAGAGAGAAGGAGAAGCAGAGAGAGGTCTTCCATCTACTGGTTCACTCCCCAGTTGGCCACAATGGCTCAAGCTGCACCAATCCGAAACCAGGAGCCAGGAGCCTCCTTAGGTCTCTCATGCAGGTGCGGGAGCCCAGGCACTTGGGCCATCTTCTACTGCTTTCCCAGGCCATAGCAGAGAGCTGGATTGGAAGTGGAAAAGCCAGTCTCAAACCAGTGCCCATATGGGATGCCAGCACTGCAGGCAGTGACTTTACCTACCATGCTACAGCGCCAACCCTAGAGGAATATTTTAATAACCTTTTCAGATCATTGTGGATAGTCTTTGATTCTGTTAGCAAAACTTGACAAACTGATTTCTTAATGTTTAGATGCAATGTGGAACCTCAAGCCATATGTACGAACTATTACATTTTTAGGTTAAAATCCATTGGTGGATTCTACACTTGATACTTTTACTTACCTAGATACTTTTACCTAGGCATGATTTTTTAACAGTGTGCACCATTTGGAAAATGGTGCTTACTGAGGTATGCAGATCCAACAAATGTTGACACATCTTCCAAATTTTGTCACAGAATCACACTTATTTTCATTGCTGCTGATGTTCTGAGCAGTATCTTTAAGTATAGAAAACTATGAAGCTCATGAAGCTGGATAGAAGTTTTCTGAAATTCTAATTTTTTGCTTTGAAAGGTCAAAATTTGTCATTGGCAAGAAAATACCGTCATAATTTCCCTCCGGGTTATAGGGTCATTTCTTTCATTTGGAGGAAAAAGTCTGCGAAAAATCTGAGTCTGAGTACGTTTGTATGCCAGTCATCTTTCCCAGATGCAGAAGGTGGAAGAATGTGACTGCCTGTACAGTGTGGTGCTGAGGTGCCAGCAGTGTTGCCTGCTTCCCTGCTTCCTGGGGATATGCCCAGTAAATCGGCCAGGAAGACCCATTTGTCCTCAGTGTCTGGTGAAACAGACCAGAGAACAGGGCTGACCTAGGCAGACAAAATAGCTCCTTAGAAGAGAAAGAAGTAGGCTGGATTCTGACTATGCACATGTTGGTCATTTAGCTTATGTGTCCTACTTATGTACAATTTGTGCCCTGTGGTCTTTCTGTTTATTGGACACCTATATGTCCCAGGCTCAACACCAGGCAAACATGTAGGCAGCCTGTCATTGGATTCTCCTTAGTCTCTGAAGTCATTTGTATTTCACACATGGGGAAACAGAGTCCATGGTGGCAAATCACTTGGTTACTTGAAAAAGTTCATGGAAAATGGAATTAAGAGATAAGTTTATGGGGCTGGCATTGTGGTGCTGCAGATTAAGTTGTGGCATCCCCTATGAGCACCTGTTTGAGTCCTGGCTGCTCCACTTACAATCCAGCTTCCTGCTAATGTGCTTGGGAAGGCAGTTGAAGATGACCCAAGTGCTTGGACCCCTGAACTCGTGTGGAAGACCTGGATGGAGTTCCAGGCTCCTGGTGTTTGCTTGACCCGGCCCTGGCTGTTGTGTGGCCATTTGGGAAGTGAATCAGCAGATGAAAAGTCTTTGTGTCTCTCCCCATCTCTCAGTAACTCTGCTTTAAATAAATAAATAAACCTTTAAAACAATAGATAAAAGATAAGCTTATTTTAGTGCAAAAATATTTTGAAATCCATGCAAATGAGGAGTCTTCAGGAAGTTTCTGGTAAATCTGTATTATGAAAAAACTAGATGGATTTCAAAAAAGAATTTTTTGTGTACTGTGGGGAGCAACCAGGACTAGACTGAGTTACTGGAATTAAGACTTATTCTATGCATCTGCTCTCCCACAATATGGCGCTGGGAGAGGAGAAAACAGCTTCTACGCAGCTGCCTCCAGTTCAACCAATAAACTGTAGGACCTACTCCTGATTGGAGGAGAGCAGCGTACTCGGCGTGTGGGCAGCCGAGTTAGGATTGGCGGAGGAGGACTATAAAGGAGGAGAGAGACGGCATTCACCAGGAACATCTACGAGGAACATCTAAGGGGAACATCTAGCTGAAGGAACACCTGTGCAGCCCCCCAGAGAGCCGGCCGGCGGTGTGCCGCTCCCCTGCGGAAGTGGGGAATGTGGCCAGGGGCAACTGCCCTTCCACGGAGGTGGAAGGGATAGTAGCCAACCCGGGAAGAACCAGCAGCAAACCCGGGGAGGGCCGAGCAGACGAGAGAACAGCGCAGGGTCCTGTGTCGTTCCTCCACGAAGAGGGGGAGCGACAGTGTACCACAGCAAACTTATCTTTTAATTTCATTTTCCTTGAACTTTTAGAAGTCCCCTTGCATTTCTCCATATCATAAACCCAGTAAATTATAGAACTAGGGGTCGGCACTGTGGCACAGTGGGTTAAAGCCCTAGCCTGCAGTGCTGGCATCCCACATGGTCGCTGGTTTGAGGTCCAGCGGCTCCACTTCCAATCCAGCTCCCTGCTAATGTACCTGGGAAGGCAGCGGAGGATGGGCCAGGTCATTGGGCCCCTGTACCCAACTGGGAGACCTGGAAGAAGCTCCTGGTTCCTAATCAGCTCAGCTCCGGCCATCGCAGCCATTGGATGGAAGACCTCTCTCTCTCTGTCTCTAACTCTCTCTGTAACTCTGTCTCTCAAAAAATTAAATAAATCTTTGAAAAGTAAAACTGAATGGGAAATTCCAGGTGCTAGAATTAGACTTGACCTATGTTAAGAGTAACCTGGTCCAGAACCCAAGATGTAGAGAGTGTGGCGCAAACAACCAGTAAAGTCTGACTATCAGGAGAGTGGAAGTCCAGCTGTGTATCAGGGGAGACCACCTTGGGATAATTGGGTGTCTGGATGGATGGACTGTGGTGACCACAAATCCAGGTTCTGGCAGTAATCCTGTATCCAGGCAAGCAGAAAGGTAGGTGATACAAGTTGGTTAGCAAACAGATAAGTGAGATTTTAATTCTTGGGTTATAAGCTGAGCAGTGCTCACCACTTCCCTATTTTCCAGTCAGTCAGGGGTGTTAGTCAGCTTATCGAGAGGAGAATCAGTTACTCAAGTTGAGAAATGCAGTACAAACTTGTCTTGGTAACTTGATACTAGCCCAGTTGCTTGGTGTAGGGTGATGTGTCAAGTCAAGAGTTAGGGGTCCAGTGTTGTGGCAAGCAGGTTCAGCTGTGACACTGGCATCCAATATGGGCACCCATATGGGAACTTTGGTTCGAGTCCTGGCTGCTCTGCTTCTGATCCAGCTCCCTGCTAATGTTCCTGGGAAAGGAACAGAAGATGCCCCAAGTGCTTGAGTCCCTGCTACCCACATGGGAACCCCAGATGGAGTTCCTGGCTCCTGGCTTTGTTCTGACCCAGGCCTGGCCGTTGGCAGCCATTTGAGGAGTGAACCAGCAAATGGAAGATCTCTTTCTCGCTGTCTCTCCACCTTTCAAATAAATAAAATGAATTTTTATAAAATGGAGTAGCAATAGGGGGACTCACCAGCTAGTCACAGAGTATGGGCCCAAAGCATTTTGGATACTTGATGTTTAAGTTAGATGGCAAGGTGAATGATATCACCTAGCACTATGAAGTGCACAGTCTGCAGTCAATGCAGCAAGGCTGTGTCTCATCATGGGATTGGTTCTCAGGAAAGGAGCAGAAGTAATCAGTCCTCCACTGGGAAGGTGGGAGCTGCCTACGTATTTTGGACAGGGGCAGTGGCAATAAGCAGAGGTAGACATTGGAAGCCTTTTATTGTTGACCTCTAGAATGCATTACTTCCAGCCATTGCATCTGTTGCCGTGCTGGGCTCACAGTAGATATTCCATACGTCTCATTAAACTGCCACGAAACCACAGGCTACAGCGATTCATTTTAGTGCCTTTGGTCTTATCACCTGAGTAACTGCCTTCAAGGTTGGGAACACAACTTTTTTGTCTGAACCAAGTGTCAGAAACAAATGCACACACCATTTGCACACCAGGTGGTGATGAAGGTATGAACTTAGCACCTCCTCTTTTTTAAAAAAAATTATTATAATTACAGACAGAGGGAGAAAGAGAGGTCTTCCATTCACTGGTTCATTCTCCAAATGGCCACAACGGCCAGAGCCAGGCCGATCTGAAGCCAGGAGCCAGGAAATTCTTCTGTGTCTCCCCTGTGGGTGCAGGGGCCCAAGCGTTTTGGCCATCTTCCACTGCTTTCCCAGCCCATAGACAGAGAGCTGGATTGGAAGAGGTGCAGCTGAGACATGAACCAGCACCCATATGGGATGCCGGGGCTGCAGGCAGAGGCCTAGCCAATGCTGGCACCATTTATTGAGATTTTGATGAAAGCTAAGCACAAGCTTTCTGTAAAAGATAGACATATGATAGGGTACTTCAAAAAATTCAAAAGTGGAATTCAAAGACAAGTTTACTTTGGTGCCAGAAAGTTTTGAACTCTTGTTTCCTCAGGGTCTTCAAACAGTTTGTGGAAGATGTGTGTTATGATAAAACTATGCGTGGTTTTCAAATTATTTTGCACGAAAATTCAGTGAGCTTCTAATTCCATTTTTCATGAATGATTTTCTTGAAAGGCAGAGTGATAGAAAGGGACAGATACATACACACACGATTGACCATTTACTAAATGTCCACAATAGCCAGGGGTGGACCAGGCCAAAACCAGGGTCCTGGAATTCCATGTGGGTCTCCCACGTGGGTGGCAGAGACTTACGTACTTGAGCCACTCACCACTTGCTGCCTATCAGCAGGAAACTGAATTGGAAGTGGAGAGGAGATTCAAACCCAGGCATGTGGGCATCCCAACTGCCATCTTTACTGCTCTGCCACATGTCTCCACCTCAAGGAC
The DNA here is from genome assembly GCF_964237555.1 of Oryctolagus cuniculus. Lineage (NCBI taxonomy): Eukaryota > Metazoa > Chordata > Mammalia > Lagomorpha > Leporidae > Oryctolagus > Oryctolagus cuniculus. The sequence continues at coordinate 88,734,891 of NC_091433.1, forward strand.
TGGTTGATACCCATCATGTATTATTTGGCCCCACTGAAAATGTACACTGAGAAATATGATATGGAAAATATGGAAAAGTACCAACATATAGCATTATCTTATTTAGAAAAAGAAAAATGAATAGCAATGAGGTTGTCAAAATATCAGTGTTTGTCTTTAGAATTTTATGAAGTTTTAGGGTGATTTCAATTATTTATTTACCAATATTTATTTTCTTATTGTCATTCATGAGCCTTTATCCACATGAATGTAGGTGAAGAGAAAAAAAATAGCAAATTGTATTAGCAGTGCCAGCGTCCCATATTGTTGGAGTCCTGGCTGCTCCACTTCTGATCCAGCTCCTTGCTGATGCACTTGGGGAAGTAGGGGATGATGGCCCAAGTACTTGGAGCCCTGCCACCCACATGGGAGACCCTGATGGAGTTCCAGGTTCATGACTTTGTATTGGCCATAGCCATTTGGGAATGAGCCAGTGGATGGAAAATTTTCACTGTCACTCCTGCTTTTCAAATGAATAAATTTCTTAAAAGATTTTATTTATTTTTGAGAGGTAGAGTTAGACAGTGAGAGGGAGAAACAGAAAGGTCTTCCTTCCATTGGTTCACCCCAAATGGCCGCAACGGCTGGAGCTGCGCCGATCCGAAGCCCTGAGCCAGGCGCCACCTCCCAGTCTCCCATGTGGATGTGGGCCATCCTCCACAACTTTCACAGGCCATAGCAGAGAGTTGGATGGGAAGAGGAGCAGCCACGACTAGAACTGGTGCCCATATGGGATGCCAGCGCCACAGGCGGAGGATTAACCTACTGCGCCACGGTGCCGGCCCTCAAATGAATAAATGTTTAAGAAAAAAAGAGGAGCTTATCTTTTGACTTCTATGCCTGCGTCCTCAGATGTTAAATCAGGTGGTTCCTAGTTTTCTCTGATCCAGTGATTCCTTGATGAGTGAAGACTGCTTGGGCTAATGGGTTGGTAGTTCTGAGGGAAGGAGAGTCTAGTGGTGAGACAGAGCAAATCAGACAGGTGGCCTGTGGCTTGTGGGGTGACATTTCACATGGTGGGAGGAGTCTAACAGTAGCTCAACACCGTTGGGCAGTGATTGTGGGATTGTCATCCAGGGATTTCCAAGTCTGCTCCGTGAAAACAGGAGACATCTGTTCTCCCCTCTACTCCCCTCTAGATCTTCCATCCTGCTCCTACCAAGTCCTCTTCCGCCCCTCCCTCCCAAAAGGGACTCTAATAAATGCTTTTCTCCTCCATCTCCTTCAAGTTTGAAATAACCCCTTTCTACTGCAGATCTTTTATTTGATTCCAAGGTAGGAATTATCTGCAGTTTGAGGATGAGATAATGGAAAGCAAACCTCAGGATGAAGCAAGGCACGTGTGTGTGCTGGTGGATTATAAGCCTCTGTTTGCTCTTCTTATATCGGATCATAATAGTAACAAACAACAACAGCTAATACAGCAGCGTCCCGAGTGTGTGTCAGGCACTGGTCAGACAGCTTCACCTGGTTGCGTGTTGAATTCTCCCAGCACTTCTGAAACAGCCTTGCCCCCCTGGTATCAGAGCTCATCTGGAAAGACCTGCCAAACCTCCACCTGGTGGTCGGTTTTGGACCAGGGTTGGATTTGTCTTTTTCTTGGGAAGCCACCATTCTTTTGTCATGTACAGAACTGGAAAAAAGCCAAGGAGCAAGAGAGTACAGAATTACATTTGCAGGTGGAGTCCACGTGCAAGGTGCCCTCCCCCCTGCCCCTGGTCGCCTGCACTTGCTGTTGGTGCTTTTCTGAGCTTCCCTTGTGAGTGTCTCGTGCACACATCTAAGCAGCCAGCATTTGTTATGGGGGTCCCAGGAAGGAGTGGAAATGCAATCTTGAGGATTTAAAAAGAAACTTGTCATGTTTGTCTTGATTTAATGAAAAGAGGGGGTGAAGAAATTGAGGGGAAGATGTGGAGAATTTTGGGGGTCAGTGTGGGGTGTCTGCAGCCACTTCTGCTGCACATTGGCACAAATGCATGCTTCGGTGCCTGGCTGGGGCTCCTAGGGAAGGCGCTGGAGGGTGGAGGGAGGCGAACACCTGTTACATTTCTGGAGGTCGGGAATCATTGAGCCACAGGCCCACCTCTGTGGCCAGCACCTGAGGCTGTGTGGAATTCAGGTGTGCTCAGTGCCCTTGAACTGAACTGCACACAGCTGGAAAGTGCTGAGAGGCTCGGCTTGCAGGGCCAAGCCTCTTGACTTCCCTGCCTTTCTTCCCAGAGCCGCTGCTGCCCTCTTCTGGGGTTGGTCGGTTGTTTCTGGGATGAAGTAGTTGCATTCCCCAGCGCGTGGTCCACATATGTTAAGCCTGGCTCTCCAAGTCCCTCTGCTCTAGAGGCCTGGATGGAGATTCCAGACAAATCCAAGTAGCTTGTGCTTCAAGAAAAGCCCCATTCTGAACATTGCATATATGTTAATATGATGGCACTTCAAAAAGCTCATGGAAAAATGGCATAAAAAAACATGTTTACTTTCCTGTAGAACATTTCTGAAATCCTTGTGTAGCCTCTCCATAACACTCGTTTCCAGAAACTTTTTGAAGACCTTTCATATGCATGAGTTTCAATATTTTTTGCACCAAAATAATCCCTTCCTGCCTTGATCCAGAGCCCAGAGCACAAGGTTTATGGCTGGTTTAGGTATGAGTTCAACTCCCTCCCAGTGTAGCCATCTTTCCACTCTGATGATCTGAACAGAATGATCCACTTTTAACATCAGCCCCGTGAAGCCTGATGTCTCTGCCAATCCTTTTGAACTCAGCTGTTCAAGAAATGGAACTATTTTGGTAGTCGGTCCCTTCGATAGTGGACAGGGCACTAGGCATTCCCCTGCTCCATGGCCTCTAGCCCACCTTAGAGCAGCCCCCCTGGCTGCTTTATCTATTGGGTGTCACATAAGATATTGTAGGGGAGGGAAATGCCCTCAAAAGTCAGAGAGCCACTGGGCTATATGATTTCTGAGATCCCTTCCAGCTCCAGTGGTGTGATTTTATGAACTTAAAATTGAGTCAGAGCCTTGAAAGCTGAACTCACAGTGCCAGAGCTTTGTGTGTAAGTGCTATGGGTATTTCTGCAGGCGGATAGTCCGGAAGACATGCACAGCTGGATCAAGGAGATCGGGGCAGCCGTCCAGGCCCTCAAGTGCCACCCCAGAGTAAGTCACTTCCTTTCCACTGCACATGGTCAACTTAAGACATGCCATCTCCTCAAGTGAGCATATTTTATTTGGTGTTGTAGGCGGCAGTTGAAGCCCAGGGTGTCTTACTTGGTTTTCTGTTTCTACTAATTTGTGTACAGATTTTCCTTTCTCTGGTTGTTGCAGGAGGTGAGGTAGGGTTGGGAAGAGAAATAGGGTTTTCTGATGTGCCCAGGTCTCCCTGCCAGGCAGACCGTGACACATGGGGCATGAATTCCACTGAGCCAATTCCATTTCTGTAGACTGGTGCCCCGGATCCAAGAGGTGGCAATCCTGGGTGGGGACTTGGGATAAACATCATTGGGAGAAACCCTTATTTTACTCTCTCTCTCTCTTCCCTTTTGTTTTGTTAGGAAATATCCTTTTCTAGATCCATTTCTTTGACGAGACCTGGAAGTTCCAGCCTCTCGGGTGGACCCAACTCTATCTTGGGCAGGGGGCGTCCACCTGTGGAAGAAAAGAAGGCCCTCTGCAAAGCCCCCTCCATGGCCGCCTCGTGGCAACCCTGGACACCTGTGCCCCAGGCCGGGGAAAAGCTGCTTCCTGCCGAAGAGACGCCAGAGGACTCTTTGTTCTTGCCTCGGCTTGGCGAGAGCAACGCTGCTGGGGTGTTGCCCAGCTCCCGGATGAGGCACAGATCAGAGCCCCAGCACCCCAAGGAGAAACCATTTGTGTTCAACCTGGATGATGAGAACATACGGACCTCTGATGTGTGATGAAGCCCAGAGCCCTGGGAGGGAGGGAGGGTAGGAGGGCTGGAGAGAAAGTGGCTGTGACTCAGTTTCTCTGCCTTGTTGGAGGGTGGCCAGAGGCCTTTGTGGCACCCATGATCCTGTGGATGCTCTGTGGGAGGGGCCCATATGACTGGCTTCCCCCTCCCCCCTTTGTAATATCAACACAGTGTATTTAATTTGGGAAAATCAGTAGGCTAGACATGGAGGCATCCTCAGGGGGAGAGCAGGTTGCCTCTTGTTGAACTATTCCCATGTCTTCTGGGTGAGGGGTTATTGTAGCAGTGCCTTTCTGGAGGAGGGTGGGAGTCCAGTTGCACCGGCCCAAGCCAGTTTTATTTCCTTGTTCCTGTTTTAGTTTTTTCATTGAGTTTCCGGTCCAGGAAGAGAGTCATATGCCAGTCACCTGGTTTTATCCCATTCCTGTTTGTTGGCTGAGGCTTGTGCAGTGGGTGGGTGAGAACCAACCCCAGTGGAAGGTAGAGAGATGGTGGAAGAGCCAGGCCTCGGCTTCGCTGGGATGCATTCTGAGAGGTGCTGTTAAAAATCTCTGGGCTGGAGGGCAGCTGCTGGGGCAGATCCTTAGGGGAAGAGATGGGCGCCCCCTTGTAAGGTGTGGGGAGTAATTCACCCCCAGTGCATCAGCCAGCTTTGCAAAGCCCTTTCTTCTCCTCCAGATGCTCTTTGATCCCAGGGACTATAGATGCATGCAAAAGACCTACCCAACCCAGTTTCTGTGTTGGGCCCCAAGGATGGGTTTATCAGTGTTAAACGTTACTACAGTTGACAACCTAGCATTTCCCAGGACACGGTGTTATTTGGGATGTGTGGAGGGTTGATGAATGTGTGATGATTCACATGTGTAATAGATGGAGCTCCGAGTTTCATGGTAACATTAACACAGGTGCTGGGAAGGGATGGATTAAAGTCCATCCAGCTAAGCCTTGTGATCCATGTTTTCCAGACAACAGGAAAATCCTGTTTTGGCAAAGATTATCTTGAATCCTTGGGCCTCACAGTTCTTTTTGCATGGCCCAACATTAGCATAATTTTAAGTGCTGTGTTTTGTAGACCCTGACAGATTGACTTTCTTTGCTTTTTATTATTTGAGAGGCACACACAGAAAGACCTAGATAAGACAGACAGAGCGCCCATCCACTAGTTCACTTCCCAAATGCCCATGCCAACCAGATCTGGGCCTGGTAGAAGCTGGGAGCTGTGAACCCAATCCACATCTCCCATGTGGGTGGCAGGGATTCAACTGTTTTGAGTCATCACTGCTGCCTCCTAGGGTTTGCATTAGCTGGAAGCATCGGGAGCACAGCCAGAACTTGAACCCAGGAACTCTGATAGGGGACATGGACATCTTAACCCTAGGTCAAACACCCAACCGGCTTTCATTTTTCATTCTTTGTGTTGCTCTTTGAATGAAGCCTTCTGTGCATGCATGATCAAACCCTGTAATCCGATGAAGGTTCTGTGTACTTAACAGTAGAGAAATGCAAAGATAACCTTGAGATACCTGTGTTTTTAACGAAGTGGAAATTAGGCCAGAGAAACATTGAATCTGACGTTACAAGTTGCTGGCTAGGGATTTTCCAGGTAGAAGAGCATAGAAGATTGAGTTTCCTTTCCAGGTTTCAGGACATTATTTCCTTCCATTTGGTGAGAAGACACCACTTTCTGTGGCTCCTGGGAGAACCTTGTCCAGCCAACATACATGGTGAAATGCCACTGGGAACTCTCTAGGGGTTCCCTAAGTAGAGAAAGAACTTAGCTCATTTCTGTCTGCAACTTTAACCAGCTAGATCATTTAATATGTGTTGTAACTAAAATTAGTGACTAGAGGAAGGAGACTAAGAGAAGCATTTTTCCCTAAGTACATCCCGTCTCCTCCCGTGTCCATGCCTGATGCAGAGGGGACACACTTGATGAGAAAAGTCCCTATGCCTGGGAGGAACCGTGTTTTCCTGAAGTTTGTGACCCTCTGAGAAGCCAGTTTCACTGTGTTGCATTGGAGCTGCCCCTCTCCAAAACGAATTTGATCTGTTGGTCCTGGCATAAAAACGGAAATTCACCGCTGTATCTCTTCCGCCTTCTGTTTCCTCCCTCTTTTCTGTAAACTCATGTACTCTCTGTCCTCAAATGCTGGCTTATGAATGGTCAAGGTACAACATGAGTTAAGTAGGCTGATTTCCTGAAGCCATTCTTAATTCCTGAAGTTCCTTGTCTCTGGCTTAACCTTCACGTTTTCCTAAAGAAAATTCTTCGGCTACTGAAAGTACACAATGCAATGTAGAAATCATGAAAATAAACTGGGAATGTTTGCTGTTTCTTTAGACATTCCCTTACTCATGCAAAAGACGTCATCTTTTGGTGTTTAAAACTGTGAAACTCTACCCATTTCTCCCTTTTTAAAAATAAACTCTCTGCTAGATTGCTATTCTTAAACACATTGGCTGTTAAAGTGATAGTGCTCTTAATCAGTAAGATCTATTTTGAGAATGTGTTAAACATGTTTATAATCCAGATTGTATTGTCTTGGTAAAGGGACAACAAGAATTCTGATTGTCAAATACTTGGGAATTTCAAGTTACAACATTGTCGGTGTAGTTCCAGTATCAGATAAATACAGTGATCTCCACAGGCATTCTCATTTCCAAATCTTATTTCAGGATTCCCTTTCTGTCCATATTTCTTACCTTCTGGACAGTTTTACACCATAGTCTTTCAATTTGAGCCAAAGATGGTGCATGCATGACCAAAGCATTTAGTTTTAAATGTCTATAACAGAGCCAAATAGAAAAAAACAGGGTGAGGATAGGTTAATGGTTAAGTGCATATAGGCTTGGGAACAAATGTGAGTTTTAGAAAAAAGAAATGGAAAAAAGGTACTGCATTTTCTCTGGAATAAAAACCTTCTCTGAGTTGGGATCTTTCTTAGAAGGCTTTTGAAGTGGTCTTGATGCCACTGTTTATGATAGTATTTCAAGTGCTCCCCTCACCTCTCTGTCATCCTTGAAAGCTTTGTAGGACTTGCTTACTCAGGGTCTGTTGCTAGATGCAAATAGTTTGGTCTTTTGCATTCTGTAAGGTACCACAAGGATGCTAAGGGTACACATCCACCTCAGGTCAAGATAGTGGACTGACACATCTGTTTCTGAGTTGAATGAGAGAGTAGATTTAACTAGCTTCTTAGTTTACTTGAAGCAAACTATGTTCTCCTTTTTGAAAGTTAGAGGCCAAAATGACCGCATAAATAAATAGCAGATTCAGCCTAACGTTAGCAGTCAGATTTGATAGGTTGGTTTTCAGTGTTAACCAGGTCAGCAGGCATATGGAGGCAGTGGCCTCTCCAAAAGTGAGTTTCCCAAGTCAGCTTTACTGAGCATGGCAGAAGTGGACAGGGTTCTTGACAGCCACTTCCTCTCACTCCCCACTCCCCTTTTCTGTCTCTGTGTTAACTGCCTGCAGCAATTACAGTCACTCATGCTAGGTAGCCTGCGGATTCAGCGAACGTTTGGCAAAAACGCCCTGTGTGTCCGCATCCCCTCTGGTCAGGGAAGGTGTGGCATGATTGCGTTTTCAACCGGTGTGTTCCAGCCGTGAAATGCACTGGTTGTAAAGTGCCGGCGAGCTCAGCGCATGGAACTGTACATGCTTCTCATTTGATATGATCTCTTAGTTGGTATGTAGCAAAGAATACTTTTCTAAGACTGTTTCGTTGCTTGTTTTGTAATAAAACCATGTGAAATACTGAAGCATGGTCGCGTGTTTTTCTCATACTGGCCCTCTGGCCGTGGGTGGATGATTTCTCTGGTCAGTCTGCCCCCACACCCCACCCCGAGAAGTGGGTCCATGCGCAGGCCAGCGCTGGGGACGTCCGTGTACTGCCTGGGGGTGGGCGCTGCCTCCGGGCCCCGGGGTGGGGGGTGGATGGTACAGGGTGTGTTTCTGAGGATCTCTGCCAAGGTCCGCCACTTAAAGCCTGGGACCTGGCAAAGGCGGCGTCCCAGCCCAGAGAAAGTATTGCTCATCCCAGAGCCACTTCGGGGCCAGAGTGAAGTAACTGGAAAAGTGGACGCAGGCAGAGAAGGGAGCAGGATGCCCAGACCGCAGCGGCTGCCCGCTGGGCTCGGGCCACTCCTTTGGCTGGGGCTGCTGCTGCTGGGCCCCGGGCCTGTCCCCAGCGTCGAGGCGAGGAGGTCCAGGGCCTCGATGCCCTGTCCCGCAACCTGCGAGCCGACGCGCTGCCCGCCACTGCCCACCTGCTCTGCGGGGATCACTCCCGTGCTCGACCGCTGCCGCTGCTGCCGCGTCTGCGCCGCGGCTGAGGGCGAAGCGTGCGGCGGGCTGTGGGGCCGGCCGTGCGCCCTGGGGCTGCAGTGCCGCGCCGAGCGTGTCGGCGGCGCCTGGCAGGGCACCTGCGGCTGTCCGGCGGTGGGGGCGGCCGTGTGCGGCAGCGACGGGCGCACCTACCCGAGCCTGTGTGCGCTCCGTGCCGAGAACCGCGCCGCGCGCCTCCGGGGCGCACTGCCGGCGGTGCCCGTGCAGAAGGGGAGCTGCGGGGACCCAGGTGCGCCGGGGACGCTGATGGAGTGGAAGTCACCTTATTCGCGGAGGGGGTGGGGGTGTTCTCTCTGCTCAGTTCTTGCCTCCTTAATTAAAGGTGGAGGAGACGACGGAGAGAAAGGAGAGGGGAAGGGGAGCCGGGGAGGGAGAAGGGAGACCCCAAGCAGTGGAGCGTTTCTTCCCAGGGACCGGAAGCGCAGGCCGGCTCCGGAGCAAGTACAACTTCATCGCTGCGGTGGTGGAGAAGGTGGCGCCGGCTGTGGTTCACTTGCAGCTGTTCCGCAGGTAAAGGCGGTGGGAGGAAGACCCACAGCCCCAGCCGACTGTTTTCTGGTGCCTCCGGGGCCCTCGCCACGCCTCGCTTAACCCCAAAAATCACTTTGCAGAAACTGAGGCTCGGGGTGATTTAGCAAGAGAGCAGAGGCACAGCACAGGCAAGGACTTTGGCTTTCAAAGCTGAGCCGCTCCTGTACACTTAGGGGGCTGGGATGTCTTTCTCCCTCACCTTCCATCGGCAACATTTAAGGCCCGATGTAAGAGCTGATAGGCATTGTGTGTGTGTGTGTTGAGGGGGGGGGGGGTCTCGCCCAACCCCCTCTTCTATCTGCAAGGAAATCCAGTCCCCAGAGAGAAGGATTACTTTGTTCTAAATACAAGGCCAGGGGGTAGCCAGAACTTTCATTGCTTTTCCCTGATGCTGCGGGGCCAGGCCCACGTTTGTCTGTGGTATCCGGAATGCGATCATCAGCGTAAGCCCATGGGGCGCTTCCCTGAGCAGCCTGGAAGAAGAGATTAGTGTCCTATAGAAAGGGAGAGTTGATGGCCAGGGCACTCTGGGCCTGGCTCATTTGTACATGGAGGGAATGAAAACACAGATGGGGAAAAGTAAAATGTCCCAAGAAACTGTGATGTGTGTGTGTTTAATAAATGTGACTTTCTGACTCACAGCCTGGGAGCGGCTGCCCTGGTTTCACTGCCCTGTGCTTACCTGGTTGTCCTGTGGAGACAGGTCACCTCTGAGCAGCAAGGACATTCCCGCGTCCAGTGGCTCCGGGTTCATAGTGTCGGAGGACGGACTCATTGTCACCAACGCTCACGTGCTCACTAACCAGCAGCGCATCCAGGTGGAGCTCCAGAGTGGGGTCCAGTATGAAGCCACTGTCAAGGACATTGACCACAAATTGGATCTTGCCCTGATTAAGATCGAGCCAAATGTGAGTATTTGAGGTTGAAGAGTTAAGAGTGTGTATATCTGAAGATTTTTCATCTATGTGCCGATGTTTTCTTTCTCACTCTATGGCTATGCCACAGCTTTCTTAGCTAGCATGAAAGGACTTCAAAAAGTTGGTGGGAAAATGGAATGAAAGGTAAGTTGATTTTGGTGTCAAACATTTTGAAATCCATGCATAGTTTTTTTTCATAATGTGCATTTTCCACGAACTTTTTGAGGAGTCAAAACTTTCTGATGATTTTTTCCCCTGGATTCTGTTTTTTGCTCTCTCCTGAGTTTAACAATTTCAATGAACCCCTCAATAGTCAACAACCCCTCCCCACCCCATCTTTTTTTTTTTTTTCCTCCTGTAATTCCTTCTTCAACAGATGCTGCTTCTGGGAAAATTATTTCTGTGTTTGTCTCAGTGTACCAGATATTATTGCTATGAACTCAGAGCTGCTAAGGGATATTTTGAAGTCCTGGCTGCACAAAGTATGGTCTGCACTCCAGAACGTCGATTGACCTGCAGACGATATGCAGACAGCTTTATAAAAAGGCAGATTTTCAGAATGCACCCAGCTCTCCTGACTTGGAATCTGCATTTTAATAAGATCCCAGGGTGATCTGTGTGCACATTTATTTGAGAAGCTTCCTCCCAGGAGCTCTCCTTTCCATTTGTGGCTTTTTCACCTTGTAAGTTTTGAACTGGAATAGTGCTACATAATTGCTAAGGTCAATTTATCTTTTTCAGTTCCTTCCCAGGTGCTTTATTGATACTAACTTCTATAAGGCAGTACTTTTAGATCTTAGAGGTGCCCCTGATCATCAAGGAGTGAGGGCTTGCAGAAAGTAGTGTGGGGCAATCGTTGAACTTGCATGAGTGGGTGCATCTTAGATGATGAAGGCTAAAATGATAGTGGTGGGGTCACATGTGTGTTATGCACAAATACCAGTCATTTCTGTCCTGATGTATTCTTTGAGTCTTGATGTAATCTTTGCCTGTCTGTCCTCCTGGCCCTTCCTTGCTTGTGTGCAGACTGACCTTCCTGTACTGCTGCTAGGAAGATCATCTGACCTTCGGGCTGGAGAGTTTGTGGTGGCCTTGGGCAGCCCGTTTTCTCTGCAGGACACAGTGACTGCGGGAATTGTCAGCACGACACAGCGAGGGGGCAAAGAGCTAGGGCTGAAGGATTCGGACATGGACTATATCCAGACCGATGCCATCATTAACGTGAGTCATGAGGAGGTCCTTCTTCAGCCCGTAAGATCCTGGCAGTGCAGTGAGAAAAGCAGCAAAATTCGAGAGCAGCCTCTTTTCCCTGTGGCTTCTTTGTGTGTGGGGGGATGTCCAGAGTTCAGTTAGATCACCGGGAGAAGAATGCAATGCCCTGTTCTTAGAGACTAAGCTGTTGGATGTGTTGATCAGGGGTCAGGATGCTGAGTGGTCTCTGAGGCTGTGTCCTAGAAGTCACAGTTGATGTTGACAGTGGTGGTCCTCACCTGTCCCTACGCTGACTGCAGTACCGGTCGTGATAGGGTACACATTTGCCTGCCCTGGGGGAAACAGGAGTTTATAGAGTGGATTGCTTATGGTAACCCTCTTTGGGAAGTATGTGTAAATGACAAGGAGAAATGTATTCAACTGGCCTTACTGATGCTTTTTCCAAATTCTGTCTCTAGCACGGGAATTCTGGTGGGCCTCTGGTGAACTTGGTAAGTGGCCACTTTCCCTGCTGCTTCATGTTTCTTCCTAATTTTCAAAGACTTTTTCCGAATGCTGTGATGCTGATGTATGTGCCGCTCTTGCGTGGAGGGTTGTGGGGTGGTGCTTTGCTACCCTTGGATCTTGAGAAGGACGTCAGGAGATAGTCAAGGTCTGTGATGGGTGGTCTCGTCCCAGCGACAGCACCAGGGTTCTGGCTCTGGCTTGCTTCAAATTTTTCTCCTTCAACACATTTTCTGTTTTCTTTGGAGAGTTACCCAAAGCCCTGGATATTAAACCCAGATTAATGCCAAATTTCCAACTGTGCTGTGTCATGTATATCCTTAAAAAGTCTCTGTGAATAACTGCTTGTCATCTAAAAATGCCGATTCCATCACGAGCCTGGTCTTCATCTTGACCCGCTTAGAGGGAGGAAGGGCCGCAGCCAGAACTCATTGCTGTCATGTATTTTGTTCTTCAGTTTTTGTCTGTAGTGGAAAGGCCATGGATTCTAGTTGTGCAAATGTAAGGGAGTGCAGTGATCTTTGATTCCCAGCCTGGGATTGTGTTTCCCAGGCCCTTTTGAGCTGATTGTTTTGGCTCTTCTTTAAATATTACATTTTTTCTTTACTATTTATTCATTATTTATTTGAAAGGCAGAGAGACAGAGAGAGATCTCCCATCCCCAAATGTCCCCAATAGCTGGGGCTGGGCCAAGTTGAAGCCAGGAGCTGGGAACTCCATCCAGGTCTTCCATGCAGGTGGTGAGGACCCAAGTTAGCTATCATCTGCTGCCTCCCAGGGTTACATTAACAGGAAACTGGAGTTGGACTCAATATGGGATGTGGTGTCTCAAGCAGTGACTTTTTTTTTTTTTAAGATTTATTTATTTGAAAGAGTTACAGAGAGAGAGAGAGAGAGAGAGAGAGAGAAGGGAGAGAGAGAGGTTTTCCATCTCTTGGTTCACTCCCCAGATGGCCACAATGGCCAGGTCTAGGCCAGGCTGAAGCCAGGAGCCAGGGGCATTTCCTAGGTCTCCATGTGGGTAGCAGGGGGCCCAAGCACTTGGGCTGTCCTCTGCTGCTTTTCCCAGGCTACTAGCAGGGAGCCAGATTGGAAGAGGAATAGCAGAGACAGGAAACTGTGCCCACATGGGATGCCAGCATTGCAACCAGCAGCTTTGTCTGCTGTATCACAACACTGTGCTCTCAAGCGGTGACATTACTGCTGCACCCAGTGCTCACCCTGCATTTGCTTTTAAGAAGATGCATTGTATGTGAAATGAATGCTTTTAACTCATAACACTGTATGTAACTTTTTGTACCTGCTTTTTTATTAAAAAAAATACAATGAGTTAATGAGAACAAGTATGAAATACAGAATTTCAGGTTGCTCTTCTGAATTATAATCCGTATTTGAATATGATGAGAAATCTCTTTTCTGTCTTTTGCATTGTCAAAGGCTAACAGATGATGAAGTACATTACCAGGAAAGTATTTTCTACTTTGTATTTTTATCTTATGCGACCTTAGTTGCCTAAAGTCAATTTTCCCAATTTCTTCTGAATGGCTTCCTTGAAGTGTTGCTACAACTCCAACAAATTTTTGCCTTTTTCCCATGCTTATTTTTAGTCTCATTAAAGTAATAAAAAGGCAAATACTCCTTGTGTTTTTATTTATATCAAAGCACAAGCTATGACTCCATTTTAAAGTCAGTGTAACTTACAGAGGGAAAAAACATGAGCTCAATATAAAAAACCAACATTCTCAGCTGCCTTGACCCTTTGACCTTGAAAGAAAAGGTAGCTTTGCCCCTGGGCAGCTCCACTCTGCTATCCTACCACATTACGTGCCCTGGAAAGTAATAGCCATTGCTGTCTAAAAATTCCCTCTAGGGCCGGCGCTGCGGCTCACTAGGCTAATCCTCCGCCTTGTGGCGCCGGCACACCAGGTTCTAGTCCTGGTTGGGGCGCCGGATTCTGTCCTGGTTGCCCCTCTTCCAGGCCAGCTCTCTGCTGTGGCCTGGGAGTGCAGTGGAAGATGGCCCAGGTACTTGGGCCCTGCACCCCATGGGAGACCAGGATAAGTACCTGTCTCCTGCCATCGGATCAGCGCGGTGCACCGGCTGCAGCGCGCCAGCCGCGGCGGCCATTGGAGGGTGAACCAACGGCAAAGGAAGACCTTTCTCTCTGTCTCTCTCTCTCACTGTCCACTCTGCCTGTCAAAAAAAAAAAAAAAAAAAATCCCTCTAGTTCCTGTGTGATGAGCGGCACCCCTACCTCTGCTTGCTGTGGTTTGCACTGCTCAGTTTGCAAAACCCTGATTGAAAGAGGTCTCCTCCCTTGCCAGGACGGGGATGTGATCGGCATAAACACGCTGAAGGTGACCGCAGGCATCTCCTTTGCAATCCCCTCAGATCGCATCCGACAGTTCTTGGCCGACTACCACGAGCGCCAGTTGAAAGGTAGAGGCTGTTGGGATTGTCGCAGTGCCCGCGTGTGTTTCATTCTTTGGAGATAACCGCTTGAACGCTGTTTAGGCCTGGGCTACTCAGATTACAGAATGTGGGCTTGGTGGCAAAGCTGAGCTTGAATTGTACCCGGAAGTACTTGGATCAAACCGGGTGAGGGGATGAGCGCGTGGGCCGGAGGTGGGGAGCTGGGTGGGAGAAGCGTGGGTGCTCGTGACGGGGGTTCTCTGAGCCATGCATTTCACCGTGGACAGATAGCAAAGAGGGTACCTGGGTCGCTGTCTCTGCAGTTCTGTCAGAGGGAGGGAAGTTTCGTGGATCGTAAGGCATTATCATTTCCTTTTCCAGGAAAGTCTCTTTTACAGAAGAAATACTTGGGTCTGAGGATGCTGCCCCTCACTATGAAGTAAGTATGAGTGCGAACATGTGTGTGTGTGTGTGTTTTAAAAGATTTATTTATTTATTTATTTGAAAGAGTTACACAGAGAGGAGAGAGAGAGGTCTTCCATCAGTTGGTTCACTCCCCAATTGGCTGCAATGGTCGGAACTGTGCTGATCCAAAGCCAGGAGCCAGGAGCTTCTTCTGGGTCTCCCATGTGGGTTCAGGGGTCCAAGGACTTAGGCCATCTTCCACTGCTTTCCCAGGCCACAGCAGAGAGCTAGATCGGAAGTGGAACAGCCGGGTCTTGAACCCGCGCCCATAAGGGATGCCGGCACTGCAGGCCAGGGTGTTAACTCACTGGGCCACAGTGCTATCCCCCCCCCCCTTTTTTTAACAGGCAAAAGTCATAGCTGGACAGTGTTCAGGAAAAGTGAAAGTTTTGGGCTACAGTAGGCACTGTGGTGGCCAGAGGCCCAATTTTCACAGGGTCTGTATCTGCCTCGGCCTGCACATGTGTCTCTCACTGTGGCTGCATTAAATGATGTCAGGTGGTTCTAGGCTTTGGACAGAGGATTGGACCTCCCCCCCTGGGGACGGTGTCTGTGAGTGGCCTGAGGCCATGCCGCTAGTGCCTGGAGCCTTGAGCGTAAAAGACGAAGCACCTGTTCAGAGCTGCAGGCTTTTGCCAGGGCTCGGGGCTCAAGACACTGCTTCCTAACCTTTCCACTTTTCACAGCCTTCTTCAGGAAATGAAACGGCAAGATCCAGATTTCCCTGATGTGAGTTCTGGGGTTCTAGTATACGAAGTGATTCAAGGAACAGCTGCTGAGAGGTGAGAGGCGTGCTCAGCTTCCTTTGTTCCTTCTAGATCTGTGCAGTGGTAAATGTGGGTGGGATCTAGACGAGCTCTGTCCACGGTGGTGGCTACTACCTATATGTGTGTTTAACATTTGGAATGGATTTAATCAGTTAAAAAAAAAAAACCAGAAGCACTGTACATTTATTTTTATTTGATAGGCAGAGGGACAGACGGAGAGAGGGACAGATGTACAAAGAGACAGAGAGAACTCCCTTCCTCTAGTTAACTTCCCAAATGCCTGCAGTGGCTGGGTCAGGCCTGGCTGAAGCTGGGAGCTGGAAACTTAATCCAGGTCTCTCACAAGGGTGGCAGGGACCTATGTACCTGAGCCATCATCTGCTGTCTCCCAGGATGTGCATTAGCAGGGGCCTGGAATCAGGAGTGGAACTGCTCCTCAAACCCTCTCTGATATGAGATATGGGGGGGAGTCCCAACTGATGCCTTAACTACTAGACCAAATGGCTGCTCCAGTGTAAAATATTCCCTCACTAAACGTACCTTTTCTATTTTGGAAGGATTGCGTTTCACTATGGAAGATGCTGTTGTTTCATATTGAGCGTGCATATTGTTGAGTGGATTTCAAAGATTGATATGAACAAGTCTAAAATGCTTATTAATAATTAAAAATATGAAGTATGTTATAGTGATAATATCTTAGATATAGTTAAGTAAGATACATTATCAATGTAATCTGAGAGAGAGATCCATCCGCCAGTTCAATCCCAAATGGCTGCAACAGCCAGGGCTGGGGCAGGCTGAAATCAGGAACCTGGAACTCCATCCAGGTCTCCCACATGGGTGGCAGGGGCCCAACTTCTTGAGCCATCCTCTGCTGCCTTCTCAGGCACATTAGCAGGGAGCTGGATTTAAAGTGGAGCAGCTGAGACTTGAACTCATATCCATATGGCATGCAGCTGTCACAGGTGGCAGCTTAACTCTGCACCACAATGCTGACTCCAAAGTTTATTCAAATATATAATTATTTAAATAATTGATGATTAATAATTTTTCAGAATGGGAGGAATCCTAGGTGCTCTCACTTTTAGTATATGTTTTAGGCATTTTCATACCCTTTTTTCCTGTAAAGTGAAAGGTAGAACAGCCCTCAAAGAAGGTTCTCCAGCTGATTTTGCTGTTTCTTTTAGGAATTTATTTAGCTGAAAGTCAGAATTACAGAGATAGAGAGGGAGAGACAGAGATCTTCCATTTGCTGATTCACTCGCCATGGCCAGGCCTGGGCCAGGATGAAGCCAGGAACCTGGAACTTCTTTTGGGTCTTCCACATGTTTGCGATGCTTTCCCAGGCACATTAGCAGAGAGCTGGATCAGAAGTGGAGCAGCTGGGACTCGAACTGGTGCCCAAATGGGATGCTGGTGCTGCAGGCTATGGCTTAAGCCATTGCACCTCAGTGCCATCCCAACTCTGCCTTTCAAATAAATAAATAAATCTTAAAAAAGTACTATTTAGCACAGCTGTTAGGATGCAAGTTATTAAAGTGGGCTTATCATAGACTTTTCCAGACTTTCCTGGCTCCTGGCCTGCTCTGCCAACCCCCTCATTATTTTAATTTCTTATTCGTGGCTAGGGTTTTATTCCTTTGAGTTCCGTAAGTCCTTGCTATTGAAAATGTGGTCTGTTATCTAGTAGCTTTGGCATCAACTGAAGCCTTTTTCAGAAAAGCAGAGTCTCGGGCCCCACCTTTGAGCCACTGAATCAGAATCTACTGTTTTAACAAGACCCACAGGTGATTCATATTCACCTTCAAATGCAACATTACATGGACGTCACGGACACATGTGAATCTGGCTTTCTGGCATTTATCCTTAATGATAATGATAACAGCTGGCACTGATGAAGCATTTACTCTTTGTCAGGCACCATTTCTTTTTTTAAAGATTTATTTATTTATTTGAAAGGCAGAGTTACAGAGAGGCAGAGGCAGAGAGAGAGAGCTTCCATCCATCAATTAAGTCCTCAGATGGTTGCAATGGCCAGAGCTGGGCCAATCCGAAGCCAGGAGCCAGAAGCTTCTTCTTCCAGTTCTCCCACATGGGTGCAAGGGCCCAAGGACTTGGGCCATCTTCTGCTGCTTTCCCAGATGCATTAGCAGAGAGCTGGATGGGAAGCAGAGCAGTGTAGACTCAAACCGGCACTCTGAAATGGGATGCTGGTGGCTTAAGTGGCCCTGCCACAATGCTGTCCCCAATCTCCATATATATATATTAAAGATTTTATTTATCTATTTGAGAGGTAGAGTTAAGAGAGGGAGAGGGAGAGGTTTTCCATCCACTGGTTCACTCCCAAGATGGCTGCAATGAGTGGAGCTGGGTCTGAAGCCAGGAGCCAGAAGCTTCTTCCAGGTCTCCCATGGGTGTGCAGGGGCCCAAGCGCTTGGGCCATTACTGCTTTCCCAGGCCATAGCAGAGAGCTGGATCAGAAGAGGAGCAGCCAGGACACAAACTGGTGCCCATATGGGATGCTGGCACTTCAGGTGGAGGCTTAGCCCACTACACCACAGCACTGGCCCCTAAACTCCATTTATCTTGATAATCCTTCACACTATCATTCTTCCTTGAACTTCTCATTTCTCTTAACTGGTGTCTCCTGAAGCTATTTAAGTGAATGGTTTTCTTCCAGCCTATTTTCGCCTGTAGATGAAGCAGCAGCATAGCTATATATTTATTGCAGTTTTGTATTTGAACTGGTTTTTGTTTATAGAATATATTTTCTATGTGAAGCAAAGATGATGGAGACTGAGTATAACCCCAACTATGGGGCAAAGGAGCTTAGAATCAGAGCTTTAAGTGTTTTAGACTTGGAGGGTTGACCAGAAGCAGAACTTCTGCAGTGCCGCTCAGTGTGCACTCCAGTTCCACAAGCTGTGGGGGGAATTGGGCTTTTCACTGCTGCTGCTGGCGAGTCTGGGGGTGCGCTTGAGGTTCACAGGAGCCAGAGATGAACAGCCAGTGAAAGCCATACCTCCGTTCAGAGCCAAATGCAGCATATGTGGGAGGAGTACACTTCTTACATGAGATTCTGATAGGATGTCATTCTTACAAACGTTAAGAGGGTGGCTGTCCTTCAGGGTTCTCCCAGAATATTTAAAACACTAGTTCTAGTTTCCTGGTTTGTGTATGTTCAGCGCCAACAAAGTAGAAATACCTTAAGAAAGGAGATGTTGGATTTTAGACGGGGATAAATATGCTCTTCCTATATTTTCATGGTCTTTTTATTTCTGTATTTATTTTCCCTTCTCTCCCAGCTCTGGGTTAAGAGACCACGATGTGATTGTCAGCATAAACGGGCAACCTGTTACTACCACCACTGATGTCATCGAGGCTGTTAAGGACAATGATTCCCTTTCTGTCATTGTTCATCGAGGACGTGAAACCTTGTTGCTGATGGTCACACCTGAAATAATCAATTAAGTTTCTTGCTTTAAAGAGAGCTTATCTCACAAAACCAAAGTTATATTATCTGGTTTGTATTGAAGATGTGCCAAAGATGGCAAAAGATTTTAAAATCTTTTGTATAAAGAAAAATGGATGCTTTCACCACATACATGTCCAGAGATCATTAGCCTGGGGGTGCGGGTGCTGAGAAGCCTTATTAAGCCAAGTGGAAGAAGGATGTGGTGCCAGGAAGTCTGGGGAGCTGATAAAATTTTATTCAAAGAAAAGAAATAACTAAAAAAAAAAAAAAAGCACAGTTGCTAATTTAACCTTGACAGAGGGATACTTCAATGTTTTTAATTTTCTCTATAGGCACAAACTAGATGCAACACGTGGATACACAAATACATCTATCTACCAAATATTTAAAAAAAAACATTCACCTGAATCTGGGTTGCCCAGTTTTAAATAATACTCAGACTCAATCAGTTCTTCAGGTTGGCTGGGGTTTGTGGCTGGCACAGAATGGGCATCATTTAGAAATCAAATTGAAATAGACAATTATAGGTTATCACAGAGGAGTATTACTGATGATTCTCAAATTGTCACTGTAGCAGTGGAAACAACTTTGGTCTCCAACAGCTTTTCTGACCGTGGGAAAGACTCCTATCTCATAGCTTCTAGAATAATTTACAGACTTTGAGCTTTTAACCCCAACTTTTCTTCCTGACAACATTAATGATTTAAAGTCTTGGAGCTACCAGTTTATTTCTCTTAAAACAACTTTTGATGGCATTTATGAATACCCTTAGGGAGATTTAAAGATGCATGTGGGATGAGGCAGGACTTTTGACTTAAAGTAGTATTTTATTTTGGGAGCGATTTTAATTTTAGTTTCTGTTGTTTCTCAGACTACCCTTAAAAATGTTTTTTTTTTTTTTGGGAGGTCTAGTCTCTTCATGACACACAATAAGAAAAAGTGCCATCTTAGGGGAGGGCATTGTGGTATAGTGGTTAAATCACCACTTCTATGGCCCAAGTCCTTGGGCCCCTGTACCTTCATGGGAGACCTGGAAGAAGCTCCTGGCTTCGGATCAGCGCACCTCCGGCTGTAGTGGCCAATTGGGGAGTGAACCATCAGATGGAAGACCTCTCTCTCCCTCTCTCTGCCTCTCCTCTCTCTGTAACTCCGACTTTCAAATAAATAAATAAATCACCACTGTGATGCTGGCATTCCACACAGGAGTGCCAGTTCCAGTGCTAGCTGCTCAGTGTTTGAACCAGCTTCCTGCTAATGCATCTGAGAAGAGAGTGGATGATGGCTTAACGTGCTTGGGCCCCTGCCACCCATGTGGGAGACCTGGGTGGTATTCCTGGCTTCCTTCTGTGGCCTGGTTGAGTCTGGGTTGTTGCAGCCATTTGAGGAGTGAACCAGTGGATGATGGAAGATTTGTCTCTCTCTCTCTCTCACTCTGCTTCTCAAATGAATAAATAAATCTTTAACAAAATACTGCCTCAGGGTATAGAGATTATGAGTCAAGTCTACCAGTAATTACTGTTTTAAATAAGATTAAGACCCATGTAGGACTGAACTTTCAAGACAGAACAAAATAATTTAATTTTTTAACACAAGTGCCACCTAGATGGTAGATGATAAAGCAGAAACTTTTAGGAAAGCTGCTTACAAAATGATAGAACACATCCAGGGAAAGTACTTCAACTGTGATTCTCGGTCTTGAAACCAATTATGATGACAGTAAGTTTTGGGTAGTTATACCTTGGTTGTTTCTAGAACTTGGAAGTTATTCCAAATAGCAGGCTCTTTCTGGGCCTTGGCCGCAAATTCCATCTCGTATTTTAACAGTCCTTTTCAACTTAGATTGCAAAGCATGGGCAGCAAGTTTTTGAAAACCAAGTATAATTTGGAACATTTCCTTTTATTCCTAGTGATTTGGGAGTGCAACAGCTTGACTGTATCTCTTTGATTGCTGTAGTTTACTGTGACAACTCTTAACATCATGCTTATTCTGACAGAACATGTTCAGTTTCTCTTTGCCCCCATAAATCACATCCTAATTCTACCCTGGTATTCCTGTCTTTTAAGGAGAAGTGAGTTTACCTTTGCCAGGGCATGATGCGTCTCACTTTATCTTACCCAGCTGTGGAGAATGGTGTTACAGTTATTTGTATGATGTTAACAGCTTACAAGACAGGTGCCATAAGCTGGTAAATAATTTTTAGATGGGACAACTTTGCTAGGAGGAATAGTTCATCTCACATATGCATGACACTGTTGGCTTTGAAAACGTGGCTGGAAGGAGGAAACTTCTGTATGCATGGACTGCCTCTGGAACACAATGGTGAGAATGGGGTTATGGCTTGTTTCATATGCCTAGGTACCAGCAAAACAAATGTATTTTTTTTTTTGAGTTTCACTCTCTCTACTACAATATTCACATAAACTCCCAGGTTGGCGAAATTTATTCTGCAACTTAAATTCAGAATTTCAGTGTGTATTAAAATCCACAGCCGTTTCTTCTTCTGCTGAAGATTTTCATTGGCTACACTTGAAATCTCAGGGTCACAAAAGGCACGTGGAAAAAACCATTCATTTTGCTCATCCTGTAGGGTCCTCTTGCTCCAAAGGACTGAAGATAAAGCCATCTATAGAGACAAAGAGGAGGGAAACCCTTTTGTCGCTTATAAGTTGGTCATTAGGCTTTCTATTTCGAACATGAGGAAAAGTACACATTTGACTTCCATAACACTGTTTGTATGTTACTTCTGGGCTTGCACAAGGTGAAATTTGGGTTGAAAATCCAAAGTCAAAGAAGCCTTCTTCACCAAACCTATTCCTCCACCAAAGGGAGAGTAATGTTCAGGTCTGCTGTCAAAACAGAGTTCTGAGCCTGCAGAGATGAATTCAGGTGCCAGCATTCCCCTGCCTCTGGGCTGTACCAGCAGCTCTTCTTAGTAAATAGTGCACCAGTTGCTGCCATCACTTGGCATCAGTCCTCCAGTGATAAGCAAAATAAGGTCGACAAACCACCAAATCCCAAGTCCTCCGAGCGTCAACAGCTTCCCTACTGCTGTGCCGGTGTGTCCCAGACAGAAACGATCCACTCCAAAACAGCCCAGGAAGAAGGAGTACAGCAGGGTGGTTATGAAGTAGTGTCCGGTGTACCTGGACGAAGGGAATCAAAGGGGGCATGTTTCAACACGGAAAAAGTAAAGCGTGTCAAGATGAATGAGTTTAATGCATGTGACGAGATGTTGCAGCAGTCCCTCTGTGGCCTCTCAGCTGCCACTGTGTGTTCTTTTAGGAGGTTGTCAGGCAGCAGTAGCCACAGAGGAGACACGGGAGAATCTCAGAAAGAACAAGAGGTTATTCTACTTGTAGGTCTTAGAGGCAGGAGGCATGGCCCACCATGCAGGGTCACACGGGAGAGAGAACACGGTGCTCAGAAGACAGGAACAAGGGGAAGCCTTAGATTACTGCCTTTGCTGGGGTTTCTGTAGGCAAGGCAAGGAAGGGCCAGGCAACGGTTTGGGACTGGCTACGAGAATAATTTCCACAGGCTCTGAAAGGAAGGCGGCCCCAGAGCTGGCACCTGGCCCTGGGGTGAATAGGCAGAAGTGCTGTCTCCTGGGGTGCACAGGCCTGGCTCTGGATTAGGCTACATATCAAAGACATGCTCCAGGCAGGGCCTGTGCTGTCTCAAGGGTGGACTCAGGAAAGGAAGTCTTTCTCCAACCAGAAAACTTTTTGAGTGTCAAATATTGTAATAGACACATACACACTTTTTTTTTTTTTTTTTTTTTTTTTTTTTTTAACACTGGCCCCATTCCCCACAACTGATAAAACAAATCTCTGGTTAGTCTAGATTCTTAAAAGAGTAAGTATTTGCTGAGATAGAGAGGACTACTAGGAACAAATTGACTTTTACAGAGTTGGATTGGATGAGAAATCAGGCACACTTGCCTTATAGGCATGCTGGTGGGAGAGCAGTCTGGGCTCCTGTCCTGTACTGCAGGCTCTGAGACCCAGCTGGCTCCCTCTGAGTATTCTTTTTTTTTTTTTTTTTTTTTTGACAGGCAGAGTGGACAGTGAGAGAGAGAGACAGAGAGAAAGATCTTCCTTTTCTGTTGGTTCACCCTCTAATGGCTGCTGCGGCTGGCGCACTGTGCTGAACTGAAGCCAGAAGCCAGGTGCTTCTCCTTGTCTCCCATACGGGTGCAGGGCCCAAGAACTTGGGCCATCCTCCTCTGCACTCCCGGGCCACAGCAGAGAGCTGGACAGGAAGAGGAGCGACCGGGACAGAATCGGTGCTCCAACCAGGGCTAGAACCTGGGGTGCAGGCGGAGGATTAGCCTAGTGAGCCATGGCGCCGGCCTTCTGAGTATTCCTTAAATGAATGTCTGATCTCCAGACACCTTTCCTCCTGTTTTGGAGGCAGCTAAAAGTGAGGGCTTCTTCATAAGGCTTCTTTCCTTACAGTGTTAGCTACAGTTGCTCTACTATCACCCCTCAATATGGTCTTAGGGAAACCCTACATTAGTTGATGCTATAAGAAAATTCTGTGTCTTCAAACAGAATTTACAGAATGACCTGAATCCTTTAAGATAATTTGATTCTCAGGCCGAGGAGCCCACCTTTTATAAAACCTTTATTTCTCAAATGCTAAGGCAATTTTCATAGAACTTAATATCTACGAGAGGGGAGCAACTGGTTCGACCTGTTCATTTTATAGATAAGAGAACAGACTAAGTACTCAGGGTACTTGCCAGTCAGTGAAAGAGACATCTAGAACTCACAACTTCTGGTCTCCTATCCGTGTCTTCTCTACTATAAACACATGGCTATGTAGATACTTGATGCACAGTAATCATATGACTTCTTTAAATTTAAAAGAAAATGCACATAAAAAGATCATAAGGAAGTGGCTTACGTTCACTTAAGTACCAACTACCCTATTCAAGGTTGCACTTACTTTATACATGGTTTATTCTCTCGTAGGAAGGTTCTAGGACTAGCACACTCAATTCCATCGAGGGCTCGGCACTGGACCGCGGTGTGTTCCACATCACTGTAGGCCTGACCACCAAACTGTGGAATAATAGCCAAAACCAAAATAAAAGCTAAAATCATCAAAGCAAGGAACACAAAAACGTATCTTTGTATCACTAATAAAAGCTGCCTCAGGACTGCAGTTACTCGTACAAGGCTGGGGTAAAGCTTTGCTTGAAAGTATGGAATTGGGTGACATGCTTCAGATGATTTCAGATTAGTTCATCTGAAATGCACATTCTTAAACCCATTTTTCTTCCCCTTCATGACTGGATTCTTCAACACAATACAGGTTAAGCACCCTGAATCTGAACTCCAAAAATTTTCCAAAATCCAAAACTTTCTGAACACTCCAGTGTCACAAATGTAAAGTTCCATACCTGACCTCATGGGACGACGATGTAGTCTAAACACAGATGCACTGGAAATATTGTATAAAAATGACCTTCAGGCTATGTGTATAAGGTCAATATGAGAAATACAAAATCCAAAACCCGAAACACTTTTGGATACAAGCATTTTAAATATGGAATAATCAACCTATAATATGAAAAATATTAATTTTACTAAATGCCACTTGTAAGAGATGACATAATGTTTTAATTATCTAATATTTATGGGAAAAAGAGGATGTGACTGAGCACCTGGGAGTGGGTATTTCAAAAGTCAATGTGTTAACACTGAAGTCTGTTTTATATCCATTATAAATGAACAAGATTAGGACATAATACAGAATTATCATCTGATACAGGATTTTATTTATTTTTAAATATTTTATTTATTTGAAATGCAGAGTGAGAGAGAGAGAGAGACTGAGAGAGAGAGAGAGACAATCTACTGGTTCACTCCCTAAATGCCCATAATAGCCAGGGTTGGGTAAGGCCAAAGCTGGGAGCCAGGAACTCCACCTGTGTCTCCCATGTGGGTGGCAGGAACACAAGCACCTGGACCAAATCTTTACAAAGTGACAACGGGCCTTCCCTCATCTCCCAGGTTACACAAGGGATTTGTAAGGCCCTAGGAATAACCCGGCCCTTCACTCTACATGAAGACCTCAGTCTTCCGGTAAGGTAGAGAGAGCCAACCAGACTCTATGGAAAACATCACAAGTATAGAAATGTGTGCTTGGTAAGGAAGGTTAGAAAGGAAAGAGTGTTCTTGGTAATGAAGGTTAGAAGGAAAGAGTTTTTTTTAATAAGGAAAGGACATGGTTTGTAAGAATGACTTTATCCTGATGGCTAGTTTACTCTAGACTGGAATGGAAATGATGGAATGTTTCAAGTAAGTTGAAGAGGGTGTGTGGAAGTCACAAAAGGTTATGAAAGAGAAAATATTGGACATGCTACTCCGAGAGGTATCTGTGCCATGTTACAGGAAGAATGTTGTCTCTGGGTCAATCAGACTGGACAGGTACAAACCCAAATTTGTACTTTTCCTGGACAAAGCCGAGCATCTCCAGGGCCAGGCCAAGCAGGGCTAGGATTTCTGACCTGACATCTGGTCATGGAAATCCTGGCTATTTCCTCTCCTTGGCCTAATAACTTCTGTAATCTTGTGGCTTCTCTTTGGACCTTGTGTTTTTAATGCCCTTGTTTGTTTTGTCTCTAACAGAATAAAAG
Organism: Oryctolagus cuniculus; assembly: GCF_964237555.1. Taxonomy (NCBI): domain Eukaryota; kingdom Metazoa; phylum Chordata; class Mammalia; order Lagomorpha; family Leporidae; genus Oryctolagus; species Oryctolagus cuniculus. The sequence continues at coordinate 88,760,133 of NC_091433.1, forward strand.
CTGTCGAACTCCAAATGGTCGTCAGACAAGGCTTCCAGCCCATTCCACTGGATGATCTGAGCAGCCCTCTGGACTGAGCAGGACAGTCTTTTGTCGCTCCCCGTCTTCGTGGAGGAACGACTCAGGACCCTGCGTTGTTCTTTCGTCTGCTCGGCCCTCCCCGGGTTTGCTGCTGGTTCTTCCCGGGTTGGCTACCGTCCTTTCCACCTCCGTGGAAGGGCGGTTCCCCCTGGCCACTTTCCCCACTTCCGCGGGGGAGCGGCACACCGCCGGCCGGCTCTCTCGGGGGCTGCACAGGTGTTCCTGCAGATAGATGTTCCTGGTGCATGTTATCTCTCTCCTCCTTTATAGTCCTCTTCCACCAATCCCAACTCTGCTACCCACACGCCGAGTACGCTGCTCTCCTCCAATCAGCTCCTACAGTTTATTGGTTGAACTGGAGGCAGCTGTGTAAAAGCTATTTCCTCCTCTCCCAGCGCCATATTGTGGGAGAGCAGATGCATAGAATAAGTCTTAATTCCAGTAACTTAGTCTAGTCCAAGTTGCTCCCAGTTGCTCCCCACAGTCTTTCCAAGGCCACTGTTGCACACCATAAGACAGATAGCAAGAGGAAATACCCAAATCCCCCTCGACGCCCACATGCCAGCTTTGAAGAAGTTACAGAAAACGGAACTCCATCCATAATCCCAAAGAAGAATTTTGGGTATTACCTCTTGAGGGGGGAATGTTAGGTAGGAAGTCAGTTATGAGCTTATGTGTGTGTGACATAAAGGCCTAAAGAGAAGACATTTATGTCCAGCATATGCATCTGCATCTCAAAGTCATCCTGACAATGTTTCAGGGGCAGCCTGGTATTCGCGTCCTGCCCTGCCCTCTTCTACCTGATAACCTGCCAGGTGGAGGTCCCCGCCCCTTCTGCCTGACAAATCTTCCACAATCTCCCAGATGCAGCCCAGTATCTGCACTTCAAACACCCTGCTCTGGATCCCCATTCTCCAGGAAGTCTTGCTCACCCTTCCTCTAAACTCAGGATGGTGCCAGCTAGGCTTCCTCCTGTCTGATACCTTCAGGGGAAAACTCAGAAGTTTTTCTATTTACATCCAAAAAGCCCTTTGTTCCAAGCGGAGCAGAGGTGGGGAAGCAAGACCCATCTCCTTAAAAACCCCCGGCCTCAACCAGACTGCGCGCTCAACCCTCTGCCTCTCTGCTGAGCTGCCCGCCTGATCTGGCCAGGTGTAATCTCTCCACTCAACCATGTAAACCCCCCCTCCCCCCCCCAGTCCGAGCAACTGCACTCTCTCCCAGGTCCTGCCTGGAGAGGTTCCCATCTGTTCTTACGGATGTCCCTTCCCTAATAAACTTTGCTACTTCTACTTTCCACTAAAAAAAAACAAAAACAAAAAAAAACCAAAAACACACACACACACACACAAAAAAACTACACACAAAAAAACAAAAAACAAGTACCTGGACCATCACCTGCTGCCTCCCAGGTGCATTAGCAGGAAGATGGATCAGGAGCAGAGCAGCTGGAACTTGGATTGGCACTTTTGATATGGTATGTGGGCCAAATGGTAGATGTTAAAATTTTTTTATTATTATTTTTAAAGATTTATTTATTTGAAAGAGTTACCAAGAGAAAGGGAGAAACACATATTAGAGAGAGATCTTCCATCCACTGGCTTATTCCCTAGATGGTCACAGTGGTCAGTGCTGTGCCAGGCTGAAGTCCAGAGCCAGGAGCTTCATTCACATCTCTCACGTGGGTGGCAGGGGCCCAAGCACTTGGGCCATCTTTCACTGCTTTCTCAGGCCATTAGCAGGGAGCTGGATTGGAAGTGGAGCAGCCTGGACCCCAACCAGTGCCCAAATGGGATGCTGGCTGGCATTGCAGGCAGTGGCTTTACCCACTAATGCCAAGTGGCAGCTTTAAGCGGCTGCACTACAATGTCTTCCCCAGGATTTTAATAAGCAAATAATGAACATGTGATTGTCTGAGCTTCTGTTTTTGTTGGCTTCTTCCCCAACGGGATGAGTCTGGGAAATAAGAATGCTTCCTGTACCTCTTCCAGAACTCAGGTGCCTGACACTCTTAGTCCTTTAGGAGTTCTGGGTCATGTGAGAGTTTGAGCCTCTGGATAGGATAAACTCAGTTTTTAATTAAAATGGGCAAAAGTAAGTGATCTCTATACAATGCAAAGTGATTCTAAAGAAGGCAAATCAAACTTTTATTAATGATTATCAATAGACAAAAATTTCATTGTATTTAAAATATTTCTTCACGTACAATTTTAGAAAGACTCGCTTTTTTGATCTTGATATTGTCAGGTTTATTTCTGTGTCAGATTTAGTATACAAAATGTTCTCGCCTAATTCTCTCATTACCTGGCTGAATCATGGCTTGTGTCATGCAGCATAATGTAATGGTGAGTCCATGGTGGGGTCTGGAAATACCCGGACTTCACTGGTTTTGTAGAGCCTGATTAGGATTAGGGATGTTACTCATGGGCATGAATGGCTTCTTTTCATTCCAAGAGGCCATTTTAACCAAAGGATTCCCCTGGATATGTTAACCTCCTACAAAGACATAGGCTGATAGACTATTTCTAAGTACACTGTGGGGCCTGCTCGCCTGGTGAAAAGAAAGGCCATGGATGGAAGAGCTCTGCCCCAAATGCACATGTAACAAAATGCATTGCAGTGTTAGAAACTGCACAGCTGCCTTCTTGTTCTTTCAGGAGAGTGCACACTTTGGAAGGATTCCAAGGTAACATTTTAGCTTCGCATCTGTCAATCTCAATGGCCAAAGAACCAAAGACAGTTTGGTTTTTGCTCCCAGGTGGTTCTGGCATAGGGAATGCTCTTTCCCGAGAAAACCAAATGTCTTGCTCAGCCACTGACCCTGGCTGTGCAGGAAATTTACAGTAACAGTCACTCTGCTGGGATCTTACAAAAAAGTAATTTTACATTGTGGTTTCCTGCACCAGCAGTTAGCCAGTACTCCTCTTTACAAGAGCTTGCTGACACCACCAATCAGAAACTCACCTTGAGACAACCGTAACCAAGCTCCTGGGACGCAGTTGCATTTCCAATATGGTCCACTGGGTCTTCACATTCTATAAATTCATCGGGTCTGCAAATAGCCAGTAAGATCACATCAGCGTCATCTCTGCAAATTGCTGCTTACAGGGACATAATCCAAACAGGCAAGAGACTTCTTCACCAGGTTTTCTGGGACCCATTGCATTCTGTGGACCCTTTTACAAACCAAGGGGCTGCGCCAGTTAACTGCAATACAGCAGGTGAAACTGACAGCCACACCAAAAGGATGCTTTTGTTGGGCAGGGGAGGTAGCCATGTCTCGTCCTGTTTCTGTATGGATTTTACCTCTGCCATAGCTTCATCTTTTCCCTAAGCCAACACCGCAAGACTATGGGGGGTGCATTTAAGCCAAAGGAGCCTTAGTTCTTTTTGTACTTTCCAAATGCTCTCTTCTTATTTGATAAAATAGACATGTTAAAAAAAAAAAAAGGCTCAGTTTCTGCAAAGGTAAGGATATTAAAAAAAAGCTTCGCCGGCAGGGACAAATCATTCACCCTACCTGTGCCCTACTCGGGTCCGGCGGAAGGTGCACCCTCGCACCCCTCTTCCAGAAGCCTTGCCTCCCGAGGGGGCCTCCCTCGGGACCCCCAAGGCTCCTCCGCCGGCACACAAGGTGTTTCGTCGCCTGGGAGAGAGAGGAGCCCGAGACCTGTCACGGCATTTACCACCAGCTGCCTCCCCCTGACCTGACCCCGACAGCCCGACCTCCACCTCCGACCGCCTCGCCCACCGCGTGGCTTACAGGTAGGAGCACAGGATGACTGGAGACTGGGGGTCGCCATATTCCCAGCTCGGAGCAGCGGCGGGGCTCTCCGGGCGCCCGGCGCCCGCAGCGGACATGAGCTCCGACTCGGCGGTAGCATTGTGCGAGTGGCTCCGAGAGACACAATGCAGCAGCAGGAGATTCCCTAGCAGCAAAGCAGCCTGGCCGCACAGAAGCAGGTAGCTCACCGGGCAGCCACGCAGCACCATCTTCCTGGACCCAGGGCGCCGGGAGACCCGGCCTCACCACACACCCCAGGCCGGCTCCACCAAACCCAGCCCTGCCTGTCAGCGCTCTGCGTCGCCGCGCTCCTCGCTGCCAGGCAGCCAATGCGCGCGCACCTCGACGTCCCGCCCATCCAGCCAACCAACCAGAGAGACCTGAGAGGGGCGGGGCGGGACGGGGCTGCGCTTCGCTACGCCGCTCCCCCAATTCCTCTTCTGGGTTTCACGCTCCACCTCCTTTTGCCCCCGCGAGCTTACCCCAATCGGCTCCTTCGACCCCGAAAGTAGGCGGGGCTAGGAGCGGAGGGGGCGTGGCTGATGGTGACTGACTGGGCGGGGCAGGTGGAGGCGAGAGGGAGCTGCGGGTTCCGAAATCCTGTTCTCCCGCCGGGCGCTGGCTTTTTCCCGACGTCAGCGCAGCGGGCGTGATGTCGGGCGCGAGCTTGGACCGAGGGCCGAGTTGCGTCAGTGCCGCGCGCGTGCTCGTCCCCGGGCGCGCGCGTCCCGGCCAGCCCTGGGGCCCCCGGGAGGGTTGGAAAATGATGGGAGAGGCGGAGGCGACCGAGTGCTGAGCGGGGACCTGCCGACTCCGCCGCGATGCGGTCGGGCGCCCAGTCGCCGTGCGGGACCCTCCGCGTCCAGTGGTTGCTGCTGTTCGGCCTGGTGGGCCCGGTGCTCGGTGCGGCGCGGCCAGGTGGGTGTCTGCCTCCCCCCGCCACAGCCCGGGGTCCCTGGGCTCGCGGGTTTCCTAGCGCTGGACGCCCGGAGCTCGCCCGCGGGGCCGGGGCCGGGGCCGGGGCCGGGGCCGGGGTCGGGGCCGGGGTCGGGAGGCGGGGTCGGCCCGGAGGCGCGTGGACAGCGCGGTCGCCTCAGCCGCGCCCGGCTCCGATTGTCCGGAGCGGGGCGGCCGAGCCCTCTGCGCCGCCGCCGCGGCGCAGAGCCCGGTGCCCGGCCGTCTCGGGACGCCTGTGGGGCGGACGCCGGCCCGGGACGCGGGGCTGGTGCTTGGATGAGGCGGGGGACGGAACTTTGGCTCCGGGTTCTCCGAATTTGAGGTTTTTGTTAGCGGAGTCTCTAGGTCCGCGGAGCTAAATTAGTGATGGAATAAAAGTGGGGGGGGGGGCTCCTTGTCCATGGGCCATTTTTTGGAAATTGTAGGAATAAGAGTACTTTTTTTTTTTTTTACATCTCTCTAGGCAATCTTTTTATTTATGTTTCTACCGGATTTATTGTCTTAAATTCGGACACGTCGTCTTCTGTTTTAACTCCCAGGGTTATCGTTAAGAATTAAATCATCCGCGTAGAATGAATTTTGAGTTGTGAAACTTGCCCTGAATGTGTAAGAGATTTGAAGATAGCCGGGCGTAGTGGGAATAAGTCACCAACATTCTCGCTTCTTTCTGCAAGCAGGTTCCTTATTTTGCCTTTTGCATTAGTGTTTGCATGGCTGTTGGAGTATTTTCTCTGTTCGCAATGGATATGATGGAGAAGGGAGGTTTTTTACCAAATCTTTTCCTTGAGTGTTGTTAAGGGGTGATGAAGACTGCTGACCTTCCGGAAACTCGATACATTGTTTTCTTACTGCGGGCATAGTCTTTTAAAGTTAGTTTTCCCCAGAGAATTCTGAAGGTCTATAAACATTGAATTTTTTGGGGTGGGAAGTTGCCAGATCTTTTCTGGTTAAGACTACTTTTTCTGTGGTTAGCATTTACCTGTTTTAAATTATTCATCCAAAGTTTTAGGAATCCTTGATTCTGTGTGTCTGGGAACGTTAATCAGACCAAAATTTTCATGTTAATGTATGTGTTAATTATTAACAAATCTGCATGAATATATGGAATAATGGAGTATTGAGTTGGTTATTAACTGGCTTCAACAGGTTGTGGTCAGCCCCTTGAGCCTGGCTCAGTGTTTGGGGAGGGACATGGGGTGGCCCAATGTGTTGAGTGTATCTGAGGGAAGTTGGGGACGGTTTTGTTAGAGAAAATGATTGATTTCAGCTGAGCTGTCTCAGGGTGGGAATGCTGTCTCTGCAGCAGAGTTTTTTAAGAGTAGGGGTGTGTGTGTAAAAGTTGGGCTTCTTGGGAAGTGGAGTCATTGTGACTTCAGGCCGTCTTTGTGAAAGGGTGGGATGGAAGATCCAGCTAGGGTAGGTGGGTATCAGTTGGGGAGAGCCTTGGAGGCAGGATTTGGATTTTATCCTCTAGAATGTTCTTTGGGCAGTGAAGGTTTACTTAATCTCAGTTTTGACCTAACAGAGCAGGGAACACAATAGAGGATACATTGTGGGAAGGAGAGACTGGAAGCTGGGAGACCAATTCAGAGGCTTTGCAGTGAGTGTGCGGTGAGTCAGCTCCAGTTTCCCAAGGGGAATGTTCTCTCAAAATCAGCTGACTGCATTTTTGCAATACAGGATGTTTGAAACATACACTGCAACATTTCCTGTTAATGAAAGAGGAATTTGAGGACTTGATTTGTCATGCAAAGTACCAGATACGTTAGGAATTAAGTGTTTTGATAAGAGTTTTACCAACTGTATCACATTGTGCCAATGAGAAAATGCAGTATCGTTTCCAAACAGCTGACTTACAGTAAACTTTTTTTTTTTAAAAACTGGGGCCATCAAAGGGTAACTTTGTGTCATTGTGAAAAATAACAAAAAAAAAAGTGTTGTGATTTTTCTTTTAAGGCACTCAATATGTACACAGACTTAGACTTTCGTTTTTTTTTTTAAGACTATCATTCTAAGGTTTGAAAGCTTATTTATGGTGAATCACAGTTAAAGGAAGTATATAATAACACCTTGGGTCCACACTAACCTTGTTTTTAGATGCCAGCAAATTCTTTGAATGTAATCTTTGTGTTTGTGGTTTACAGGAGAATGTAGTTTTACATGTAAAGGCAGCTTGTTTTATAAACTAGCAAGTAGGAAACATTTATAATTAAAATATATTCAAATGTAGTTGCTAGGTCCCAAGGCCGTTTTCAAAAAATGCTTTAAAATTTTGGGGCAGGATTGTGGTAGAGTAGGTTAAGCTGCCGCCTGTGGTGCAGGTATCCATATCAGTGTTCAAGTCCCAGTTGCTGCACTTCCAATCCAGCTGCCTGCTGGTGCACTTGCGAAAGTGGCAGAAGATGGCTCAAGTGCTTGGGTTCCTGCCACTCATGTGGGAGACCCAGATGGATTTCCAGGCTTTGGTTTGGCCCAGCCCTAGTGGTGGTGGCAACGTGGGGTGTGAATATCTTGTAATGAATGGAAGATACCTCTCTCTTCTCTCTGTCGTTCTCTGTTACTGTAACTTACTTTCAAAAATAAATCTTTAAAAGAAAGACAAAATTTTGCCTTGACTTTGGATTTGCTCATTGTTAAAAATACTGGTTTATTAAAATCCTCCAGAAGATCCAAGGTCTAAGTAACTTGGAGCTTTTTCTTGGAATATCTACAAGCTCAAACACATGGCAGAGATATTCTTAGGATGTTTCTGTTTTCTCCTTAACACTAGTTCTGTACATACCAGAGCCTTGGAGTGATTCCATCCTTGGAGCCTGTGCTGTGAGATTGCCTCATCAATAAATCCAGTCCTTTTGGTGCCTCAGTAACTAATCCCCCACTACCTTTGCATGGGTCTGACGTGGACCCAGCTATGTGGTTTTCATCAGATCATGTTCCCAAAGTGATCAGATGTGGGGCACTTCTTGAATCACATTGTAACAGGGAGTGCAGGGTGTAGGCAAGAGAGGGCCCCTGAACAGGGACAGGGACAGGGACTCGGAGTCTCTGACTTGATTCATCAGAGCTTGTTTTTCTGAGGAGGTTCCTGGAAGGCTGCTTGCACCATGGTGCTCAGAGGGACCCCTCAGGAAAGCAGCAAGAGAACAGTCTGAGGCAGAGTTTTGAACATTGGCTGTATGAAGACTGCTTGAGCAGGAAGGGCCTTCCCACTCACTCTTCTGCACCCCGAAGACTCCCTTAACTCTTGCTATAAAAGCCCTGCCAAGCTGCCTCTCTGGGAGCGACTTTCTTTAGGGAACTCCACTTCCCCGCTGTCTCCTTTATTTGTCAGAAGTCAATAAAGCTGTCCTCTGAACAAGTCCCACCAGAGGCTGATTATCTGGTGACACCCCAAGCAAACAGGCCCCTCATATCTGCTAACAGCATATTCTGAGAGTTAGGAAGTCTTAGCAATTAATTTGATCAGTTTTAAAATACGCAGTTTTTTATTTTTGTATCTTAACATAAGAGGGCAGTAACGCATATTGTAAGTATTACAAGAAAATGGCATCGGGCTGGTGTAGTGGTGAAGCAGATTAAGTTGCTATCTGCAATGCCCACATCCCATATGAGCACTGATTTGAGTCCCAGCTGTTCCACTTGAATCCAGCTGCTTGCTGATGGCCTGGGAAAGCGGTGGAGGATGGCCCAAGTATTTGGGCTCCTGCCACCCAGATAGGAGACCCGGATGAATCTCCTGGTTCCTGTCTTCAGCCTGGCCCAGCCCTGGCCGTGATGGCCATTTGGGAAGTGAGCCAGCAGATGAAAGATTGCTCTCTCTCTCTCTCCTTCTTTGTCTGTAACTCTTTCAAATAAATAAGTAAATGCAATCACTGCCGAAAAATGTGAGACAAAACCCATTCCTTCACATGGGGAATGTCTCTTTCCCTCTGACATATTTTTTTTCTGTAATAAGATTTTCCGTGACTTAACTCATTTTAGCATGATTTTTCCTTTCTATTTGGTAGCTTCCCAGGGCCCACATGCACACAGGCCCTGGAAGAGCCTGCTCCTGATTAGTCTCTCAAACCTTAGCATCCCTCTGGTGATAACACACTGGGCCAAGCTCCCATATCAGCTGGTTACAGGAGTGTTCAGCAGTCTGGGGACATAGCGTTATAATGAAGTGTGGTCTAACTACTAAGGAGACAAATGTGTGGGCCATGTGGATTCATGGAGAAGTTGATCTGAAAGATGTTAATGATCAAAGCAAGGCTCACTTTCAGTTGTATGTGATAATTAACAACCTTGAGCACTACATGTGTGTATACAAACACAGCTGGAAGGATGTGGAGAGGTTATTTACTCAGCACGTATTATATTGAATACCCAGAAATACATGTGAGTGAAACACAGTCTTTGGTTTCAAGGAAGTTACATTTCTTCCTGGAGGAACTTATATTTTCTGGAGCATTAAATCTTAAGCATGGTTGGTATTTTTCCAAAAGGAGAATTTCAAAACAAACAGTAGGAGCTATTGCTTTTTAAATGTAGTTATGGGTAAATGAAAAAAAAAAAAAAAAAAAAAAAACCAAGACCCCACTCAAGTCTAAGAGTGTCATAAGTATGTTTGAAGGTGTTGGTATGTTATATGTGTTGCTTTGGAATTGACTTCGTAAATAGAATGAACACTTTGTGACTCAAAGTGATGTGGATCTAATTACAATTGCTCTTCAAGAAATATATTGAACTACAGAATTACCTCACCCAAATTGAATGTGGGACCCTGGTTTATTTCCTGCAGTGAAAGTACTTAGGTGGGTATTTATTGACGTGATAGGCAGGAAAGAAAGGAGGAAGGCCCTAGGTTTGAAGTTCACATTTGTTTGCTTTACAATTAAAGAGAATTCTCTTTAATCACTTCCCTCTACTACAGTTACTGTTAAGAAAAACATACTTAGACTTCCTGGCAAACACAGAACATAAATGTATCTACGGAGTTAGAAGAAGGAAAAAGTGCAACTAACAGTTCTTCCTTTTTTTTTTTTTTTTTTTTATTGAGGGAGGGACACTGTGTTTCATGTTTCAAGCTTATTTTTATCGTCAGTCCATGTTTTCCAGTAGTGTTACGTTTGACAGTGTGTTCATGTTGTCAGATTCCAATGTGGTAGTTTGTATTCCCCACAAAGTTGTTTGTATTAGGATTTAGTTTTCACTGTGAACCGTGTCTATAGACCGGTGGTTTTCAGGCGGGCGGAGGGGAAGGCCTTTGGGAGATGCTTTGTTGTCACACTGTAGGTGCTGTTAACATTGAGTTAGCAGAGACCAAGGATGCAGCTGAACATCCTGGTGTCTACAGGACGGCCCCTCCCCCACAACAGTTTCCCAGTCCAAGCATCAACAGTGTGGAGGTTAAAGTTTTATGCAAATAATGTTAATGAACTTCTTTTATCATAGTAACATGGGGGGGAAGTTTACTGTGGTTCCTGTGGAAGGTGCAGCTATTTGGAATTAAAAAAGTTGAATTTGGAAAGAAAAATTTGGTATGAACAAAGCAACAACAGACTGAGAGATGAAAGGAATTTGAAATAGTGCATGAAGGATTTTCATATACAACTGAGACTGAAACCCTATACTAATATCCCTAATGTAGAAGCAGGACCCAGCCTATTGTCTGTCTCCCTTTAGCCCAAGGTATCTTTGCCTATCTTTGTTTTAGGATTAACCACATATCAAAAGGAATTCACCAAGCTGAGGGACTAACCACATTTGCTTCTCCAATAAGACTTTGTTGGCCATTGTTAGGAGAATTCTAGGTCTGGGGCAGAAGGTAACTACCATTTACATGTATCCACCAGACCAACTAAAGCACACCTGCCCATCATAAAAATTTCCTATAGAACTGACCAATTAGAGGAAGGTCATGAGCACTACTCACCAACCAGGAACATGGATGTGAGCTGATCACGCGCCTCTCATCCCCAATTTCAATCTGTAAGAACCTTCCCCTTTAAATCCTTGGAGAGCCTGGGAATTAAGCAGTATCTGCCTGGCTCCTTGCTCTGCACTTTATGTAGGAGGTGAAGACCCCCAATGCTGAACAAAGATACAAGAGAGAAAAGGATACCTGGACAAGGCCCTTTAAGGGTGGGTAGTGGCTCTAAGTCGAGATGGCAAGGCTACACAATAGAGAAAACAAAGTATATATATTCTAGTGTGCAGTTTGCTCCCCTCTTCCCCATTGTCTGGGTACCCAGAAGTGCACAGTCTTCACGACGCCTCTTAAAGTAGGGCAACCATCTCCCTCTTTTCCATTTACTTATCACCTAAGTTTTATGGCTCAGAAATGGGCTTTTGTTCTGTGAAGTGGGCCCATATCCCATTTTAACACACAAACCAATATTTTTTGCTCTACTTTGACATCCAGTGTCATGTAAAGTTTTGTGTTTTTAACCCCATCCGCTAGCTGTTAGAAATTTTTCCACTTGGAGCTAAGTGTTTTATTCTTTGTTTTAAGAGAATACTGGGGGCCGGCGCTGTGGAGTGGTGGGTAAAACTACTGCCTGTAGTGCCAGCATTCCATATGGGCACAGGTTCGAGTTCCGGCTGCTCTACTTCCCATCCAGCTCTCTGCTATGGCCTGGGGAAGCAGAAGAAGATGGTCTAAGTCCTTGGGCCCCTGCACCTGCGTGGGAGACCTGAAAGAAGCTTTAGCCATTGTGGCCATCTGGGGAGTGAACCAGCAGGTGGAAGACCTCTCCCTTCCTCTGCCTCTGTGTTAACTCTGCCTTTCAAATAAATAAATGAAATCTTTTTTTTTTTTTTTTTAAAAAAAAAGAGAATACTTGGTGCTGATGCTGTAGTATAGAAGGTTAAGCCTCTGCCTGCAGTGCTGGGATCCCATAAGGGCACCGGTTTGAGTCTCAGCTGCTCCACTTCTGATCCAGATCCCTGCTAATGCACCTGTGAAAGCAGCGGAAGAAGGCCCAAGTACTTGGGCGCCAGCACCCATGTGGGAGACCCAGAAGAAGCTCCTGGCTCCTGGCTTTCACCTGGCTTAGCCCTAGCCGTTGCTGCCATTTGGGGGATGAACCCCTGGGTGGAAGATCTCTCTCTTTCTACCTCTCTCTCTCCTTCTCTCAAATAAATAAATAAATCTTTAAACAGCAGAAAAGAAAACAAAGGCTAGTACACTATTAAAACTTACTTGCGGCCGGTGCCGAGGCTCATTAGGCTAATCCTCCACCTTGTGGCGCTGGCACACCGGGTTCTAGTCCCGGTCGGGGTGCCGGATTCTGTCCCGGTTGCCCCTCTTCCAGGTCAGCTCTCTGCTGTGGCCAGGGAGTGCAGTGGAGGATGGCCCAAGTGCTTGGGTCCTGCACCCCATGGGAGACCAGGATAAGTACCTGGCTCCTGCCATCGGATCAGCGCGGTGCACCGGCCATTGGAGGGTGAACCAACTGCAAAAGGAAGACCTTTCTCTCTGTCTCTCTCTCTCACTGTCCACTCTGCCTGTCAAAAAAAACCAAAAAAACCAAAAAAACAAAACCAAACAAAAAAACAACTTACTTGCCTTTGAATATCCTATCTTTTGACAATGAACCATGCATTTCTACTTTTCATATACCCCTTTTTTTTGTTTAAGTTTCTGTTCCTTTTTTCTTTAAAGATTTATTTTATGTATTTGAAAGTCAGTGTTACAGAGAGAGGGAGAGCTAGGTCCATGTAAGACAGAAGAGTTGGCTCCTGGTCCTTGCCTGAGACTACAAGTGTGACCTCTTAAAGTCACTTAACCTGTTTCAAATGAGGACTCTTTAAATATCTGCCTGGCCATGAGAACTACAGATATTCTCTTTTCAGAGGCTTTTTTTTTTTTTAAATAGTCTGTGAAGTTTGATCTGAGTCCTGATGAAGACATTTCAGTTTCTTTGCAGGTTCTTTAACCTCTGGTGTAACAGTTGTCTGTGCCTACACACACACACCCACACACACACACACCCACACACACATAGTTGCCTGTAATGATTAACTTAAACTATTATTTTGACATTTCTAACGTTGCCTGAGGCTGGGGAGAAATATATGGGATGATTTACTTTATATTACATAGAGCTTCTGTTCTTGCCACCAGCCACTAGAGGGACTGTCCTACAACCTGAACAATTGCCATGATCTACAATGAAATTCTTAGGGATACTATTTAAGCTGTGTTTTTAGGAATTTGAGAAAACCAAATGTCATTGAAAAGTTTATTTTGCATGAAGAAGTAGTCTTATACATCAGTTAATTTAGGACTAAGGGTATTTCTGCTATTAATGTAAAACCTGTGACTTTTTTTTCTTTTTTTGTTTATTTGACAGCGGTTAGACAGTGAGAAAGAGAGACAAAGATCTTCCTTCCATTGGTTCACCCCCCAAATGGCCACTATGGCTGGAGCTATGCTGATCCGAAACCAGGAGTCAGGTGCTTCCTCCTGGTCTCCCATGCCGGTGCAGGGCCTAAGCACTTGGGCCATCCTCCACTGCCCTCCTGGGCCACAGCAGAGAGCTGGAGTGGAAGAGGAGCAACTGGGACTAGAACCCGGTGCCCATTTTGGATGCCGGCGCTGCAGGCGGAGGGTTAACCAACCTGTGACTTTTTTTTTTTTTTTTTAAGAGGATACATCTTCCCTTTAAAAAACATTTATTTATTTGAAAGGTAGAGTTAGAGAGAAAGGAGAGACAGATTTGTGTGTGTGTGTGTGTGTGTGTGTGTATGAGAGAGAGAGAGAAAGGGAGAGAGAATCGATCTTCCATCATCTGGTTCACTCCCTAAATGACCACAATGTTCAGGGCTGGGCCAGGATGAAGTCAGGAGCTTTATGTGGTCTCCTATGTGGGTGGCAGGGGCCCAAGCAAGTGGGCCATCTGCTGCTGCCTTCCCAGGTGCATTAGCAGGGAGTTAGATTATAAGTGGAGCAGCTGGGACTCTTAACAGTCGTCCATATGGGATGCTGGCACTGCAGGTGTTGGATTAACCTGCTGTGCCACAGCACTGGCTCTGAGCCTATGACTTCTAAGGCTGTGAAGTTTTTTGACATGGTTCCCCAATTGACAGTTTGGTCATGAAAAGCCTTGGATCAGTCCATGGCTGCTTTTATGGGAGTCTGATTCTGATGTGTTCATGTGAAACCACGTTTAATAGGCCATAGTGTAGAGATATAAGGGCTTGATGGGAAAAGAGTTTTAAAGGTGTTAATATGGCATACCTTATTACTGGATGCAATTTATGCTTTCCTGTTTGCCTATTTTAAATCCTAAACTCAACAAGGTTATAAACATTTTTATGTGCAGTATAATTTTTGGAAAAGTTGGTTGTAAACAATTCATCATAATCTGAGTTTGAGAAACCCAAGGGGCATAAGGCAGTTAATGAGTGAATGAACATATAGACTGGATCAAAGAGAGAGGACGAGAGTAGGTACAACGGCATCACAGTACTCTTGAGCTGTGGTTAATAATAAGAGTGATGGAAAGGAAGGAGCTGTTGGAAGAGGTGCTAGGTAATTAGTACTTTTGAAACACTAGCTTTTGCAGTTTATATTGAAGAAATGTTCTTTTTAACCTCTTGATTTCAAAAGTAATATGAAGGTACTTCAAAAAGTTCATGAACAAATACAATTAAAAGTATTTTGATGCCAGACAGTTTTCAAATCTATGCATAGTTTTTGTTAATATGCATTTCCATGAACTTTTCGAAGTCTGTTACTTTGGTGAAAAAATGCACAGTAATTGTAGCAACAAATTCAAACAACACCGGAAAACAGAAGTGCAGGAAATAAAAGATTCAAGTCATTTTCTCATTACTTCCCTGGTTCTGCACCGTAATGGTACTAATTTAAACAGTTTAATTATTTATGATATTTACATTTGTTTTTGATACATTTTATAGTCATTGTCGTATTCATAATTATTGTAATATGGCATTGTACGGAGTAATAAATATAAGTCTCTTTGTCATTCCACTCCCTATAGGTAATTAAAAATAATTATTTTATTACAGGAATTTTTAAAAAAGATTTTATTATTTATTTATTTGAAATGCAGAGTTACAGAGGGAGAGACAGAGAAATCTTACACATGTTGGTTCACTCCTCAGATGGCATTTACAGCTAAGGCTAGGCCAGGCTGAAGCCAGGAGCCAGGAGTTTCAACTGGGTCTCCTTCCTGGGTGGCAGGGGCCCAAGGACTTGGACCATCCTTTGCTACTTTCCCAGGCCATTAGCAGGGAGCTGGATTGGAACCACTGCCCATAAGGGATGCTGGCATTGCAGGTAGCAGCTTAACCTGCTCTACCACAATGCTGGACCCAGGAATTTTTAAACATTCACATAAGTAGAGAGAAGAGTCTTGAACTCCTGTGTGTCCATTATCTGGTTTTAATCTTGTTGCATATGTTTCTCAAACACATACTGAATTATTTTAATGAAGACCCTAGATATCTTATGTTGTTATTGAATATTCAGAATGAATCTAAGACACAGAGATGTCAGACTATATCCAAAATATGCTTATTATACTTTATTTTTTCCAGCCAAAGCTGGGAGCCAGGACCACCTTCTGGGTCTTCCTTGTGGGTGAAGGGGCCCAAACACTTGGGCCATTTTCTGCTATGTTACCCAGGCTGTTAGCAGGGATCTGGATCAGAAGTGGAGCAGCCAGGACGTGAACCGGCACCCATATGCGATGCCGATGTTGCAGGTGGTGACTTCTATGCTACATGCTGGCCCCAAGATTTATTTTATTTGTTTGAAAGGCAGAGTGACAGAGAGGGGACACACACATACTCACACACACAACACTCTCTCTCTCACACACACCACAGATCTTCTATCTGCTGGTTTACTTCCTAAATGGCCACAATGATGGCTGGTGCTGAGTCAGACTGAAGCCAGGAACACAGAACTCCATACGTGTTTCCTACATGGATCGTATGGGCCCAGGTACTTGGGCTGTTTTCTGTTGTTTTCCCAGGTGTATTAGGGAGCTGGATTGGAAGTAGAGCAGCTGGGACTAAACTGGCGCTCTGATATAGGAAGCTGGCATTGCAAGTGATGTCTTTTTTTTTTTTTTTTTTTTAAGATTTATTTGATTTATTTATTTGCTTGAAAGGCAGTGTTACAGAGAGGCAGCAGTAGAGGCAGAGAGAGAGACACACACCCACACACCCACACACCATCCACTGGTCACTCCCCAGGTGACTGCAACGGCTAGAGCAGGCCCATCTGAAGCCAGGAGCCAGGAGCCAGGAGCTTCTTCTGGGTCTTCCACGTGGGTGCAGGGGCCCAAGGACTTAGGCCATCTTCTACTGCTTTCCCAGGCTATAGCAGAGAGCTGGATTGGACGTGGAGCAGCCAGGACTCAAACTGGCACCCATATGGGATGCTGGTACTGCAGGTAGTGGCTTTACCCTCTACTGCTGGCCCCCTGACATTCTTTTTTAAGAAGTACATATTTTTCTCCTCACATTTATCAAGTACATTGCTATTTTTCATGTGAAACTTTATGTAAAACTATATTTTAATATAGGAATGTCAGGGATTCAAAATTCAGCTTTTGATTTGTTCTATTTTGGGACCATGTTGTTTTCCAGGTTCACCTGTTACACTTGCCCTTTCACTTTTCTGCAGGCTTTCAGCAGACCTCGCATCTCACTTCTTATGAAATTATAACTCCCTGGAGATTAACTAGAGAGCGACGGGAAGCACCGAGGCCCTCCCCAAATCAGGTGAGTTCCCTGTGGAGCCTGTGTATTTACTTAAAGATCTTTGTTCCACAAAGATGTGATTTGTAGCAGTCATTGCTTCTGGGAGTTATTAGTCAGCTAATTAATTGGTTTAGTGCCATGTAGTACTGATGTCCCAGGGATGTTATTCTAGTAAAAGCAACACATTGAGCTTTAGTACCTTTTTTTTTTTTTCCAAAAAGTCAAAATGATCAACTTGAAATATAACAGGATGAAGTAGTTAAATAGAACTGTATAACCTGGAAGTTGATTACATTGATTTTTAACCCTAACTGACAGTGGTCACAGCAGTTTGATTATAACAAGAATGAACTGTACTTAGTATGTGTTAGAATAATTGGTGCTATATCTTCTCTGACTCTGGAAATTAGTGATATGTTTAATGCATATAGTTCATACTTGGGAATATTAACTCAAAAATGAGTTTTATTTCCATTTTGAAAGGAACTTACTGTGCTATAAGTGGGATAACTAATGCACAAAAAATACTTTTATACTATTTTCTCCTAGGAAATTTGTTCAGAAATCATATATTTGGACTTGAATTGATTTTGCAAATGCGTTAACTTTATAGAAGTATATTGTAAGTCTGTTTTAGTTTAGCAGTGAGAGATAGTGAAGGATACAATTGGGTTTATAACCTCTGAATTGCTGATACACTCATACTTGCAAAGCCCCTTGCATGTTATTTAGGAACTGGGCCTAGTAAAAGGAACACTGCATCTAAAATCAGGAGCTTTGTGGGTTGGTTATTCAACTCCGTTTACTCCTTCATCAGTGAGGAAAAAATGGCTTTAAGATCTCTTTCTAATAGAACAATTTATGATTTTTTTTTCCTTGTTCTTGGCTTGAACTGGACAGCCTACCCTGTGATGATGTTTTCCCTTAGAGTGGAATTAATCTCTGATGGCTCATTGGTCTTCTTTCCTAGATGATGGGCTTGTTAGCACAGGGACTATGCTTTCTTCTTTATTGTGTCTCTGGTGATATCTTCATCAGTACTGCACACATGGAGACATGGAGACTTGTGGCTGTAGTAAATAACTGTCGCTTATATACCTTGGTGATTATCTGGGAAAGTGGCACTGGGGGAGTTGCGGCAGAGTAACTCAATGTAGGGAAGACAGTCCCCTCAGCGTGAAGATGTGCATGCAAGTCGCCTAACTCATTGACTTTAGGTGCCATCAGTTGAAAGACACTTTTTTTTAATGTTATTCTGTGTCCCACTAGCAAGCTGTGGTGTTGCCTGTTAGATTGCTCTTCTTTGTATGACACGTCCCTAGTTCAGAGATCTTACTATAAGAGGGGAAAAGTACATTTTAGAACTGATGAATGAGGGAAGCCTTGGAGAGGTATATAGTCACAAAAGAGTATAAGTTTCTTTTCAGATTTTGGGTAACTAAAACTAGGGGTAATCTCTTGAAACTACGAGATTTATTTTGTTTAAAACAAAAGGAAGATACTGTAGGTGGTAGCGGGATGTCTCTGATGTTATAGCCTCTTTAAATAGTAAATGAATTTAAGAAGCGTTTAGGTAAGCATGCAGGTGAGTTTCCACCATCCATTATTAAAGGGCAGTAGAGATGATCACAATGTCACAAGGTAGTTTTTATTATTTAAGGATAGATAACAAAGATGATTCTGTACAATAATTGGAGTCAGTACCAAATTATTCAGATTCAGGATGGAATTTCCTGTGTCTCAGAAATTATGTTTTGTTGGAAATTCACAAGATGGGGTTTTATTCTTCTTTTCTTCTCTGTGTCTAGGTATCTTACGTCATTCCGATTGAAGGCAAGGAGCATGTTATTCACTTGGAGAGGAACATGTAAGATTTCCTTTGGCTTTTTAGTAATTTTCCTCCAATAGTATATTGATTTCTTTTCTAGTTACTGTTTGGTAGATACAGAACCCAGGATGAAAGCAGGTTTGGCTGTTCATCGTCAGCTCTACACAGAAGCACGCCTGCCTCTAGAGAAGCATAGTGGAATCTGTGCTTTGACTGGGTAGGCAGTGACTTCTAAGGAGGAAAGAGGGCAGAACAACGCTAAGCATTGCATTTATTTTCAAATTCACTACTCAAGGGAGCAGAGGGTGGATGGGTGTCGGCAGATAGGGGAGAAGGGGAGATGGCAGTGCCTGAGCAGAGTCAGACTGTGGAAAGAACTTGAGATTCTACAGGCTGTTCACATAGAGTTAGTGAAGGTAAAGGATGCATACAATGGATCAGGACAAACTAGTGCAGGTCATCATGTGGAGTTTGCAGACAGCTGAGGACCACGTCCAGGGTCCTTCCTCAGTTGCGCAGATGTACTGTGTCTTCAGATTCTGATATACTGAGATGTATGTGTGTGTGTGACACATCATATTTTTACAGGAGCCCAGCAAAAGTTCACTGAAAGGATCTTTCATACTATGCTGGCCATATAGCTAAAGTGAGGCTATGTAACTAATTAAACCAAATGAAAACCGTCAGTTTATCCATTTCCAAACAGTTTAGACATGATTATGCTGGGTGCCTTCAGGAGACTTTTGAACTTTAAGTAGCACATCCTAAGTCACTAGTTTGTATGTTGCATCTCCTGCCTTGTCCATAGACCTGGAGATAAGCACAGAGCTGCTCCAGTCCTGCTTGCATGAGAACCCCATGTAGCTGCTGCTGCTGCTGCTGCTTTTTAAAGATTTATTTGTAAGTCGGAGTTACAGAGGGCGGGGCACACATACATGTGTGCACAGATCGATTTTCCATCTGCTGTTTCACTTCCCTACATGGCTGCAGTGCCCAGTGCTGAGTTTGGCTGAAGCCAGGGGCAGGAGCTTCCTCTGGGTTTCTCCCATGTGGCTGGCAGGGGCCCAGGCACTTGAGCCACCTTCTGCTGCTTTTCCCAGGCCATTAGTAGGGAACAGGATTGGAAGTGGAGCAGCTGGGACATGAACTCGCTCCCATAACGGATGCTGGCATGCCACGTAGTGCCTTTACCTGCTACTCCACAATGCTGGACCCTCTGTGTGGCTTGTTCTTAATATGAAGTGAAGCTTCAGAATTCAAATATTCTTTCCTTTAACAGCTGACCCAGAATTTTACCTCTGTACTTAGGTTAAGGCATTGAATCTTAAATGACTGTAAAAAAACACTTGATTTTCTTCTATTAATATGAAGTTCTGTGCATAACCTAATGTATACTATTTTTGTGAAATATATCAGAAAAATTTAGCGACATAATTTACGTTGTATTACGTTGTTTGCAACCCGCAATTTATGACCATAAGAACAAATACGTGGCTTAGTTACTTAAGGGTAATTCTTAAACTATTTCACGTTCAAATCTGTTTTTGAGTTTCTAGCTTTATAGTAGCACATTCTTTATGTAATACTAATTTATCAAATGAAACTTTTATTCACTACTGCTTATCTCTTTGTGGAATAATGCCTTACGAATTGTGTCTTCTGTTGTAGATAGATTACATAAACTGTGTCTTTTGTTCCTCTTCCAGTGACCTTTTGCCTAAAGATTTTGTAGTTTATACCTATAGTGAGGAAGGGGCTCTGATCTCTGACCATCCCAACGTGGAGGTAATGTATTTTCCTTTTCATCTACAGTAAAATTTACAATTTAAATTCTATTCAAGTACCTGGGACTGTTACATAGTACACCTCCACAGGACACCTTAACATTAAAATACATGTGCTCTGGCAGAAGTAGATGCATTTACATAGATTAACCTGGACTTTATAGGTCTCCAAGGGCTTAAGGATTTTTTTTAAAGATTAGGAAAATGATCTTCTATTTAATGATAATCTTTACTGATTATGAAGGGGGAAGTTGATATGTTTGAAAAATAGGAGTTACTTTTGCTGTTGTTGAATGTTAATATCCTGAAAAGCAGGGGCCAGTTCTGCAGTTAGTGACCCCTGCATTCCATACTGGAGTGCTGATTCAAATCCCAGCTATGCTACTTCTGATCCAGCTTCCTGCTGATGTACCTGGAAACAGCAGATATTGGCCCAAGATCTTGCGCCCTTCCTACCT
Source organism: Oryctolagus cuniculus (assembly GCF_964237555.1). NCBI lineage: Eukaryota > Metazoa > Chordata > Mammalia > Lagomorpha > Leporidae > Oryctolagus > Oryctolagus cuniculus. The sequence goes on from NC_091433.1 coordinate 88,780,749, forward strand.
ACATGGGAAGTTCCTGGTTGCTGGCTTTGGCCTGCCCCAGCCCTAGCAGTTGTAGGCATTTGGGGAGTGAACCATTGGATGAAAGATTCTTTCTCTCTGTCACTCTGCCTTTCAAATCAAATCAATGAATCAGTCTGTCTCTAAAAGCACATCTTACTTCCTTGTTAAGCATTTTTTTTTTAAAGATTCTATTTATTTGAGAGGTAGAGTTACAGACAGTGAGAGGAAGAGACAGAGAGAAAGGTCTTCCTTCCGTTGGTTCACTCCCAAATGGCTGCAACTGCCAGAGCTGTGCTGTTCTGAAGCTGGGAGCCAGGAGTTTCTTCCCGGTCTCTCATGCAGGTGCAGGGACCCAAGAACTTGGGCCATCTTCTACTGCTTTCCCAGGCCATAGCAGAGAGCTGGATTGGAAGAGGAGCAGCCAGGACTAGAACCAGCGCCCATATGGGATGCCAGCACCACAGGCAGAGGATTAACCTACTGTGCCATGGGGCTGGCCCCCATGTTTTTTTTTTTTTTAAACTTTTATTTAATGCATATAAATTTCCAAAGTACGACTTATGGATTACAATGGCTTCCCCCCCATACCGTCCCTCCCACCCACAACCCTCCCCTTTCCCACTCCCTCTCCCCTTCCATTCACATCAAGATTCATTTTCGATAATCTTAATATACAGAAGATCAGCTTAGTATACATTAAGTATGGATTTCAACAGTTTGCTCCCACACAGAAACATAAAGTGAAAAATAATAGATGATTTTTTTAAATGATGATGAAATCAGAGCAGACCTATTGTCATGTTTAATCCCAGTGAGAGTCAAGTTGGGAATTGATAATTTCTTTTTTTTTTTTTTTTTTTTTTACAGAGGATCAGTTTAGTATGCATTAAGTAAGGATTTTAACAGTTTGCACCCCCATAGAAACACAAAGTGAAATATATTGTTTGAGTACTCGTTATAGCATTAAATCTCAATGTACAGCACATTAAGGATAGAGATCCTACATGAGGAGTAAGTGCACAGTGACTCCTGTTGTTGACTTTACCAATTGACACTCCTGTCTATGGCATCAGTAATCTCCCTATGCTCCAGTCATGAGTTTCCAAGGCTATGGAAGCCCTCTGAGTTCTCCGACTCTTATCTTGTTTAGACAAGGTCATAGTCAAAGTGGAGGTTCTCTCCTCCCTTCAGAGAAAGGTACCTCCTTCTTTGATGACCTGTTCTTTCCACTGGGATCTCACTCGCAGAGATCTTTTGCCAGAGTGTCTTGGCTTTCCATGCCTGAAATACTCTCATGAGCTTTTCAGCCAGCTCCGAATGCCTTTAGGGCTGATTCTGAGGCCAGAGTGCTATTTAGGACATCTGCCATTCTATGAGTCTGCTGAGTATCTCACTTCCCATGTTGGATCACTCTCCCCTTTATTTACTCCATCGGTTAGCGTTAGCAGGTACTAGACTTGTCTATGTGCTCCCTTTGACTCCCAGTCCCTTCACCATGACCAACTGTGAACTGAAACTGATCACCTGGAACAGTGAGATGGCATTGGTACATGCCACCTCGATGGGATTGAATTGGAATCCCCTGGTATGCTTCCAACTCCACCACTTGGGGCAAGTCAGCCTGAGCATGTCCCAAATTATACATCTCTTCCCTCTCCCATTCCCACCACCATGTTCAACAGGGATCACATTTCAGTTAATTTTCAACACTTAAGAATAACTGTGCATCAATTACAGATCTAAACCAGTCATATTAAGTAGAACAGATAAAAAAACTACTAAGAGGGATAATGTATTTAGTTGTTCATTAACAGTCAGGGCTATGCTGATCAAGCCACCATTTCCCATAGTGTCCACCTCACTCCAACAGGTTTCCCTCTTGGTGTTCAGTCAGTCGTCACCGATCAGGGAGAACATATGGTATTTGTCCCTTTGGGACTGGCTTATTTCACTCAGCATGATGTGTTCCAGATTCCTCCATTTTGTTGCAAATGACTGGATTTCGTTGTTTCTTACTACGGTATAGTATTCTAAAGAGTACATATCCCATAATTTCTTTATCCAGTCTATCGTTGATGGGCATTTAGGTTGGTTCCAGGTCTTAGCTATTGTGAATTGAGCTGCAATAAACATTAGGGTGCAGACCTCTTTTTTGTTTGCCAATTTAAATTCCTTTGGGTAAATTCCAAGGAGTGGGATGGCTGGGTCGAACGGTAGGGTTATCTTCAGGTTTCTGAGGAATCTCCAGACTGACTTCCATAGTGGCTTGACCAGTTTGCATTCCCACCAACAGTGGGTTAGTGTCCCTTTTTCCCCACATCCTTGCCAGCATCTGTTGTTGGTAGATTTCTGCATGTGAGCCATTCTAACCGGGGTGAGGTGAAACCTCATTGTGGTTTTGATTTGCATTTCCCTGATTGCTAATGACCTTGAACATTTTTTCATGTGCCTGTTGGCCATTTGGATTTCCTCTTTTGAAAAATGTCTATTGAGGTCCTTGGCCCATCTCTTAAGTGGGTTGTTGGTTTTGTTTTTGTGGAGTTTCTTGATCTCTTTGTAGATTCTGGTTATTAACCCTTTATCTGTTGCATAGTTTGCAAATATTTTTTCCCATTCTGTCGGTTGTCTTTTCACTCTCCTGACTGTTTCTTTTGCAGTACAGAAACTTCTCAATTTGATGCAATCCCAATAGTTGATTTTGGCTTTGACTGCCTGTGCCTCCCGGGTCTTTTCCAGAAATTCTTTGCCTGTGCCAATATCTTGAAGGGTTTCTCCAATGTTCTCTAGTAACTTGATGGTGTCAGGTCGTAGATTTAGGTCTTTAATCCATGTTGAGTGGATTTTTGTGTAAGGTGTAAGGTAGGGGTCTTGCTTCATGATTCTGCACGTGGAAATCCAATTTTCCCAGCACCATTTATTGAATAGACTGTCCTTGCTCCAGGAATTAGTTTTAGATCCTTGATCAAATATAAGTTGGCTGTAGATGTTTGGGTTGATTTCTGGTGTTTCAATTCTGTTCCATTGGTCTATCCATCTGTTTCTGTACCAGTACCATGCTGTTTTAATTACAACTGCCCTGTAGTATGTCCTGAAATCTGGTATTGTGATGCCTCCGGCTTTGTTTTTGTTGTACAAGATTGCTTTAGCTATTCGAGGTCTCTTGTGCCTCCATATAAATTTCAGCACCATTTTTTCCAGATCTGAGAAGAAGGTCTTCGGTATCTTGATTGGTATTGCATTGAATCTGTAAATTGCTTTTGGGAGAATGGACATTTTGATGATATTGATTCTTCCAATCCATGAGCATGGAAGATTTTTCCATTTCTTGGTATCCTCTTCTATTTCTTTCTTTAAGGTTTTGTAATTTTCATCGTAGAGATCTTGAACGTCCTTGGTAAAGTTTATTCCAAGGTATTTGATTGTTTTTGTAGCTATTGTGAATGGGATTGATCTTAGAAGTTCTTCCTCAGCCATGGCATTGTCTGTGTATACAAAGGCTGTTGATTTTTGTGCATTGATTTTATACCCTGCTACTTTGCCAAACTCTTCTATGAGTTCCAATAGTCTCTTAGTAGAGTTCTTTGGGTCCCCTAAATACAGAATCATGTCATCTGCAAAGAGGGATAGTTTGAGTTCTTCCTTCCCAATTTGTATCCCTTTAATTTCTTTTTCTTGCCTAATAGCTCTGGCTAGAACCTCCAGAACTATATTGAATAGCAGTGGTGAGAGTGGGCATCCCTGTCTGGTTCCAGATCTCAGTGGAAATGCTTCCAACTTTTCCCCATTCAATAGGATGTTGGCTGTGGGTTTTTCATCGATTGCTTTGATTGTATTGAGGAATGTTCCTTCCAAACCCAGTTTGCTTAGAGTTTTCATCATGAACGGGTGTTGTATTTTATCAAATGCTTTCTCGGCATCTATTGAGATAATCATATGGTTTTTCTTCTGCAGTCTGTTAATGTGGTGTATCACATTGATTGTCTTGCGCACATTAAACCATCCCTGCATACCAGGGATAAATCCCACTTGGTCTGGGTGGATGATCTTTCTGATGTGTTGTTGCATTCTATTGGCGAGAATTTTATTGAGGATTTTTGCATCTATGTTCATCAGGGATATTGGTCTGTAATTCTCTTTCAGTGCTGCATCTTTTCCCGGCTTAGGAATTAAGGTGATGCTGGCTTCATAGAAAGAATTTGGGAGGACTCCCTCTTCTTCGATTGTTCTGAATAGTTTGAGAAGAATTGGAGTTAGTTCTTCTTTAAACGTCTGATAGAATTCAGCAGTGAATCCATCTGGTCCTGGGCTTTTCTTTGTTGGGAGGGCCTTTATTACTGTTTCAATTTCTGTCTCAGTTATGGGTCTGTTTAGGTTTTCGATGTCTTCCTGGTTCAATTTAAGCAGGTTGCATGTGTCCAGGAATCTATCCATTTCTGATAGGTTTCCCTGTTTGCTGGCATACAAGTCCTTGTAGTAATTTCTGATGATTCTTTTTATTTCTGTGGTGTCTGTTGTTACATTTCCTTTTTCATCTCTGATTTTATTGATTTGGGTCTTTTCTCTTCTTTTTTTAGTTAGTTGGGCCAATGGAGTGTCAATTTTGTTTATTTTTTCAAAAAACCAGCTCTTCGTTTGGCTGATTTTTTGTAATGTTTTTCTTGATTCAATCCTGTTGATTTCTTCTCTGATTTTAATTATTTCTCTTCTCCTACTAGATTTGGGTCTGATTTGCTGTAGGTTTTCTAGATCCTTGAGGTGAATTGAAAGCTCATCTATTTGGTGTCTTTCCAATTTCTTGATGTAGTGGCCCCCATGTTTTGATTTGCCATTAGTGTTTAGTAATTTTTCACTGAAAGCAATTCTTTTTTTTTTTTTTTAAGGTTTCTTTATTTATTTGAAAGTCAGAGTTACAGAGAGGCAGAGGCAGAGAGAGAGAGAGAGAGGTTTTCCATCCACTGGTTCACTCCCCAGATGGCCACAATGGCCGGAGCTGCACCGATCCAAAGCCAGGAGCCAAGAGCTTCTTCCGGATCTGCCACGTGGGTGCAGGGGCCCAAGCATTTGGGCCATCTTCTGCTTTCCCAGGCCATAGCAGAAAGCTGGATTGAAAGTAGAACAGCCAGGACTCGAACTGGTGCCCATATGGGATGCTGGCACTACAGCAGCAGCTTTACCCACAGCACCAGCCCCTGAAAGCAATTCTTTGTTAAAGAAGTATAGTTCTCTCTGCATCAGAGAATAGACTACACTGGGTACATGACAAACCAGGAATATTTGAAATAATACTCTAAATAGTAAAAAATAATACTCAAAATAATACTTGAATTTGACTGTGGTCTTTTTCTACTTAGAGCATAAACATTTCTAGTTTTGTTTGAGAAGAGTATATTACAGTTATTTTAAATTTATTTTAAAGGATTTTATTTTATTTGAAAGGCAGAATTAGAGAAAGAGGGAGAGATATTGATCTATCTTCCATCTGTTGGGTTCACTCCACAAACGGCTGAGGCTAGGAGCTTGGAACTTCATCCAGGTCTCCCACGTGGGTGGCAGGGACCCAGGTACTTAGGCCACCTTCCACTGTTTTCTCAGGTGCATTAGCAGGGAGCTGGATCAGAAGTAGAGCAGCCAAGACTTGAACTGGTATTTATATGTGATGCCAGCTTTGCAGGCAGCAGCTTAACCTGCTGTGCCACAACACTGGCTCCTATTACAGTCCTTTTTAACGGATACTATACATCTTTTCCTTCTGCAGTTTTCTTTTTTTTTTCTTTTTTCTTTTTCTTTTTTTTTTTTTTTTTTGACAGGCAGAATGGACAGTGAGAGAGACAGAGAAAGGTCTTCCTTTTCCTTTGGTTCACCACCCAATGGCTGCTGCAGCTGGCGTGCTGCGGCCGGCGCACCGCGCTGATCCAAAGCCAGGAGCCAGGTGCTTCTCCTGGTCTCTCGCCAGGAGCCAGGTGCTTCTCCTGGTCTCTCCTGGAGGCCCAAGCCTCCACTGCACTCCCGGACCACAGCAGAGAGCTGGCCTGGAAGAGGAGCAACCGGGACAGAATCTGGCGCCCCGACTGGGACTGGTGTGCCGGCGCCGCAAGGCGGAGGATTAGCCTATTGAGCCACGGCGCCGGCCCCTTCTGCAGTTTTCATGAGAAAACTTTGTTTCCTGAACTTTGTAATACTGTGATAGATTGAATTGTTACACACTTTTTGCAATGTTTTTCAGATAAATAGAAGCCAAAATATTTACTGTAGATTAATTATTAGTACTTAAAAAAATAACAAAATGCTAACTTAGCCCTATTCTTTTCTGTTCCACTACCACACTGCTTTAACTCCTTTATCTTAGTGTACTGTTTGTCCATTGTGGAGTAGAAAGATGGCTGAGGAGTTTAAATTTACGTTAGCATAAATCAGGTAAAAAATAATCTGTTTATTCACATATCCGGGGATTGCATAGGCAAAAGGCCAAAGACCACACGTTTTATGCCACTTGACAAAAAAAAAAAAAAAATCTTTTTTTTTTTTTTTTTTTTTGACAGGCAGAGTTAGACAGTGAGAGAGAGAGACAGAGAGAAAGGTCTTTCTTCTGTTGGTTCACTCCTCAAATGGTTGCTATGGTCGGCGCTGCACTGATCTGAAGCCAGGAGCCAGGTGCTTCCTCCTGGTCTCCCATGCAGGTGCAGGGGCCCAAGCACTTGGGCCATCCTCCACTGCCCTCCTGGGCCACAGCAGAGAGCTGGACTGGAAGAGGAGCAACTGGGACTAGAACCCGGCACCCATATGGGATGCCGGGCCGCAGGCGGAGGATTAACCAAGTGAGCCATGGCACCGGCCCACTCTTAATGTTTTAAAAAGATTTATTTATTTATTTATTTGTTTAAAAGAGATATGCAGAGAGAGGATGAGATGGGGGCAGGGGAGAGAGAAAGAGAGATCTTTCAAACACTGGTTCGCTTCTCAAATGGCCGCAACAGCCAGGGCTGGGCCTGGCTGAAGCCAGAGGCAGGAGCTTCATTTGGATCTGCCACAGGGTGTGCAGGGGCCCAAGTACTTGAGCCATCTTCCACTGCTTTCCCAGGGAGTTGGATTGGAAGTGGAGCAGCTGGGACTTGGACTGGTGCTCAGATGGGATGCTGGCACTCTAGATGGCAGCTGAACCCGCTACACCACATGCCAGTCCCAGGCTTTTAATCTTTTACCCTCAGTGTTTGTTTATATTTAGGGATATTAATCGTTTACCTATGATGTCAGTTTTTTTGGTATATTTTTCTTCAAATGTGTCAGTTGTTTTTTGACCTTTGGTGTTTCCAATTGGAAGCTTAAAATATTTTGTTATAAGATTGATTATTCCTTATCCAAAATACTTGGGACCAGAAGTGTTTCAGGTTTTTTTTTTTTTTAAATATTTGCATAGACTGTATCAGTTGAATGTCCCTAATCTGGCATTCGACATTCAGAAACTTGCAAAATTTGGAACATTTCAGATTTTTTTTTCAGGAATGTTCAACCTGTGTAGTAAAAATCATTAATATCTTTCCAAGATTGATTTTATTTATTTTATTTATTTATTTGAAAGAGATAGAGACAGAGGGAAGGAGAGTTCTTCTATCTATTGTTTCACTCCCCAAATGGCTGCAGTGGCTGGATCTGAGCTGATCTGAAGCCAGGAGCCAGGGGCTTCTTCCAGGTCTCCCACATGGATGCAGGGACCCAAAGACTTGGGCCATCTTCTACTGCTTTCCCAGGCAGGGAGCTGGATCAGAAGTGGAGCAGTCGGGACTGGAACAGGCACTCATGTGGGATGCCAGTGTTGCAGGAGGTGACTCAACCTGTTACGCTGCAACGCTGGCTCTGGTTTCATGTTTTTTGGTTTGTTTGTTTGTTTCTTTAGTTTCCTTATTCGTTTTGAGTTTGTTCTTCTATATGGTATGAAGTATGGATCTAATTTCATATTTTTCCAAATGTTGACAAGTCCATCACTGCCCCAGTGGTTTGAGATGCCACTTCTATCATGTGACATTCTATTTGTACTTGGGTCTGTCTAGAGACTTTCTAGTCTGTTCCAGTGCTTGGTATCTTTGACAGTGTAGCAATATCATGCAAGATCTAGTGGTGACTCTTAATGTCTGGTAGAGTTAGTGCTCCCTGCCCCTAGGCTGTTCTATTTTAGTACTTTATAATTGTTTTAAAAGTGAGAAAGTCTGATTAGGTGCTAAGAAGATTAGTATTTCTGAGTAATTTTACCTTGCATTTTTACTGGGTGATTTCTTATTCAAAAGAAGCAGATAATTGGTGAAGTGGTCAAGACTTGGCTTGGGATGCCCACGTGCCATATTAAAGTGCTTGGGTTCAAGTTCTGCCTGTATTTCCTCTCCAGCTTCCTGCCAGTGCACACCCCAGGAGACAACCTTTGATGGCTTAAGTACATGGGTTCCTGTCACCTATGTGGGAGACCCAGATTGAGTTCCTGGCTCCTGGCTTCAGACTAGCTTAGCTATGATGGTTGAGAATGTTTGGGGGTGAATCAGGGGATCTATGTGTCTGTCTCTGACTCTGTGTCTCTCTGCCTTTCAGATAAAAGGAAAATAAATAAATATAAATGAAAACAAAACTGAAGGGTAAAAGGTCTTAAGTTTTTGAAGACAGCTAAGCTTATAACTAATAACAATATAGTAAATATGTGGGTACAAAAAAAGGAAATCATTGGGTCAAAATCACTTTTTTCCCTTTATACAAAATATTTTATTTTTTTCTGGGCCCTATTCTTTTTTTTTTTTTTTTTTTTTTTTTTTTTTTTTTTTAACAAGATCCTCTCTTGTGTTAGATATCAGTTGCCCACTGCTGATTCTCGGATTGGACTGCAATTTAAAATGTTAAATATAATATAATGCTGTCTGTCCTGCTTCTGGGCAGGACATTGGCACAGAACTGCCTCTGCTCAGTTTCCCTGGAATTCTGCCCCCATATTCCTGTGCTTGTAGGGTGATAGCCCATGGCCTGCAGATAGTCTGTAGAATGCCACGTGGTATTATGATATGCCAGCATAAACAAAATGTTTTAGTTTACTGGCCTTGAGTAATTTTGTCTCCTCTGTGATTTTCATGATTGTTTTCCACTGATTTAACAGTATTTGAAGATAATTCAATGTTTTTCATTTAGAATCATTGTCATCATCGGGGCTATGTGGAAGGAGTTTATAATTCATCTGTTGCTCTTAGTGATTGTTTTGGACTCAGGTAAGAAAGTTTCCCTATTTTTTTTTCTTTTTTTTTTTCTTTACTCTGTTTCTTACCCCATGTCCTATCCCTGTGTATAAATCAAGTCATTTAGACACTTAACAGTACTGGCTTTTACTTTGATGTTACTGAAGGTCTTCACAGCTGTGTTTGAAAAATTCTTGGCATATGTATTTAAGGAAATATTATCGTTGGTGAATTTCAGTATCTGAAGAGGAAGTTGCATTCTTTGAGACTACTAAATGGTTTTTTTCTATTTAAAGTAAAACATACGTTAAATTTTGGTATTACTTTATAAATTTTGACCTGTATTTTTCATGTAAGTCTCATAAGGACTGACAGAGTACTCTTTTTCTTCATGTTTCGATGAATAAACTAAGCTTAGAGAAAGTGTGCCACACATCAAATGAGGTTACAGTGTTCAGATTACATTTATTGAGGGCCGGGCCGTGTGGCACTGTGCTTGTTGGTTGATTGCAAGATTGCTTGATTGCTTGACTAGTAAACACTGCTTTTAATTCTCAAATTAAATATATGAAACTAAGGTACCTGTCTATGATTATCTTTATTTAGGTAATAACAATTTTTGAACTACTGTCTGAACACAGTGCTCCAAGTGTTTTGTGCTTATGAATACTTTAATCTTTAGAGCAGTCTTGTGCGCAATGTCTGTGAAGGCAGTGGTTAAGTCCTGGAGCTCCAGACTCTTCTCCTGGCCATTACTTTATAGCGCCTCCCATTTTCTAGTATGCACTCAAGTCAGTTAGTAGCCTACGGTCAGAGATGCTAGTGAGCAGCGTTCCTGTGTTTCAGAGTTAATGTCCATCTGACTCCAAACCCTCCAGTTTTCCTCTCTATACTATGCTACCTTTTTTTTTTTTTTAAATTATTTATTTATTTGAGAAGTAGAGTTACAGATATAAAAAGGGAGAGACAGAGAAAGAGCTCCTCCATCTGCTGGTTCAACTCCCCAAATGGCTGCAACGGCTGGAGCTGGGCTGAACGGAAGCCAGGAGCCCAGAGTTTTCGTCTAGGTTTTCCATGCGGTTCCAGGGGCCCAAGGACTTGAGCCATCTTCCACTGCTTCTCCAAGCAATAGCAGAGAGCTGGATTGGAAGTGGAGCAGCTGGGACATGCTCTAGTGCCCATATGGGATGCTGGCACTGCAGATAGCGGCTTCACCCACTGCATCACAGCTCTGCCCCCCACCCCCTTCATGCCACCCTTTTTACACTTGTTAAACTGGGTCTTGAATTCAGATTTTTTGTTTTCTTTTCCTGTGTGTTTTTTTTTTTTTCCCTTAAAAATCGTTTATGTGAATGCAACATTTAGAGGATTGCTGCATTTAGAAGATACCAGTTATGGAATCGAACCCCTGCAAAACAGTTCTGACTTTGAGCACATATTTTATCGAATGGATGATGTCCACAAAGAGCCTCTGAAATGTGGAGTTTCCAACAAGAATCTAGAGACAGAAACTGCAAAAAACCAAGAGGAGGAGCCTCCCAGCATGACTCAGCTACTTCGAGTAAGGAAATCATGTAATCATTTGTCATGATTCAGACGAGAGGTTTAATAAGGTCATGTGTTTGTTAAATCAAGAGTTATTATAACTGGTCATGTTTCCCTCCCTCCCTCCCTTCCCCATTCCTTCCTTCCTTCCTTTTTAGTTTTATTTTTTCCCCCAGAAACCTTTTATTTAAAGAACACAAACTTCATGTATTTCATAAATACAGCTTTAGGAATACAGTGATTCTTCCCACTGTACTCACCCTTCACCCCCACATTCTCACCCCTCTTCCACTTCCCTCTCCTATTCCCATTCTAATTTTTACTACTCTGTTTTCAATTAACTTTATAAATATACGATTAACTCTATACTAAACCAAGAGTTCAACAAATTATATGAAGAACAAGAAAACTGTTCCTTAACAGTTGAGACAAGGGCTGTTCAAAGTCAATGCATCTTGAAGTATTGATTTTACTTCTATAGATTACCTCTTATGTGCTCTGTTAGTTATCACAGATGAAGAACATATGGTATTTGTCCTTTTGGGACTGGCTTATTTTACTAAGTGTGATGTTTTCCAGTTTCATCCATTTTGTTGCAAATGTCCGGATTTCATTTTTTGCAGCTGTGTAGTATTCCATAGTGACATATCCCATAATTTCTTTATCTAGTCTTCGGCTGACAGGCACTTGGGTTGCTTCCTTATATTAGTTATTGTGAATAGAGCTGCAATAAACATGGGGATGCAGATAACTCTTTTATATGCTGATTTCATTTCTCCTGGGTAGATTCCTAGGAGTGGGATGGCTGGGTCATATGGTAGGTCTATATTCAGATTTCGGAGGTATCTCCATACTGTCTTCCATAGTGGCTTTACCAGTTTATATTCTCAACAACAGTGGATTTGGGTACCTTTTTCCCTACATCCTCACCAGCATTTATTGTTTGTTGATTTTTGTATATAAGCTGTTCTATTGAGGGTGAGGTGAAACATCATTGTAGTTTTGATTTGCATTTCTCTGATGACTAGTGATCCTGAACATTTTTTGATGTGTCTGTTGGCCATTTGGATTTCCTCTTTTGAAAGATATCTGTTGAAGTCCTTTGTCCATTTCTTAACTGGATTGTTTGTTTTGTTGTTGTGGAGTTTCTTGATTTCTTTGTAGATTCTGGTTATTAATCCTTTATCAGTTGCATAGTTTGCAAATAATTTCTCCCATTCTGTTGGTTGCCTCTTCATGTTGCTGAATGTTTGTTTTGCAGTACAGAAGCTTCTCAATTTGATGTAATCCCATGTGTTAATTTTGGCTTTGATTGTGCCTCTGGGGTCTTTTCCAAGAATTCTTTTCCTGTGCAAGTGTCTTGTAGGGTTTCCCCAATGTTCTCTAATAATTTGCTGGTGTTGGATCATAGATTTAGGTCTTTAAACCATTTTGAGTGGATTTTTGTGTAAGGTGTGAGGTGGGGATCTTGCTTCATACTAATGCATGTGGAAATCCAGTTTTCCCAGCACCATTTGTGGAAGAGACTGCCCTTGCTTCATGGATTGATTTTAGCTCCTTTGTCAAATATAAGTTGGTTATAAGTGATTGGGTTGATTTCTGGCATTTCTATTCTGTTCCATTGGTCTATTCATCTGTTTTTGTACTGGTACCAGGCTGTTTTGATTATAACTGCCTTTTAGTATTTCTTGAAATCTGGTATTGTGATGGCTTTGGATTTGTTTTTGTTGTATAAGATTACTTTAGCTATTTGAGTTCTACTGTGTTTCCATATGAATTTCAGCATCATTTTTTCTAGATCTGAGAAGAACCTCTTTGGTATTTTCATTGAGATTGCATTGAATCTGTAAATTGATTTTGGAAGAATGGACATTTTGATGATATTGATTCTTCTAATCCATGGACATGGAAGATTTTTCCATTGTTTTGTATCTTATTCCATTTCTTTCTTTAAAGTTTTGTAATTCTCATCGTAGAGATTTTTGACATCCTTAGTTAAATTTATTTCAAGGTACTTGATTGTTTTTGTGGATATTGTGAATAGGATTGATCTTAGAAGTTCATTCTCAGCCTTTGCATTGTCTGTGTATAAAAAGGCTATTGTTTTTTGTATATTAATTTTACATCCTGCTACTTTACCAAATTCTTCTGTGAATGGAGTCTTGGTGGAGTCTTTTGATCTCCTATATATATATATATAGAATCATGTAATCTGTAAATAGGGATAGTTTGACTTCTTCCTTCCCAATTTGTATCCTTTTGATTTCTTTTCTTGCCTAATGGCTCTGGCTAAAACTTCAGGACTATATTGAATAACAATGGTGAGAGTGGGCATCCTTGTTTGGTACCAGGTCTCAGTGGGAATGCTTCTAACCTTTCCCCATTCAATAGAACGCTGGCTGTGGATTTCTCATAAGTTGCCTTGATTATGTTGAGGAATGTTCCTTTTGTACCCAATTTGCTGAGAAGTTTCATCATGAAAAGGTATCTTGGGGCTGGTGCTGTGGCGTAGCAGGTTAACGCCCTGGCTTGAAGCGCTGGCATCCCATATGGGCACTGGTTCTGGTCTCGGCTGCTCCTCTTCCAATCCAGCTCTTTGCTATAGCCTGAGAGAACAGTAGAAGATGGCCTAACTCCTTGGGCCCCTGCACTCATGTGGGCCTGGCAAGAAGCTCCTGGCTCCTGGCTCTGGATTGGTGCGGCTCCGGCCATTGCGGCCGCTTGGGGAGTGAACCATTGGATGGAAGACCTCTCTCTCTCTGCCTCTCCTCTCTCTGTGTAACTCTGACTTTCAAATAAAAATAAATAAATCTTAAAAAAAAAGAAAAAATGATTTATCTTATCAAATACTTTATCTGCATCTTTTTTTTTTTTTTTTTTTTTTGGACATGCAGAGTGGACAGTGAGAGAGAGAGACAGAGAGAAAGGTCTTCCTTTTTGCTGTTGGTTCACCCTCCAATGGCCGCCGCGGCCAGTGCGCTGCGGCCTGCGCATCTCACTGATCCGAAGCCAGGAGCCAGGTGCTTTTCCTGGTCTTCCCTGTGGGTGCAGGGCCCAAAAGGACTTGGGCCATCCTCCACTGTACTCTCAGGCCATAGCAGAGAGCTGGCCTGGAAGTGGGGCAACCAGGCAGAATCCGGCGCCCCGACTGGGACTAGAACCCGGTGTGCCAGGCACCGCAAGGCGGAGGATTAGCCTATTGAGCCACGGTGCCGGCCTCTCTGCATCTATTGAGATAACTATATGGTTTTTGTTCTGTAGTTTGTTAATGTGATGCATCAATCACATTGATTGTTTTGCAGATGTCGAACCATCCCTGCATACCAGGGATAACTTCTACTTGGTCTGAGTGAATGATCTTTCTGATGTATAATTGGATTCAATTGGCTAGAATTTTGTTAAAGATTTTTGCTCTATGTTCATCAGGGATATTGGTCTGTAGTTCTCTTTCTCTGCCTCTTTTGCAGGTTTAGGAATCAAGCTGATGCTGGCTTCACAGAAAAAATTTGGGTAGATTGCCGTCCTTTTAATTGTTTTGAATAGCTAGAGAAGAATTGGAGTTAGTTCTTCTTTAAATGTCTGGTAGAATTCAGCAGTGAAGCCACCTAGTCCTGGGCTTTTCTTTGTTGGTAGGGTCTTTATTACTGATGAAATTTCCATCTTGTTTAGGTTTTCTATATCTTCATGGCTCAATTTAGGTAGGTTGTATGAGTCCAGGAATTTATCCATTTCGTCTAAGATTCCCAGTTTTTTGGAATACAGCTCTTTGTAGTAATTTCTGATGATTTTTTTTCCTGTGGTATCTGTTATATTTTCTTTTTCATCTTTAATTTTATTGATTTGGGTCTTCTCCCTCTTTGTTTTTTTGTTAGTTTGGCCAGTGGTATGTCAATTTTGTCTATTTATTTTTTAAAAACCAGCTTTTTTATTTCACTGAGCTTTTTAAAAATTTTTTTATTTCAATTACATTCTTTAATTCTAATTATTTCTTTTCTCCTATGAATTTTAGTTTGTTTTGCTGTTGTTTTTCTCGGTCCTTGAGATGCATTGATAACTCATTTATTTGGTGCCTTTCTAATTTCTTGATGTAGGCACCAATTGCTATAAATTTTCCTCTTACTGCTTTTGCTGTATCCCATAGGTTTTATATGTTGTATTGTTGAGCATGGTAAATCAATCTCTCTCTCTCTCTCTCTCTCTCTCTCTCACACACACACACACACACACGCACACACCTATCTTTTTAATCAGAGGGGAGATTTGTTCTGCTCTGTTGGCATATTCTCATGCTCACCTCCTCTCCTCAAAGGATACCTATGACTGGATACTAGCCCCTGTGGGTACAGTTTTCATCTGTGCTGCCACAAGAACCACACAAAGGATCTGTGCAGTCCTTGGTGTGAACACAGATCCTGCAGCAATGACCTTTACCAGGGAAACAGGGAGCCCTAAGTATGTGAAGCCGCTCATACTGGCTGCCCTAAGTACTAGCCACACCTTGTGCCCTCAAAGTCTTGGCACACAAGGCTCCCACAGTCACAAGCAATCAGCCCCCTGTCAGTTCTCCCAGCCAGACTCAAGTGACTCCTCTTGGCTGGTTGCTAGATGTGGACATGAGCTGATGCAGATGTTACATATGTCCAAAGGTGCCCACTCTCTCTCGGCTATTTACAGGATGCCTGTGTCGGGTGGTTTGGAGAGAGAAACGTACCCCATCTTTTCTTCTCTAGGTTGGCAGGTACAGCGTCCCCCACAGGGCTCCAAGCCAGGCCCACATCAGACTCTTCCTGCAGCTTTATTGCCAGTGACTTGGGCTGCTGCAGTCTCGTCTCACCTCATTGCAAAGCTAGTGTTGGGCCTCTCGACTCTGGGGTCATGAGCTGTGTACCTCCACACCCTCCATGTAAGTCCACAGTGTCCCCCCAATAGCGTGGAGTTTCCTCTGATGTTTTTTCCCCTAATCTTTCCCTGAAATTGCACTCTGTCCACTTTTTTTTTTTTTTTAACTATCTCCCCTAGACTGGAGCAGTAAGCCCCTTCCCTATTCTGTCACTTTCAACTGGAACCTTCCTTTTTAGTTTGCCTGTTTCATGCCAGACATTGTGATAGGTATCAGTCGATAGAAAGATGAGCAATCTGCAGTTCCTGCGACCCAGCGGGTGGAATTAAGACTTTGTGTGCTTTGGAAACCAGGGCTTAAATCTTAAACAATAACTGTATTTAGTATTGCTATATAATAGTCTATTACACTGTCTTCCAGAGAACAATGGAGTTTTTTTAAAAGATTTATTTATTTATTTGAAAGGCAGAGTTACAGAGAGGCAGAGAGAGAGAGAGAGAGAGAGAGAGAGAGAGAGAGAAAGAGAGAGAGAGAGAGAGATAGAGATGTCTACCATCTGCTAGTTCACTCTCCAAATGACTGCAATGGCTGGTGCTGCTCCAACCTGAAGCCAGGAGTCAGGAGCTTCCTCCGGGTCTCCCATGCGGGTGCAGGGCCCCAGGGGCTTGAGCCATCTTCTGCTTTCTCAGGCCATAGCAGAGAGCTGGATCAGAAGTGGAGCAGCTGGGACTTGAACCGGCACCCATATGGGATAGCAACACTGCAGGCGACGGCTTTATTCACTACGTCACAGCGCCAGCTCTGCAATGCAGTTTTTATTCAGATACTTCATACTCAAACTAGCGTGGTGATTCTTGGGCTCTAGAGTAGAGAATCAAACAGATTTGGCTTTAGGACTTACTTCAGCTATCTCTCAAGGACACTCATACCTTTATTTCTTTTTTTCTTTTCAGTTAATTTTTTTTAATTTCAGTTAATTTTTAGCAGATTCAATATAGTTCATAGATACAATTCTATGAATATAATTACATTCACTCTTCCTTTCCTCCCTCTCTTTCCCTTCCTCTCCCTTCCTTTTTTTCTGTCCTGCTTTTTTCTTCCATTTTTGAGACAACATTTTAAATTTACTTTACAGTCAAAAGCTTAATGCTTCATCAGATAAGCTTAATAATTAAAAAGCAAAAAGGCCCTAGTTTGGTGAGAATGTAAATAAGGATTGTAACAATAATTGAGTGGAAACATGTCCATTTCCCTCATATCTAATAAATTTTATAGTGATCACAGATCATTAAAACTATAGTAGTATAGCACTCTTAACCTTGGTTTGACAAAGGTTTGTAAATAAGGATTTACAAAACTATATTTGTAGCAGTACTGATACACAGAGGAGTTTCTTTTGTTTATTAGATTTCTTTCTTTTCTTTTCTTTTTTTTTTTAATTTTAGCTGCCACATATAAGGGAGAACATGTGCATTTGTCTTTCTGTGTCTGGTTTACTTCACTCAGCATGATGTCATTCAGTTGTATCCATTTTGATGCAAATGGTAGAATCTCATTCTTTTTTACAGCTGAGTAATATTCCACTGTGTGTGTGTGTGTGTGTGTGTGTGTGTGTGTGTATATATATATATAACATTTTCTTTACCTGTTTAACTGGTTATAGACACCTTGGTTGATTCCATATTTCAGATATCCCTGCTTTGACTTCTCTAGGATTCCCTGATTTATTCTTGACCTGGGTATCTTAGACCCTCAGGGTTCTTGGACTAGCTCCACTGCAGCTGCAGGGATTGTGTCTTTCTACATGTGAGGTTGCTGTTGCCGTGTCAGAAGTATGTTTCTTCATGAACTCGTACTAGTTTATGGCATTATGTTTATTGCCTCTTTGCCATCTGTTCTTTTTGATTATTGAGCTGTACTTTTTATATTAATTTGGTTATTTACAGAGGTTTATTTATATGAAAGGCAAAGTTATGGGGGGAGGAGAGGGAGAGAGAAGCAGAGAGAGAAAGGTCTTCCATCTTTTGGTTCACCCCCAGATGGCAGCAATGGCCAGGACTGGGCCAGGCTGAAGACTCCATCTGGATCTCCCATGTGGGTGTCAGGGGCCCAAGCACTTGAACCATCTTCTGCTGCTTTCCCAGGTGTGTTAGCAGGGAGCTGGATGGGAAGTGGAGCAGCCAGGGCTCAGACTAGAGCTCATATGGGATGCCAGCATTGCAGGCAGTGGCTTAACCTGCTGTGCTGTGATGCTGGCCCCTGTACTTTTTAACATTAAACATTGGGAACCATGGAGATTTTTGCTTTTTCTATTTTGTAGGAATTTTTGTAAGATGATATAATTAGTCATTTTTTAAAGTACCAACCTTGTCCCAGTTTCTGTTCTGTGGAATATTGGTGGATATTCTTTTTTTTTTTCCTCTTTCAACATAAGTAAGTAGACTTCTTATTAAAATGTGTGTTTGTGTCTAGTTTTTATTTTAGAAAGTCAATAGTTCTTCTTTGTAAACTTGAATAACTCAATGTATCTTTAGCTGGAATTTTCAGATTTCAGATTTAAAACATGTTTAAAAAACATGTTTTTATTTTATTGGTCTAAGATATGAGACCAGTGGTTAGAGTATGATCATTAAGTATGAAAAACACGTAGCCTTGCCATTTTTCTATGTCTTTAAAATACTCTTGTTTCTGACAGAGAAGAAGAGCTGTTCTGCCACAGACCCGATATGTGGAGCTTTTCATTGTTGTAGACAAGGAAAGGGTAAGATTTGTCACAGTTTTTCTTTTTAATGAAAAATGACCTTTCTTGAGGGAAATATAAAATATATTTGTATTTAATTTTTCCTTTTATTAAAGATTTATTTTATTTATTTGAAAGGCAGAGAAACAGAGAGATGGAGAGACAAAGACAGAGATATCTTCCGTCTGCTGGCTCGCTCCCCAAAGGACTGCAACGGCCAGAGCTGGTCCAGGCTGTAGCCAGCAGCCTTGAACTCATCCTGATCTCCCACGTGGGTGTCAGGGGCTAAGCACTTGGGCCATCTTCTACTGCTTTCCCAGGCTCCTTAACAGAGAGCTGGATTAGAAGTGGAGAAACCAGGACTCAAACTGGCATTCACATGGGATGTTTGTTGCAGACAGCATCTTAACCCACTGTGCCATGATGCTGGCCACTGTATTATTTTTTACTTAATGATAATTTAAAAATTAAATGGCTTTCCCTCCTTATTATCATAACATATCACCAGAAACTGAATGTAGCAAATGAAATGACCTTTTATTTTATTTTTGGCTAGTGATTTTTTTTTTTTTTTTTGGTGTTTATATGTGCTCTTCTTGGTGATTTGTGCATGTGGAATTCTTTTCTTAAAATATTTAAAAACAAATTTTACTTATTTGAGAGGCAGAGAAAAAGAGTGAGAGAGTATGCTCCCAGTCACTGGTTCACTTCTTCAGATGTCCACAGTAGCTGAGACTGGGCTGGGCGTGCAACCCAGGTCTCTCACGTTGGTGGCAGGAACCCAATTACTTCAGCCATCAGTCTGCCTCCCGTGGTCTATATTAGCAGGAAACTGGAGCTGGAGTCATGTCTTGAATCCAGATACTCTGATGTGGGATGCAGCTGTCTTAACCTCTAAATGCTTGCTCCTCATGGCAGGATTTATTGAGGAAGAATGCATGTAGTAGCTTTCATTTAGAATCTTCAGAACTTTTGAGTAACTATTGCTATATACTAGGTTAGTCAGGCATTGCTTTGTGCCTAATAAAATTACTTTGCTTTTTAGAATTTCAGCTAACTTATCATATTAAGAGATAGAAAACTTCTAGGTTGTGGCGTGCTTTAGAAAGGAATAGTATTAATTTCAGTGTATAATAGGCCATAAAGCAAGTCTCAGCAAATTAAAAAAAAAAAAATGAAATCAAACCATGCATTTTCTCTGACCTTAATGGAATGAAGCTGGAAGTCAGTAACTCAAGAATCTCTAGAACATAAATGCAGACACAAGGAAACTGAACAACATGCTCTTCAGTGAATAGTGGGTCATGGAATAAATCAAAAGAGAAATAAAGAAATTTCTGGAAACATGAAGACAATACAGCATATCAAAACTTATGGGATACAGCAAAAGCAGTGTTGAAAGTTTATAGCAATTGGTGCCTACATGAAGAAATTGAAAAGACACCAAATAAAGAGTTATCAGTGTATCTCAAGGACCTGGAAAAACATAGCAAAACAAACCCAAAACTAGAAGAAAAGAAATAATTAAAATTAGGAAAGAAATGAACAAAATTGAAACCCTAAAGTGATAGAAAAGATCAATGAAATGAAGAGCTAGCTTTTTGAAAAATTAAAGAAAATTGTTGCACCATTGGGCTAGCTAACCAAAAAAAAAAAAAAAAAAAAAAAAGAGGAAGAAGACCCAAATCAATAAAATTAGAGATGGAAAAGGAAATGTAACAGCAGATAATACAGAAATAAAAAGAATCATCAGGAACCACTGCAAGGAGCTGTATGCCAACAAATTGGGAAACTTAGAAGAAATGGATAGATTCCTGGACACATGCAACCTACCACAATTGAGTCTTGAGACTTAGACAACCTAAGCAGTCCAAAAACCAAGATGGAGATTGAATCAGTAGTAAAGACTCTCTCAACAAAAAAAAGCCCAGGACTGGGATAGCCTCACTGTTGAATTCTACCACACATTTAAAGAAGAACTAATTCAATTCTTCTCAAGCTATTCAACACAATTGAAAAGGAGGGAATCCTCTCAAACATCTGTGAAGCCAGCATCATCTTAATTCCTAAAGCAGAAAAAGACACAATAAAGAGAACTGCAGACCAGTATCCTTGATGAATATAGCTACAAAAATCCTCAACAAAGTACTAGTTAATCAAGTCCAACAACGCATTAGAAAGATCATTCACTCAGACCAGGTGGGACTTATCACTGGTATGTAGGGATGGTTCAGTATTCACAAATCAATCAGTTGATATATCACATTAATAGACTGAAGAACAAAAACCATATGATTATCTCAGTAGATGCAGAGAAAGCATTTGATAAAATACAACACCCTTTCGTCTTGAAAACCATAAGCAAATTGGGTATAGAAGGAATATTCCTCAACACAATCAAAGCAATTTATCACAAACCCACAGCCAGCATCTTATTGAATGGAGAAAAATTGGAAACATTTCCACTAAGATCCGGAACCAGCAAAGGATGCCCACTTTAACCATTGCTATTCAACATAGTCCTGGAAGTTTTAGCCAGAGACATTTGGCAAGGTAAATAAATAAATAAATCTATAAATCAATAAATCGGTAGCCTTCATAAACACAGGCGATGCCATGGCTGAGAAAGAACTTCTAAGATCAATCCCATTCATAATAGCTACCAAAAATTAAATACCTTGAACTATATTTTTTAAAAGATTTTATTTTTATTTATATGAAAGCCAGAGTTACACAGAGAGAGGAGAGGCAGAGGCAGAGAAAGAGAGAGAGAGGTCTTCCATCTGCTGGTTCATTCCTCAATTTTTTGCAATGGCTGGAGCTGCACCAATCTGAAGCCAGGAGTCAGGAGCATCTTCCAGGCCTCCCATGTGGGTGCAGGGGCCCAAGGACTTGGGCCATTTTCTTCTGCTTTCCCAGGCCATAGTAGAGAGCTGGATTGGAAGTAGAGCAGTCGGGATACAAAGCGGCACCCATATGGGATGCCGGCACTGCAGGCGGCAGCTTTACCCACTATGCCACAGTGCCAGCCTCCTTGGACTAAATTTATTCAAGGATGTCAGTAATCTCTAAAGTGAAAATTATAAAACACGAAAGAAAGAAATCGAAGAAGACACAAAAAATGAAAAATCTCCCATGTTCACAGATTAGAACAATCAGTATCATCAAAATGTCCATATTCCTGAAAGTAATTCACAGATTCAGTGCAATCCTAATCAAAATACCAAGGAAATTCTTTGCAGATTTAGAAAAAATGATGCTAGACTTCATATGGAAACACAAGAGACCCGAATAGATAGAGCAGTCTTACAGAACAAAAACAAAGCTGGAGCCATCAAAATAACAGATTTCAAGACACACTACAAGTTAATCAGAATAGCCTGGAAATGGCAAAAATAAAATAGACATGTAGACCAATGGAACAGAGTAGAAACTCCAGAAATCAATCCACGTATCTACAACCAACTTATCTTGGTAAAAAGGAGCTAAATTTAATCCCTGGAGCCAGAACAATCTCTTTGACAAATGGTGCTGGGTAAACTGGATCTCTACCTGCAGAAATATGAAACAAGACTCTTACCTTATACCTTACACGAAAATCCACTCAAAATGGGTAGAAGACCTAAATGTTCAACCTGATACCATCAAAGTACTAGAGAACTTTGGGGGAACCCTGCAAGACATTGGCATAGGCAAAGACTTCTTGGAAAAGACCCCAGAAGTGCAGGTGACCAAAGCCAGAATCTACAGAAAGAATTCTGTCAGAGTGAGAAGCTTCTGCACTGCAAAGGAAACTTAGCAAAGTGAAGAGGCAGCGTTAAGACTGGGAGGAAATATTTACAATCTGTGAAACTTGTATTTCGGTTGATATCTAGAATGTATAAAGAGCTCGAGAAAGTAAAAAATAACAAAACTAACAATCCAATTTTTCAAAAAGAGGCATTTTTCAAAAGAGGAAATTCAAATGACCAATAGACACTTGAAAAAATGCTCAGGATCACTAGCCTTCAGGGTAATGCAAATCAAAACCACAGTGAGATTTTACCTCACCCCTTTTAGTGTCTTCTTGCTATCTGTTGAACTCTTTACTTCGTGTAGGGTTAATCTTATGAGCATAAAATAAACTGAAAATAGACCTTTTTTAAAAAATAAGAATGGGAATAGGAGAGGGAGGAGTGAGAAGGTTGGGAGCATGGGGTGGAAGGGAAGTTAAGGTGGGAAATATCACTATGTTCCTGAATATTAAATACATGAAGTTTGTATATCTTAAATAAAATTTCAGTGTATAGGATCACATGGGAGTATTTTCCTTGTTTATACTTAAAAAACAGCTTTATTCAGCTATGAGAAGTAATGTGTCTATTTCAGGTTTATAGGATTATCAATAGTAGATAAAGTTGCAATATAATTTAAAATATACACTGTTTGGGGTGTTTATCATAGTAGTTACGAATCCAGTTTAGATACCCTCATCCCACACTGGAGTACCTGGGTTTGATGTGTGCTCCCTGCTCCTGGCTCCAACTCCATGCTAATGCAGATCTTGGGAGACAGTGGTGAGGCTCAAGTAATTGGGTTCCTGCCACCCACTTGGGAGACCTGGACTCAGTTTCTAGCTCTAGAATTCAGCTTTGCTTAGCTTTTGTAGGTATTTAGAGGAATGAACCAGTGGGTAGGAGCCCTTTCTGTCAGTCATTGACTCTCTGCCTTTCAAATAAACAGATGAACTGTTTGAAATGTTTTGTATGTCTTTTATTTCACTTTTGTTGTTTGTGAAAAAACAAAACAAAACTATTCATAGAACTTAATATGATTAGCAGTTCCTCTCGTCTAAATTACAAAGACAATTTGGAGGAATTTTATGATTAAGAAAAATTCCTTATCACATGTAGCTTAGAAATAAACAAGCCATAGGTATTAGAGATAGAAGGTAACTTGTATTTGTTCATTATAGGTTCATTATTCTCAAGTGGTAGGTGAAAAAGCATAGGGAATAAGAGCAAATGTAAAGTCTGTCCCAGTAATGGGTGAAAAGTTTCTGTAGAATGTTTTAGAAAAGCCACCAAAAATAGAAATTTATGTTTTTCTTAATTGCTCTCTTCAGATTTGTTACTTACAGGTAGAGAATGGTGTGTTTTAACCAAGCCCTGTCAAATGCAGTACAATTTTTTTCTTATTTAGGAGAATGATGATAAGATGTCTTAATTAATAAAATTATACTCATATTCTGATATTAAAGCCTTTATCATAGAGCAAAATAAGAAACTCTGAAAATTTTTCTTAGTACTAAGTTGTATAAAATACTGTTAAAATGGATATATTTGGGTTTTTCCAGGTCTCAAAAAGAATCAATCATATGCATTATTTGGCTTAATATGACTAAACTGTTGTTTATATTTCTATCTATATTTTTTTCTTAGTGATCATTGGTTAATCTCTCATTAATTTAGCCTACTGTATAGAGATGGTTTATTGGTAATGTCATTAAGCTAAGAAGTGAAAGGTAAAGGGAATCCTCTAGATTTTCTTTTGCCTGGGTATTTTCATTGTTTTAAATTTTACCTTTGCAAAATGCTTGAAAATATTTTTGTATTGAAATAAAAAATATTAAGAATAAATCTTATAAAGTTGTAGTAATTTGAAGAAAATGAAAACAGTGCTTTTTCTATTATTGTTTTATACTTGTTCCTGTTTTTCTTTTATTTTTCACTAAAATATCCTTTCCATCTATTAATTTTAGGTGTTGATAAATGTCCAAATGCCTCAATTTTTAGTTCAGAGGAAATATTTGGATTCTTATCTTTATTGTAACAGATTACAGTCATTTTTCTTCTTAAACTACCTTGGAGATATTGATTTTCTGTCTCTTTTGCAGTATGACACAATGGGACGAAATCAGACGGCTGTGAGAGAAGAGATGATTCGTTTAGCAAACTACTTGGATAGTGTAAGTTATATTTTCTGTCAACTATAATTACTCCATCCTGTCCTTTCATAGTCTTAGAGCAGGATTTAAAAGTTTATTCATTTGGAGTTCTGAGTATGATAGGGGCCTAAATGGCTATCTTTTAAAGGTCTGGTTTCTAGTTTGTTTTGAAACTTTAAAAAAATATTTGAGAGGCAAAGAGATACACACACACAGAGATATGGAGAGGAGAGTTTCCATCTGCCTGTTCATTCTCCTTACTCCCTAAATGTCTACAGTGGTCAGGGCCAGAGCAGGAGGTCAATCCTGGTATCCCATGTGGTTGGCAGGGACCCAGCTACTTGAGCTATCACTGATACCTCCCAGGGTATGTGTTAGCAGGAAGCTAGAATTGGGAGTGGAGCCAGGAATTGAACCTGCCACCCTGATATGGGATGTTTGTCTTTGAGATGAAAGTCTAAGGGAAGGATTTTGATAAGAACAAGAGATTTCATATAGGCATCTACTTTATCTTCAGAGTAGAAAGGCTCTAGGATCACTTATGAAAACATCTATGAATTTTTATTAAGAGAATTTTGCCTTGAATAAGACTGCCCCCTACCCTGAAACCATGATATGACAGTATTAATTTGTGCATGTGTATGTATTTGTGATTCGGTTTGAAATTTTGGAGTTCACCCAGTGGGAGATATTAGCAAATGGATACATGGTTTTATACTTTTATTCATAAATCATACCCCTAATATGAACACCCATCACATTATAAGGATAAAGATGATGAGGAGGAGGATGATAGTGTTCTACTGAGTACTGATTGTGCTGGAAACAACTGGTACTTTCATTTAATAACCTAGTTACTCCTCACAGTGTCGCTATGAAGTAGGTGTAAAGGTACCACACTCTTTTACCTGAAACCTTTGAGGTACCTGTAGGGTTTAAGCTAAGAGTTCTAATAGGTAATATGGTTCACTGTTTGCTGTGTAACACCTCCAGTAGGATCCTTGTGGAAGCACCTTGTGTTTAAGCTCATTGGCATTTCTGCAGTGAAAGGGCTGAATAGCTTGCATTACTTCAGGAGAAGTTTGGAAACACATTTTCTGAAAGTGTATAATTTCCAGAGTTTGTCAGATTTTTAGTATGGAAGATAGAATGGATTTTGAGTCTCTGTTAGTATCATTTTATGAGTGAGGAAACAGACTTCCTAGAAACTAGAGTCTCATTGTATTAAAGGAAGGATTTTTGGGGGCAGTGTAGTATTTTTAATTTAAGTAGTTGTGCTACTTCATGTGACAAAAGTTTTTTCTCATATTCATGAACTTTTTGTATACTTCCATTTCTCTTTTCTTCCCAGATGTACATTATGTTAAATATCCGCATTGTGCTCGTTGGACTGGAGATTTGGACAAACGGAAACCTGATCAGCATAGTTGGAGGTGCTGGTGATGTGTTGGGGAACTTTGTACAGTGGCGGGAAAAGTTTCTTATAACACGTCGAAGACATGACAGTGCACAGCTAGTTTTGTAAGTGATTTTTTTTAAGAAAAAAATCCTATTAATGATGAATAGGTCAGAATAACAAACTTTATTTACTCTTTTGTATTAAACTTACATTTTCATAAGGTCTTTGGGCATTTGTTTAAATGAAGAATGATACCTTAGAATAAATTGACATAAAAATAAAACATGCCTTCTATGTTAGGTTCTTTGTCATCTATATCCCAAGTCCTCTTGCTTCTCTCTTGGGTTTGTTTCCTTAATTTAATATAGCATGTGATCCCATTGCTTTTTGTGAAAAGTTATATGGAAAGAAAAAGTTTGGACCACTTGCATGTTTGAAAAAGGAATTTTCACATTTGACTACGATTATCCTAACCAACTCGGTAAGGATAACTGATTAATCTGATAGGTTAGAATAATCTGATTATCCTAACCAACTCGGAGATGTGCTTTTTAGTTTGTTCTGTAAATGTTTGATTATTTGTTTGACTAGAATTCTTGACCTGGAATCTTCGCTTTTCCCTTGAAGGCACTGATCGTTGTCTTTTGGCTTTTACTATTATTAGTGTCTTGAAACCATTTTGATTCCTGATTCTTTGCACATGGCCTGTATTTTTTCCCTCATCACTGGAAATGTAGGATCTGAGGTTCCCAGTTGCTGGATTTTTCCTGATAATGTGTTTGGTGTAGGTATTTTATCATTTACTTCATTATCTTCTTACCTGGAAACAACCTGCTGCTTTCAAGAATTTTTCCTGAATTATTTTGATTTTGGCCTCTATTTTTGTTTTTCATTTCTTCAGGATTCTTTTTACTTGGCTGTTGGGTTTCTTTTTGTGTCCTCTAATTTTTTTTTTCATAATTTAATTTTCTCTTGTTAATATGGGTTGATTTAAAGCAAGGTATTGAACATGTCTAAATGGACTTCTACAGCCCCATATTCGCAAAGGCTTGGTCCTGATCTTTCTGTTAATTTTTATAAAATTGCACATGCAAGTATGCGAGTGCGCATACCAGTGAAAATGCCATCTTGTTCACAAAAGCCCAGAAGGAACAGGCATCAGACATACTCACCATACCTTTCTCAGCTACACCTACAACCATCCTTTCCCCTCTCTTTGGTCTCCATCTCACCTGTCAGACAGTTCCCAGATGATTGATGATTCTAGTTAACAATGGGATACTAAGCAGCCTTTTGGAAGCTTTGTTAACCATAAGTGAATGAGTCTTGGACCCATGCGATGAACTGCCGTGATGTGGCTGAAATATTTCCTTAGCTATGCCATTATGTCAGAACATCTAGTTGTTTTCACCAGGCTGATCAAATGCCCCAGAGAGGGATTTATTCATTCAGTTAAAGGTATTTAGTGGACATATACCCCATGTATTGGGAGATAGCAATGAATGAAATAGAGAAAAATTCCTGCTGTCCTGGAGTTCCTATTCTGGTGGTGGAGATTAGCCATAAATGAGATAAATAAGTATGTGGAGTATCTTAAGTAACGATAGCTGGTAAGGAACAGCTGTAAGAAAGAGTGGCACAGATCAGAGAGGAGACAGGATACTACTCACAGCCAAGCCAAATTTATTCTAAGAAAATAAATACATTCACAGAGGTGGTGACCAACTGCCGGCATGCACACAGACTGAACATGTGGCAGAGGGCCCAGACCCTAGCAGTCTGGACCTTTTTATATCTTAGGTGGGTTAGGGGTCTGGAGGGGAGGAGGGGTGGGTATGGTTTGCCACCTTTGATTTCCAAACCTGGAGAACAATGCAGGAGGTGTAGTGGGGAACAATACAGGGCATGAGACTGCTGTGGCATGTAGGGGTAAGGGATAAACTCTGGACTTCAAAGGATGGAGGGATAAAGGATAAATTCCGATTTTATCTATTTTTGGGTGGACATGTACCCCATGTATTGGAAAATAGCAGGGAAGAAATAGAGAAAAATTTGTGCTGCCCCAGAGTTCCTGTTCTGGTGTTGGAGATTGGACTTAAGTGAGATGAATAAGTATATATGGTATGTTAAGTAATGATGGATAATAAGGAGGAATAGTAGCACCAACAAGAAACCCACTGAGGTAGAGGTGAAAGTATTGGAGGAGTGCGGTTGAAATTTGAGGTAAAATAGCCAGGGAAAGCCTCACTGTGGTGAGTGTTTTGGGCAAGCACCTGAAAGGGGGTGAGGGAATGAGTGAGGGCAGGTCCTGGGGAGGAGAGCTCCAGGCAGAGCACCAGGACCTAAGGGACAAGTGTGTTGGGCATGGTTGAGGAGCAACACGGAGAGCTGTGACTCTTCTGTTCACTGCTCTCATCTCCTTGCAGCTTCCTGTGTGAATGTATTGAGTTTATATGTCTCCTCAATAAAAATTGTTGAATAAATACAGGTAATTTTAGGAAATGCTTTCATCCAGATGTTGAAACAAACAAACTTGACTTGATATCTATAAGGTATTGTTATCTGTCTGAAAAAAACTTTCAAAACGCATTTGTAATATTAATCTCCATTCCATGATAATAAAGAGATCAGAGAAATGTATTCTGGTTTTAAAATGTTATTTATCTTTGCCATTTTCTCCTAGTTTTTGTAGGTTTTACCAATCCAGGTAAATAGGAATAGGAGCAATGTGATTCTTTTTTCCCCAGGTACATTTTATAACTTTTGTCTTTTCTTTTAGAAAGAAAGGTTTTGGTGGGACTGCAGGAATGGCATTTGTGGGAACAGTGTGTTCAAGGAGCCACGCAGGCGGGATTAACGTGGTACGTTGTTCTTGATATTCAGCATTGGATATCAACGTTAGGACAGTATCACACACTTACTGACTACATACTTCCTCCCTTAATCCTTCAAGCAATATTTTGGCTCTCATAGGAGGACACAGTAGAAGTAGCACACGTGTTCTTTCCCTGAAAATTAGATTAAGCTAATATTTCTAATATTTGTTGTTAGCTCCTTACTTTTCTTTTTTTTAAGATTTATTTATTTATTTAAAAGGCAGAGTGAGAGAGAGAGAGAGAGAGAGAGAGAGAGAGATTGATTGGTCTTCCATCTGCTGGTTCACTCCAAATGGCTGCCATGGCTGGAACTAAGCTTAGCCAATATGAAGCCAGGAGCATCTTCCAGGTCTCCTACATGGGTGCCGGGGCCCAAGGACTTGGACCATCTTCCACTGCTTTCCCAGGCATATTAGCAGAGAGCTGGATTGGAAGTGGAGTTTTGGGACTCATACTGGCACTCATATAGGATGCTGGCACTGCGCCCCCTGGCTTTCCCCGCTACACCACAGTTCAGGCCCCAGCTGCTGACTTTTGATGAATGAGGAAGGACTCTCCATTTGAAACAATTAAATAAGAAGTGTCAGTTTGTTTTTTCTTAATCTATTCTGAGTGCTCTGTTGATGCAAAAGTAATTGATACATTGTTTAAGGGAGCCATCTCTATCATCATTGTGTGAATCTTACCACTTTCTTACTAGATTGAAATATATAAAAACTGTTGCTAACTGCTTAGTTGATCATGTGAGTTGTGGATATCGTAGCTAATAAATGTGTTTTTGTGAAAAAATAGTCTGAGTAACATTTCCTTTTTGTTCAGAAGCCTAATTACTACCTTCCTGTGTTTGGACAGTTTGGGCAAATCACTGTGGAGACCTTTGCATCCATTGTTGCTCATGAACTGGGTCACAACCTTGGAATGAATCATGATGATGGGAGAGATTGTTTCTGTGGGGCAAAGAGCTGCATCATGAATTCAGGAGCATCGTGAGTAACTGACTTCCTTCTTGTTCTTATATGAAGAAGATATTTTAGACCAGTGTTTCTTAAACTATGAGGGATTTTCATGTCTACATTGAGAAGACAGGAAAAGTTATTCCTGGTTCCTTGAAATAAATTACATGATGCACCACTGAGGTGCCAGCTTCTTAAATAACCCGCAGAGCTTTAAGGAGAAAACATTTATATATGCACAGCTCTGTAACTGTCCCCTTCCATAAATAGAATGCTAGGCCAAAAGAGTAAATGGAAAAGCTTACATCTGAATTAGAAACTGGGGAAATTTCTGCTAGATTCACTACAAATTAAAGGACTGAAAAATTTCTTTGCAAACCTCTTTCTGAGAAAATGCTGCATTGTCACCATAAGTAAAACAAGAAATCTTGATGTACTCCTGTGAAAAATCCCCGTTTTATAGAGATAAGGGTGGGAAACAGGACAGAGAAGAGAAAGAATAGCTAGTAGTAACCTCTTTATTTGTGCAGGCACAGTTCTGGCAGCATAAAAGATACCATGGACTCACTGCTTACCGGTCTGAGGGGGTGTTGGTGGTGTTTTGTTATCTCCATTCGTGGGTGAGGAACCAAGGTCACATAGGCAATTTCTGACTGGGGTTTGAAGTGAGGAAGTCTGGGTTCAGAGCTTATGATCTGATCTTAAACACCCTCCTTTGCTGGAGTTCAAAAATAATTACTGTAGAGGGTTCAATGGTGGGGGTGGGCTTCTTACACAGTTTAAATATAATGCATCAGTGTTCCTTCTT
Organism: Oryctolagus cuniculus; assembly: GCF_964237555.1. Taxonomy (NCBI): domain Eukaryota; kingdom Metazoa; phylum Chordata; class Mammalia; order Lagomorpha; family Leporidae; genus Oryctolagus; species Oryctolagus cuniculus. The sequence continues at coordinate 88,811,039 of NC_091433.1, forward strand.
AATTTAGCAGGCAGTCATCCTAAACAGAGCTGAACATAGCCACAGTGCATACGTGGGCTAAAGCCAAGCCTGAGAAAATTAGGTACTAGAGATGACCATTGTAAGGAACACAGGTGAACATTTCATGCGGGAAACAGCTGTAGCCCCCAGGGTCCACTCACCTTCATACTTCCTCAGGCTGCTGAGCACTTGACAGAGTAATAAAAACTTCCCTTAGCCAGCTCTGCCGATGAAGACCTGAGAGTTCAATTCTAAAGGGAAGCACTCAAGTAGAATTTACTTTCTTTTCGAGTAAATTCTAGGCTTAAGAATGTATGTGGAAGAATTAAAATAGTGGTTATGGGAACACTACCCGTCATAAAAACATAAACGCATAAGAAAAGCCGTATGTTTGTGAAAGATTTCCTGTAAGAGAGGGAAATAAGTTTACCATTTGCTTTGCTTGGCAGTAAATTTGAGGAAGACATGAATTCAAGGAACAAATGAATGAATACTGAACCGTGAGATCAGGCATGTGATTAAAATGAAAAAAAGGAATATTCAAAGTTAAGGAAAGAATGTCATAAAACAGGGCCACAGTGGCACAGTGTTGGAGATTGCTTTTTTCTTTTTAAAAAATTTTTTTTATTTATTTGAGAGTTACAGAGAGGGAGAAGTAGAGAGAGAGAGAGATCTTCTGTCTGCTGGTTCATTCCCCAGATGGCTTGCAACTGCCAGGGCTGGGCCATGCTGAAGCCAGGAGCCAGCAGTTTACCCAGGTCTCCTGCAGTGGTGGCAGGGGCCGAAATACTTGGGCCATCTTCTGCTGCTTTCCCAGGCCATTAGGAGGGAGCTGGATTATAAGTACAGCAGCTGGTGCCCATATAGATACCCATAGAGGATGTCAGTGTCGCAGGCACAATGCTGGCCCCCACAGTGGAATTTAAAATGATGTAAAAAGAAAGGAAGTGTGAACCTGTGCTTTATTCGTTTACTTATCAATTATTTACTGAGTTGATCATGTGCCAGACTTGATTTAGACATTCGATTTAGACAAAGACTTGCCCTTCAGAAAGTTATATTAAAGTTGGAGGAAACAAACTATAAATATAATCAGTAAGGCAGTAATATAGAATGTTGGGAGGTGAGAAGTGTAGTGGGAATAAAACAGAGCCAGGATATGGAGGGTTGGAGGGCTGAAATTGGTACACTGGTGTTAGTGAAACAAATGGAACAGGCCTCACTCTCACCATGGTGTGATAAAACTAGACATTCATATCTCAATGAGTTGGTAATTTAAAAGAAAATATTTCTTTAAAAAATATTTATTTATTTATTTGAAAGTTATAGAGAAGGAGAACCAGAGGCAGAGGCAAAGAGAGGGAGAAAGATCTTGCATCCGCTGGTTTACTCCCTATTGGTCATAATGGCCAGGTCTGGGCCAGGTGGAAGCCAGGAGCCAGCAATGTTATCTGGGTCTCCCACGTGGATGCAGGGGCCCAAGCACTTGGGCCGTCTTCCACTGCTTTCCCAGGTGCATTTGCAGGGAGCTGGATTGGAAGTGGAGCAGCTGAGACTTGAATAGGCACCTGTCACTCCCCCTCTTCGCGGAGGAATGACACAGGACCCTGTGCTGTTCTTTTGTCTGCTCGGCCCTTCCCGGGTTTGCTGCTGGTTCTTCCGTGGGGGAGCGGCACACCGCCGGCCGGCTCTCTCGGGGGCTGCTCAGGTGTTCCTTCAGATAGATGTTCCTGGTGCATGTTGTCTCTCTCCGCCTTTATAGTCTTCTTCCACCAATCCCAACTCTGCTACCCACATGCCGAGTACACTGCTCTCCTCCAATCAGGAGCAGGATCAGCTCCTGCAGGTTATTGGTCGAACTGGAGGCAGCTGTGTAGAAGTTGTTTACTCCTCTCCCAGTGTCATATTGTGGGAGAGCAGATGCATAGAATAAGTCTTAATTCCAGTAACTTAGTCTAGTCCGAGTTGCTCCCCACAGGCACCCACGTGGTATGCTGGTACTTCAGGCAGGGGCTTTATCTACTAAGCCACAGCGCTGGCCCGAAGAACATCTTTCCATGACACCTAAATAGAGGGAGAATGATTTATGAATATCATATTTAAAACTTCTTGCATATTGAAACTTAAAAACATGAATATAAGATTATCTCAGATATGCAGGTACTTAAAGATCACTGCAAAATGAAATTAAAAGATAGATTTAACGGTACAAAAAATTAAGTCTGTGCACTATTTTTTTTATAATATGTACTTTTCTGTGAACTTGTTGGAGATCTTCTTGTATGCTTGGTTTTCAAAATTTTTTATACCAAGTATCTTTGAATTCTGTTTCCCAGGGATTTTTTTTTTTTAAGATTTATTTATTTATTTGAAAGTCAGAATTACACATAGAGAAAAGGAGAGTGAGAGAGAGAGAGGGAGAGAGAGAGGTCTTCCATCTGCTGGTTCACTCCCCAATTGGCAGCATTGGCCAGAGCTGGGCCATTCTGGAGCCAGGAGCCAGGAGCTTCTTCCAGGTCTCCCATGCAGATGCAGGGGCCCAAGGACTTGGGCCATCTTCTTCTGCTTTCTCAGGCCATAGCAGAGAGCTGGATTAGAAGTGGAGCAGCCGGGACTCGAACTGGCGCCCATATGGGATGCCGGCACTGCAGGTGGCGGCCTCACCCTCTATGCCACAGCATCGGCCCCTTCTATTTTTCTTACTGTTGATTTCTAGTTTTATATGTTTGTGGTTTGAGAAGATATATGGTATAGTTTTATTTTTTTAATATTCTGAGAGTTAATTTGTGGCTTAATATATGGTCTATAATGCATAATGGTCCATGTGTTGATAAGAAGAATGTGTATTCTGTAGTTGTTGGGTGAAATGCTCTGTGCTGCTGAGATGTCCATATGCTGCTATGGTTCATTTTTTGTTGGGTGATCTGTTCTTGGATGACTGGCTATTGAAGTTTTCCACTGTTATTATCTTGACGTTTCTCTTCCCGTAACTCTGATAATAATTGCTTTATATATGTATGTGGTTTTGTGTTGGTTGTATGTATGTTTATGATCTACCTTCTTACTGAGTCGATCCTCTCATAAATGTATTTTGTCCTTCTTTGTCTCTTTTTACAGGTTTGACTTAAAGTATGTTTTATCTGAGTAGCTACTCCAGCTCAATTTTTTTTTTTATTTATTTTTTTTTTATTTTTGACAGGCAGAGTGGACAGTGAGAGAGAGAGACAGAGAGAGAAAGGTCTTCCTTTGCCGTTGGTTCACCCTCCAATGGCCGCCGCTGCAGCCGGCGCACCGCGCTGATCCGATGGCAGGAGCCAGGATCCAGGTGCTTTTCCTGGTCTCCCATGGGGTGCAGGGCCCAAGCACCTGGGCCATCCTCCACTGTACTCCCTGGCCATAGCAGAGAGCTGGCCTGGAAGAGGGGCAACCGGGACAGAATCCGGCGCCCCGACCGGGACTAGAACCCGGTGTGCCGGCGCCACAAGGTGGAGGATTAGCCTATTGAGCCACGGCGCCGGCTCCAGCTCAATTTTTTTAAAGGTTTATTTATTTATTTGAAAGGCAGAATTACAGAGAGGCAGAGAGAGAGAGAGGGAGAGAAGGCGAGAGAGAGAGAGAGAGAGAAAAAGGGAGAGAGAGAGAGGTAGGTCTTCCCTCTGATGGTTCATTCCCTAGATGGCCTCAACGGCCAGAACTGGAGTAATCCGAGCCAGGAGCTTCTTCCAGGTCTCCCACGTGGGTACACGGGCCCAAGGACTTGGGCCATCTTCTACTGCTTTCCCAGGCCACAGCAGAGAGCTGGATTAGAAGTGGAGCAGCTGGGACTCGAACCAGCATCCATATGGGATGCCAGCACTGCAGGTGGTGGCTTTACCCCCTCCACCTGATTTTTTGTTTCCTTTCCCTTGATGTGTCTTTTTCCAATCTTCACTTTCAGTTTATGTATATTCTTACATGTAAAATGATTTTTTGTATGGAGCTTATAGTTGTTTTTTCATCCATTCAGTCAACCTGGATTCTTTGACTAGAAAATTTAATTCATTTACAATCAAGGTTAATACTGATGGATAACAACTAACTCCTGTCATTTTGTTCATAGGTTACTGATTATATTTGCTCTGTCAGTGAATCTTGTGTTTTCATGATGGCTCTTTCTTTCTTTCTTTTTTTTTTAAGATTTATTTTTTATTTATTTGAAAGACAGAGTTACAGAGAGAGGTAGAGACAGAGAGAGAGGTCTTCCATCTGCCGGTTTACTCCCCAGATGGCCAGAGCTGTGCCAATCTGAAGCCAGGAGCCAGGAGCTTCTTCCGGGTCTCCCACGTGGGTACAGGGGGCCAAAGACTTGGGTCATCTTCTACTGCTTTTCCAAGGCTGTAGCAGAGAGCTGGATAGGAAGTGAAGCAGCCAGGACTCAAACTGGTGCCCATATGGGATGCCAGCGCTTCAGGCCAAGGCTTTAACCCACTGCTCCATAGCGCAGGCCCTATGGTGGTTATTTCTAATGTAGGACTTCCTTCAGTATTTCTTGTAAAGTTGGCCTGGTGCTTTTTCTTTTTTTCTTGTCTAGGACATATTTATTTCTTCTCCACTTTTTTTTTAATTTATTTTATTTTATTTTTTATTTATTTGACAAGTAGAGTTACAGACAGTGAGAGAGACAGAGAGACAGAGAGAAAGGTCTTCCTTCCGTTGGTTCACTCCCCAAATGGCTGCCATGGCCGGCACTGTGCTGATCCGAAGCCAGTAGCCAGGTGCTTCCTCCTGGTCTCCCATGCTGGTACAAGGGCCCAAGCACCTGGGTCATCCTCCACTGCCTTCCTGGGCCACAGCGGAGAGCTGGACTGGAAGAGGAGCAACTGGGACTAGAACCCGGCACCCATATGGGATGCTGGTGCCAGAGGCGGAGGATTAACCAAGTGAGCCACGGCGCCAGCCCCTATTTCTTCTCCACTTATAAAAGATAGCTTCACTGGGTATAATTTAAAAAAAATATTTATTTATTTGAAAGGCAGACTTACAGCGAGAGAGAGAGAGAAAGAAAGAGAGAGAAACAGAGAAAGAGAAAGAAAGAGGTGTTTTCCATCCAATGGTTCACTCCCCAAATGGCCACAATGGCCAGAGCTGGGCCGACCCGAAACCAGGATCCAGAAGCTTCTTCCAGGTCTTCCATCTGGGTGAAGGGGCCCAAGGACCTGTGCCATCCTCCATTGCCCTCCCAGGACACAGCAGAGAGCTGGATCGGAATTGAAGCAGCCGGGAATTGAATAGGTGCTCACATGGGATTCTGGTGCTGCAGGTGGTGGCTTTACCCACCATGCCACAGCGCTGGCCCCTGGGTATAATTTTCAGTTGGACTTTTTCCCCCTCCTGCAAGACCTTGAATATATAGTCTATAGTTACACTCTCTTCTGGTCTGTAGGTTTTCTGCTGAGAAGTCTGCTGTTAGTCTAATTGGCTTTCCTTATTTATTTATTTGGAATACAAATCAAATTTGTTTTTCATTTTTAAAAGGTTATGCATAAATAATTTATTAATACATTATATTCTCAGGTCACAGAAAATGCATGATTATTACTACAGCACAAATCAATTCTCTTGTTAATGTGATATTAATACAAATAGAACAGATTCAGTATAATTCATAGGTACAATTCAAAGGACATAATGGTACTTTCCTTCCTCCCTCCTCTTGTCTGTTCTTTCTTATTTTTTTGAGATAACGTTGTTTTAAATTTATATTGTGGCCTTCTCCTAGCGGCGCCAGTACACTGGGTTCTAGTCACGGTCGGGGCACCGGATTCTGTCCTGGTTGCCCTTCTTCCAGGCCAGCTCTCTGCTGTGGCCCAGGAGTGCAGTGGAGGATGGCCCAAGTGCTTGGGCCCTGCATCCCATGGGAGACCAGGAGAAGTACCTGGCTCCTGCCTTCGGATCAGTGCGGTGCGCCGGCCGCAGTGCGCCGGCCGCGGCAGCCATTGGAGAGTGAACCAACGGCAAAGGAAGACTTTTCTCTCTGTCTCTCTCTCTCACTATCCACTCTGCCTGTCAAAAAAAAAAAAAAATTATGTTGTAGTCAAAGGCTTAATCAAGTAAATAGTAAAAAGTTCATCAGGAATATAGGCAAGGGCTATAAATAATAATGAAATGAAATATTTTGGGGTTTTCTTTGTATGTCATTTAATATTTTTCTTTCACTGTCACTGTCTTTAGGATTCTCTCCTTGTCTTTAACTTTTTTCTTTTAAAGAAGATTTGTTTATTCATTTAAAGGCAGAGTGAATGAGAGAGTAGCGGAGCCAAAAAGACCTCCATTTGCTGGATTCCTCAATTGGCTGCCATGGCCAGGACTAGGCTGATTTGAAGCCATGAGCCTGGAACTCCTTCTGAGTCTCCCACGAGGGTGGCAGGGATCCTATCTTCTTAACAGTGTTTTATAGTTTTTAGTAAACAAGTCTTTTGCCTCATTGGTTAACTTTGTTCCTAAGTATTTTATTATTTGTCACATTATTATTACTGGCATTATTTACTTAATTTGCTTTTTATATAGTTTGTTGTTACTGTATGGAACTATAATTGCTTTTTGTGTGTTTTTCCCCCAAAAAACCTTTTATTTATAGTATAACAACTTTATGTATTTCATAAATACAACTTTAGGAACATAGTGATTTTTCCCACCGTACCTGCTCCCGCACTCCTACCCTTCTTTCTCCTCCCTCTCCTATTCCCATTCTTATTTTTTACTAAGATCTATTTTCAATTAACTTTTTATACATACCATTAAATCTGTCAACAAATAGTATGAAAAAAGCCTGTTCCTCAATAGTTGAGACAAAGGCTGTTCAAAGTCAGTGCATCTCAAAGTGTCTGTTTCACTTCCGTGGATTACCTTTAAGGTCCTCTATCAGTTACCACAGATCAGGGAGTTATATGGTATTTGTCCTTTTAGGACTGGCTTATTTCACAAAGTGTAATGTTTTCCAATTTCATTCATTTTATTGCAAATGACAGGATTTCTTTTTTTTTTTTTTTACGGCTATGTAGTATTCCATAGTATACATATCCCATAGTTTCTTTATCCAGTCTTCAGGTAACAGACATTTGGATTGATTCCATGCCGTAGTTATTGTGAATTGAGCTGCAATAAACATGAGGTTACAGATAACTCTTTGATATGCTGATTTCATTTCCCTTGGGTAAATTCCCAGGAGTGAGATGGCTGGGTAATGTGGTAGATCTGTATTCAGATTTCTGAGGTATCTTCTCCATACCGTCTTCCACAGTGGCTTTACCAGTTTACATTCTCAACAAAAGTGGATTAGAGTACCTTTTTCTCCACATCCTCGCCAGCATTTGTTGTTTGTTTTGTGTTTTGTAGTGTGCATCTTTGCTGCCCCATTAATACTATACAAAAGGACTCCCTTCACAATGTTCTTTTTTATTACTAATATTTATTTATGACAAGGATAAATGCACTTTGAGAAATATCAGGATATCAAACTGATAACCAGACTATAAAATGTATATAACATCCTATTAAAAATGAACGGCAAACTTTTTTGGAGGTATTTACAAAGAGCCTTTACTAAAATAGTCACGCATGCAGTCGTGTAGGAAACAGCAGTGAGATCCCAGGAGGAGCCTCAAACACTGAGAGTGCTTAAGGAGGACAGGGGAGATTGCAGAACATACTGGGAAAGGGCTCTTAAGAGCAGCATAAGGAAGACAAAATCTCACCATAAATATGTACCTGACTAACATAGCGTGGTAAAGTCCCTAGAATTTTCTATTTATTTGAGAGAGAGGAGGGTGGTGTTTACTCCCCCGACGCCTGCAAAAGCCTGGGATCAATGCTAGGAGGCAGGATTGAATTCAGATCTCTGACATGGACGTCAGGAACCCAGTTACCTGAACCAACATTACTGCTTTCCAGGGTCTGTACTAGCAGGAAGCTGGAGAAGGAGCCAGAGCCGAGCAGTGAACCTGGACATTGTGATATGGGATGCCAGCAGGTCAACTGAATTCTTAACTGTTAGGGTAAACACCTGCTCTGTGCTTGCTCTGCCTATCCCCAATATTTTTTTTTTTTAAATTTATTTGACAAATAGAGTTAGACCGTGAGAGGGAGAGACAGAGAGAAAGGTCTTCCTTCCATTGGTTCACTCTCCAAATGGCCGCCATGGCGGGCGCTGCGCCGATCCGAAGCCAGGAGCCAGGTGCTTCTCCTGGTCTCCCATGCAGGTGCAGGGACCCAAGCAGTTGGGCCATCCTCCACTGCCCTCCCAGGCCACAGCAGAGAGCTGGACTAGAAGAGGAACAACCGGGACTTTTTACCCGGTGCCCATATGGGTTGCTGGTGCCACAGTGGGAGGATTAACCAAGTGAGCCATGCTGCTGGCCTCCTGTCCCCAATATTTTTAACACAGACTTGGGAGAAAAAGATTAAGGAAAGCAAATCTTTTGATTATTTGTCAAAAGCCTTGGTCTAGATTCTTTCTTTCCTTAAGTCAGAATAGTGTCTCTGCTTACTCTTTTTTTTATAAATAATTGAGAGTTCATTTTTTTATCTCCTTGTCAGTCTGTTAAAATCATTCAACCTCTCACATTCAAAGACTCTTGTCCAGTAATAGTTAACAGTACCAAAAATGGTCTGGGCAGAGTGCTTTCCAGTCCCAAGATGAAGTATGTCTAATTCCCTGGCAAAATGTTTTACAAAAAGAATGTTCAGGTTCTTCTCACCTACAAGAGACCTGGCCATGAATATGGATGATTCCTTAATAATTGTATAATGCAGTATAATGAAGTAGTTTTCATTCCTGTTCCTACTTTTGGCATCATTACTCAACTTGAGTAGAAAGAAATTCTACCAGGGCACCAAATTTCCCTGATTTTTTTGAATGTTTGAACATTACAGCTTATAGTTACAGTATATAGCATTTTAATATACATAAAGATGATAAATGGGTTACTGTAATTAAGCAAATAAGTATGTCCTTCCCACACAGTTAGCTTTTAAAAAAAATTTGTGGCAATAGTGCTTACAGTCCTTTTAGCAATAATCCTGAATACGATTCTATTTTATTAACTATAGTCCTCAGATTATATATTAGATCTCTAGACTTCTTCATTGTATATCTCTACCACTTCATATCCTTTGACCTATATCTTTCCATCTTCCATGTCACTGTTACCACTGCTTTGATCTCTTTCTTTTTTTTGAGTATTTTATTTTTTACTTAGAAAGCTTTTATTTAAGGTTTACAAACTTCATGCATTTAATATATACAAATTTAGGAACATAGTGATTCTTCCCACCTGATCCCCCCTCCCTCCTGTACTACCACATGTCTTCCTCCTCCTTCTCCTTTTCCATTTTTATTTTTTACAAAGATTTATTTTCTATTAACTTTATATACATTAGATTAACCCTATACCAAATAAAGAGTTCAACAAATAGTATGAAAAAAGCAAAAACTATTCCTTAACAGTCAAGGCACCAGCTATTCAAAGTTATTGCATCTCGAAGTGTTAATTTCACTTCTATAGATTACCTTTTAGGTGCTCTATTAGGTATCACAGATAAGGGAAGCATATGATATTCATCCTTTTGGATTTGGCTTACTTCACTAAGTTTAATGTTTTCCATTTTCATGCATTTGGTTGCAAATAACAAGATTTCATTTTTTTCCACTGTAGTATTCCATGGTGTACATATCCCATAATTTCTTTATCCTATCTTCACTTGAAAGACATTTGGGTTTATTCCATGTTGTAGCTATTGTTGAGCTACAGTAAGTAGGGGGGTTATAGATGCCTCTTTATTATGCTGGTTTCATTTCCCTTGGGTAAATTCCCAGCGTGGATGGCTGAGTCATATGTATTCAGATTTCTGAGGTATCCCCATACTCTTTTCCATAGTGGCTGTACCAGTTTTCGTTCCCAGGAGTGGATTAGAGTACATTTTACCCCACATCCTTGCTGCCTTCTTTTTATTTGTTGGACTGTAAGATTTCCAAAGATTTGTCTTTTAGCTTGGATATTCTTTGTTGTGCCTCACCAAGTTTGTTGTTAAGGGTTTCCGCCACATTTTTTTTTTTTTTTTTTATGGTGAAAAAACATATATTTAGAATTAGCCAGCTGGACTCCGTTCAGATGATCCCAATTTTGTTGGCAACGTCCAGAGCATCATAGTCCGGAGCCAGCCGCACATACGCCTTCTTCTCTCCGTCAGGTCTGATCAGGGTGTTGACTTTGGCCACATCAATGTCATAGAGTTTCTTCACAGCTTGTTTGATCTGGTGCTTGTTGGCCTTGACATCCACAATGAACACCAGTGTGTTGTTGTCTTCTATCTTCTTCATGGCCGACTCCGTGGTCAGGGGGAACTTGATGATGGCATAGTGGTCAAGCTTGTTTCTCCTGGGGGCGCTCTTCCGAGGGTATTTGGGCTGCCGTCGGAGGCGTAGCGTCTTGGGCCGCCGGAAGGTGGGGGACGTGCGGATCTTCTTCTTCTTGTGGCTGTGGACGCCTTTCAGCACTGCCTTCTTGGCCTTCAAGGCCTTCGCTTTGGCTTCGACTTTAGGAGGGGCAGGAGCTTCCTTCTTCGCCTTCGGCGCCATCTTGGTGAAAAAGGGCGCCACATTTTTCATTTGATTTGTTGAATTTGTTTTTCATATTTGATTTTTATTACTCTTTAAAATATCAGTTTCATGGTAAAAATTTTATTCATGTTATGTATGGATTATTTTTTTTTTTTATTTTTTTTATTTTTGACAGGCAGAGTGGACAGTGAGAGAGAGAGACAGAGAGAGAAAGGTCTTCCTTTTGCCGTTGGTTCACCCTCCAATGGCCGCCGCTGCAGCCGGCGCACCGCGCTGATCCGATGGCAGGAGCCAGGATCCAGGTGCTTTTCCTGGTCTCCCATGGGGTGCAGGGCCCAAGCACCTGGGCCATCCTCCACTGTACTCCCTGGCCATAGCAGAGAGCTGGCCTGGAAGAGGGGCAACCGGGACAGAATCCGGCGCCCCGACCGGGACTAGAACCCGGTGTGCCGGCGCCGCAAGGTGGAGGATTAGCCTATTGAGCCACGGCGCCGGCTTGTATGGATTATTTTATTTCTTGTGTTTGCTTCTGAGTATTTCTATGATCAATCTTTTGAAATCTGTTTCCTGCATTTCATCATATCTTTGTCTTCACATTCTAATGTTGAAGTGTTGTTGTGTTCTTTGAGGGGGTCATGTTGTCTTCTTTATTCTTGTTTCTTGAATTTCTGTGTGGATTTTTGGCATTTGTGGTATGTTGTTTTTTTTCCGCTTGATTGCTTTTATCTTTGGACTGTGCCTCTGCGGCTTGGTGGAGTTTCTGTTCTTTCATTGAATACCCAGAGATGTGTGCTGGGTGTAGTCTGGGAGCTCTGGTCAATCTCCAGGGTGCGGTGACTATCAAAGGTGATGCCCAAGTTAGGCATTGTAGATCTACTCTTTTTAGCAGAAGATCAATTAGCTTATTGATTAGCTCTGTGGACGTAGTTACTCTCTCACCTCCTCTCTTCTGTGGTGAGCAGTGCCCTGTCTGGGTGTTAGCCCACAATGGGTGCAGTATTCTCTGCTGTCCCTGTTCCCATTGCAATGACTCATTCCAGGCAGTCAGGGAGATCTGAGCACGTGGAACTGCTCATAATGATTGCCCATATATCTCTGCTTTGTTTTCTACCTCCGTGTAGTTGGCATTTTTTTTAGATTCCATACACAACAATCATACAGTATTTTTCGTTGTTGTGTCTGGCTTAGCATTATTTCCTCTAGTTTCATTCAAGTTATGGCAAATGACAGGCTTTTTTTTATAAGACTGAGTCATAGTCCATTCCATTATATGTGTGTACATGTATGAGTATTGCGTTTAACCATTCATACATTGAGAGACCTTAGATTGTTTCTATATTTTGGCTACTGTGAATAATTCTACACTGAAGATGGGATTGCAAATATCTTTAGAAGGTGGTGAGTACATTTTCTTTGGGTGTATACTCAGAAGAAAGATTGCTGACTATATGTTAGATCTATTTTTAATTTCTTTATGAATAGCATTGTATTTTCCACAATGACTGTACCAATCTGCATCCCCACCAGAAGCATATAAGGATTTCCTTTTGTGTACACCCTTACCAGCATTTACTATCTCTTGTCTTTTTAATGATGGCCATACTAACAGGTGCGAGGTAATACTGCATTGTGGTTTTGATTTGTATTTCCCCTGATGATTAGTGACATTGAATACCTTTTCATATACCTTTAGGTTACTTTTATGTCTTCTTGCAGAAATTTCTATTCAAGTCATTAGTCTACTGTCGCTCCCCCTCTTCGTGGAGGAACGACACAGGACCCTGCGCTGTTCTTTCGTCTGCTCGGCCCTCCCCGGGTTTGCTGCTGGTTCTTCCCGGGTTGGCTACTGTCCCTTCCACCTCCGTGGAAGGGCGGTTCCCCCTGGCCACATTCCCCACTTCCGCAGGGGAGCAGCACACCGCCGGCCGGCTCTCTGGGGGGCTGCACAGGTGTTCCCCTTAGATGTTCCCCTTAGATGTTCCCCTTAGATGTTCCTGGTGCATGCCGTCTCTCTCCTCCTTTATAGTCCTCCTCTGCCAATCCCAACTCGGCTGCCCACACGCCGAGTACGCTGCTCTCCTCCAATCAGGAGCAAGTCCTACAGCTTATTGGCTGAACTGGAGGCAGCTGTGTAGAAGCTGTTTTCTTCTCTCCCAGCGCCATATTGTGGGAGAGCAGATGCATAGAATAAGTCTTAATTCCAGTAACTTAGTCTAGTCCGAATTGCTCCCCACAGATCCCCCTTTCTTTTTATTTTTTGGCGTTGATACGCGCCTGTCTTCGGTGTCCCGCGGCACACACTCTGCTCTACTTGCTAGAGTTGCCACAGGTTCTTACAAGTCCTATCAATCAGGCAAACCGAATCCGGGTCCTCTCTTCGCCATGTTGTGAGGAGGTTTTTAGGCGCTGATGCGTGCCTGTCTTCGGTGACCTGCGGCTCATACTCTGGTCGAGCCGCCTGCTGGTGCTTACCGCCTTACTAATCAGGCAGACCGAATCCAAGCCTTCTCATTGCCATATTGTGGGGAGGCCTATTGGTGTTGATTCGTGCCTATCTTCGGTGACCTGCGGCTCATACTCTGGTCGAGCCGCCTGCTGGTGCTTACCGCCTTACTAATCAGGCAGACCGAATCCAAGCCTTCTCATTGCCATATTGTGGGGAGACTATTGATGTTAATAACGTGCCCGTCTTCGGTGACCTGCGGCGCATAAGCTGCTAGCCGCCCGCAGGTGCTCATCGCCTCACTAATCAGGCAGACCGAATCCAAGCCTTCTCATTGCCATATTGTGGGGAGGCCTATTGGTGTTGATTCGTGCCTATCTTCGGTGACCTGCGGCTCATACTCTGGTCGAGCCGCCTGCTGGTGCTTACCGCCTTACTAATCAGGCAGACCGAATCCAAGCCTTCTCATTGCCATATTGTGGGGAGACTATTGATGTTAATAACGTGCCCATCTTCGGTGACCTGCAGCGCATAAGCTGCTAGCCGCCCGCAGGTGCTCATCGCCTCACTAATCAGGCAGACCAAATCCAAGCCTTCTCATTGCAGTATTGTGGGGAGGCCTTTCTATTTCTCTATTTCTCTATCTCCGGGCATTCCTATTTCTCCCATTTTACTTCTGTCTGCCAACATTCCTATTTCTCTCATTTTACTTCTAAATTTCTGTTTCTCTTATCCCCGCGGCTTCCCGGCGCCTCGCCCTGCCGGCGCCCGCCCCGAGGCTGCTTCTCGGCGGCTCTGCACAGCTTCCCGGCGCCTCGCCCTGCCGGTGCCCGCCCCGAGGCTGCTTCTCGGCGCCTCGCCGCCCCGCGTTCCCTATCTATTCACGCCCCGTGCTCTTTCTGCACGCGGCGGCTTCCGCGAGTCACACAGCCCCAGCTCACGTCTCCGCCACTAGTATTCAATCTAAGTTCCCCGGGCTAACCTGGCGAATTCAACCTTCGGCCCACGTCTCTGGTTCCAGATCTTCGCCTCTTGCTCCCCGGGGTGACTTGAATTCCAAGCTGGCTTACGTCTCCGCCTCGGCCTGCACTCGTGGCTTCATCCTCCCTAACATTTTTCTCTACCCGGTATGTTTCCCTAAGTTTTCTTCCAACAATATTCCTCCCTCATTTCTCCTGGCCTCTCCCCACAGTCCGTATCCAAGTCTAAGTTTCTTATAGGTTTCACTTTCACTTTCAACCTGCAGTCCGTATCTGAGTCTAAGTTTCTTCTTGCTTTCACTTTAAATCCTAACTTCTTTCCCACAGTCCGTATCCGAGTCTATGCCTAGGCTTTCAATAGCTTCTTCCGGCACCTTTTCCGTCCGGCTTTCCCCTAGGCTCTTCTAGTCTCTCTCTCCGGTATTTTCCACTTCTTCCCTCCTAGGTTTCCCATCCGAGTCACGGCACCATTATGTCGCTCCCCCTCTTCATGGAGGAACGACACTAAACCCTGCCTGGGCTTCATATCCGAGTCACGGCACCATTATGTCGCTCCCCCTCTTCATGGAGGAACGACACAGGACCCTGCGCTGTTCTTTCGTCTGCTCGGCCCTCCCCGGGTTTGCTGCTGGTTCTTCCCGGGTTGGCTACTGTCCCTTCCACCTCTGTGGAAGGGCGGTTCCCCCTGGCCACATTCCCCACTTCCGCAGGGGAGCAGCACACCGCCGGCCGGCTCTCTGGGGGGCTGCACAGGTGTTCCCCTTAGATGTTCCCCTTAGATGTTCCTGGTGCATGCCGTCTCTCTCCTCCTTTATAGTCCTCCTCTGCCAATCCCAACTCGGCTGCCCACACGCCGAGTACGCTGCTCTCCTCCAATCAGGAGCAAGTCCTACAGCTTATTGGCTGAACTGGAGGCAGCTGTGTAGAAGCTGTTTTCTTCTCTCCCAGCGCCATATTGTGGGAGAGCAGATGCATAGAATAAGTCTTAATTCCAGTAACAGTATAGTCAGTTGCTCCCCACAGTCTACTTTTACTGGTTGTTTTGTCTTTCTGTTGTTGAGTTGAATGAGGTTTTTAAAAAATATAGTTTGGATATTAACCCCTTATCAAATACATGCTTTGCAAATGTTTTCTTGAAATACACAGACGGCATTTTCATTTAGTTTAGCTTCTGAGGAAGCTTTAACAAGTAATCAAAAACACTGTGGTACCAACAGACAGATAGACCAGTGGAGCAAACATAGAGTATGGCCAACTCATTTTTGATAAGGGCACCATGAAGACATAGTTGGAAAGGATACTACAAATATTGCTTGGAAAATTGATTTTGAAATGTGAAAGAATGAAAATTTGACCCTCATTTTACACCACATACAGAAATCAACTGAAAATCACAAAATACCTAAATGAAGGACTTGAAGCCATAAAACTCTTAGAGAAAACACCAAGGAAAAGCTCTTGGCCTTAGCAATGATTTTTTGGATATCACACCAATAATAAATAAGTGGAATTATCTTTGATAAAATTTTAATGTGTCTTGGATTTTCAAAGCTCTGAGATGTATAGGTGTATTTCCTAGTAGTTTTCAAAGCTAAAATTAGCTAGTATGACTATCTGAAAACATTTTTTTAAAAAGATTTATTTATTTATTTGAGAGGCAGAGGCAGAGACAGAGAGAGAGAGAGAAGTCTTCCATCTGCTGGTTCACTCTCAAAGTGTCTGCAATGGTCAGAAGTGAACCAATCCGAAGCCAGGAGCCAGGAGCTTTTTCTGGATCTCCCATGCAAGTGCAGGGGCCCGAGGACTTAGGCCGTCTTCCACTGCTTTCCCAGGCCATTGCAGAGACCTGGATCAGAAGTGGAGCAGCCAGGGACTCGAACTGGCACCGATTTGGGATGCTGGCACTGCAGGCCATGGCTTCACTTGTTTTGCCACAACACCAGCCCCTTAAAAATATTTTATTTTATAGTTACAGAGTAAAAGACCTAAACAAACCCACGTATAGCATATCAAAATTATATTTCTATAAAATCTAGCATAGACAAGTTCTAATTGGACAATTTTTAAAGCCCATCTCTTAACCATGATTCTCAGGAATTACTATAAAATCATAGCTCAAGCTGAAAACCAGTCATATAGGAGTAGCTGAAATTCTGCCCTGTGTAGTCTGCCTCTTGACTTTCTTTTACAACATTCCCAATAATAATGGGAAGGAGGGGAAACAATATGAGAATATTGTCCTGCAAAATGAAAAGAGAATGGGACAACAACATACAGCTAGCTTCCAATATTTGAACTTTCACTATGTTAGATAAATAAATTAGTGCTGTCTTATAGAACTAGATAATTTATAAGGTTTCTTGTTGCTGAGAATTTTTATTTTGTCTTTCAGTATAAGTGATATCTTTGAAATCTGTTTTCTTGGAGGTATAATACATTACAACCAAAAATAGTGAATTATTATGTGGTAGTTGAAGTCATGTCTGTATTTATTATCAATAGATACTAATTTTCATTTCTGTGTACTTTTGTTAGCTCATTTTCTACCATTTAAAATACTCATTTCTTGTTAGTGATGACTTAAACGTTTTAAGAATGAGTAATCACTGTGACATAAGGGTTTTTTTTTTTTTTTGATGTTTCAGAGGTTCCAGAAACTTCAGCAGTTGCAGTGCAGAGGACTTTGAGAAGTTAACTCTGAATAAAGGAGGAAACTGCCTTCTTAATATTCCCAAGCCTGATGAAGCCTATAGTGCTCCCTTCTGTGGGAATAAACTGGTGGACCCTGGGGAAGAGTGTGACTGTGGTAATCCAAAGGTTAGTTCAGTTATTTATCTTGGCTTTGTAAAATTACCGTGATATACATAGAAAGTAACATGGTTTGACCTGAGCAATTCTTCAGGAGCTAAAGTAAAATCTATTGCCAAAGTGAAGTTTGTTGTTTTGTTCCTGTGGATGTATACCTGGGATTGGTCATCTGCTCATTGTATAACGATTCCATCTGTTTTATAGTCAAAGAATGTGGCATATTTCTTCTTCTTCTTCTTTTTTTTTTTCTTCTTTTTTTTTTTTTTTTTTTTTTGCTCTCTTCTACCATTTCTATTATGGTTATTGGCTTATGTATTTATATTAAAAAACCAATCTGTTTTTATGTGGCTCTTTACTTGGTATTTTTCACCATTCTGCACTGCATTGCAGAAATATCTATTTCAGTTGGATTTATTTTAAAAATAAACTGAAGCTGACCTATTAGCCAGAATCCTTCAGTATCAAAATACTTGCTACTCAAACTAGCATTCTCCCTTTATTAACTCTCAGTTCACTTACTGCTCTCTGCCCTTAAGAGTCACGGTGAGTTCTTTTTTTTCTGTCTGCTTTCAAAGTTCTGTCTTTTGATATGATTATAATGTTTCTTGTTGATCTTTCTGATTCATCTTATTTGAGGTCTTTTGGGCTTCCTGGATCTGGACGTCTATTTCCTTCCCCAGATTTGGGAAATATTTCTTTGAAGATGCATTTTGGAATTCTCTCTGTGCTCCTGTGGGACTGCCAGCTGCTTAATGGTGGTCTATGAGTTCTTGCAGCTCTTTGCACATTTCTTTCTTTCTCCTACTATGGCTGATTTACAATGATCAGTGTTTGAGGTTGCGGAGTCTTCTACTTGCTGTAGTCTGCTGTTGCATTTTTTCTTGTTTTTTTTTTTTAAAGTTCTTTTTTATTATATTTTTTATTTACTAATACACAGAGAACAGATTTCATAGAAACCATTCTAAGAATACAAAAATAATTTCTTCCTTCCCTCTCTCCCCCTTCCTTTCTTTCCCTTTTTTCTTCTAATTTTTTTTGGTGATAACATACTTTTAATTTACTTTATAATCACAGAGTCAGTACTCCTCTAAACAAAGAGCTCGGCCTGCGCCGCGGCTCACTAGGCTAATCCTCCGCCTAGCGGCGCCGGCACACCGGGTTCTAGTCCCGGTCGGGGCCCCGGATTCTGTCCCGGTTGCCCCTCTTCCAGGCCAGTCCTCTGCTGTGGCCAGGGAGTGCAGTGGAGGATGGCCCAGGTGCTTGGGCCCTGCACCCCATGGGAGACCAGGAAAAAGCACCTGGCTCCTGGCTGCTGCCATCGGATCAGCGCGGTGTGCCGGCCGCAGCGCGCCAGCCGCGGCGGCCATTGGAGGGTGAACCAACGGCAAAGGAAGACCTTTCTCTCTGTCTCTCTCTCTCACTGTCCACTCTGCCTGTCAAAAACAAAACAAAAACAAAACAAAACAAAAAAACAAAAAACAAAAAACAGAGCTCTACAAGTAGAAAGTAGAGAGACTATTCTGCAGGAATACAGAAAAGGGTTGTAAGTGATAATCAGATCACAAAATGGACATTTTGCTCACATTTATTTAGTTTTTTTGAGTTTTTATATTAGCTACCACACATTGGAGAAATTGTCTTTGTGAGTCTGGCTTATTTCACTAAGCATAATGGTCACAAATGCATCCATTTTGTTGCAAAAAACAGGATTTCATTCTTTTTTATGACTGAGTAGTAGTCCATTGTGTATACTTTTTAATTTTTTTTTAATCCAGTCACCAGTGAATGGGCATCTGGGTCAATTCCATTTACTTTACTAAACCAGGATGAGGAACTGTGGCAAGTGCCCACCTCCTGGTTTAACTTGCTGTCTTGTTTCTCTGTAGCCCGCAGGGGTCTAATGTATTCTAGGTTCTACAGGTGCTCAGATGCAGGTGAATTAGAAGCTTTCTCCTGATTGTATGTGCTATGCCATGGACTCAAATTATGGCAAGGGAGTGTCTCTGATGATTCTTCTGGTTGTGGTGTGGCTAGGTTTTGCAGTTACCTGGGTTTGGTAGGCCCTCAGCTAGTTTCTGAGTTTCTCACTTATGGAATCGATCAGCACATTGCTGTTGGACAGATACCTGTATGGTAGGAGAATATGACTTCTATTCCACCACCTTGGTGATGACACTTTTATTTTTATGCATAAAATATCAGACTTAATATATTATGTGTACATTTTTTTCTCTTACTGTATGGGATGCTGGCACTGCAGGTGCCGGCCCCCAGATTTTCTCTTCTTTCATGAAGCCATCTGTCTGTCTTGGCAATGGTTTTGCAAAAACAAAACAAAACAAAAAAAAAACAACAACAACAAACAAACATATTATATATATATAAAACAATATATATATGTAATTTACAGTGTCAAATAAAAACAAGTTTAGATTTACTTAGGGAAAGGATTTATTTGGAAGAAAGACTTTTGCATTAAGGACAGTGCTGTGATCTCAGAAATCTTCAAAAATCTCAAAATCACAGAGAAAAAGTAAAAAAAAATTAATAGAGGTCAAGCAGAAATAAGGAGAATTTTTGTAAATGGTAAGCTGTAGACACTAAGAGAAATGGCCAGTGATGTTCTTTTTTTTTTTTTTTTTTTTTTTTTTTTTTTTATTTTTGACAGGCAGAGTGGACAGTGAGAGAGAGAGACAGAGAGAGAAAGGTCTTCCTTTTGCCGTTGGTTCACCCTCCAATGGCCGCCGCTGCAGCCGGCGCACCGCGCTGATCCGATGGCAGGAGCCAGGATCCAGGTGCTTTTCCTGGTCTCCCATGGGGTGCAGGGCCCAAGCACCTGGGCCATCCTCCACTGCACTCCCTGGCCATAGCAGAGAGCTGGCCTGGAAGAGGGGCAACCGGGACAGAATCCGGCGCCCCGACCGGGACTAGAACCCGGTGTGCCGGCGCCGCAAGGTGGAGGATTAACCTATTGAGCCACGGCGCCGGCCGCCAGTGATGTTCTAATACGAATGTGTCTTCTGTGGCCAGTCAGTTTCCAGGAGAAAATGGCAAGGGGGGTGGCGAGGCAAGTTCTACCTTTGTGTGTGTACACATGCAGAATTTGTGGTTCTGTAGGAAAGAGGGAAGGCTAACTAAAGTTTGGTCAAGATTAAGCAAAGGAAAAGAATTGGCCAGTTGTGTGCATTTATTTATTTATTTTCTAAAAATTTATTTATTTGAAAGGCAGAGTTATAGAGAGACAGAGGTAAAGAGAGAAAGAGGTCTTCTGTCTGCTGGTTCACTGCCCAAGTGGCCACAATGGCCGGAGCTATGCCGATCCAAAGCCAGGAGTCGGGAGCTGCTTCCCAGTCTCCCACGAGGGTGCAGGGGTCTAAGCACTTTGGCCATCTTGTACTGCTTTCCCAGGCCATAGCAGAGAGCTAGATTGGAATTGGAACAGCCAGGACTGGAGCTGGCGCCCATAAGGGATGCAGGCATTGCAGGTGGCAGCTTTCCTGCTACGCCACAGCAACAGTCCCCCAGTTATATGCATTTAGTCAACAGTAATCTGAATATTTTTAAAGTGTACAGACTGATAAGTTTTGTCTCTTGGATATTTTCCTATTTCCTACTTTTAGATCACTATTTTTAGACATTTGAAACCATCAGGATAATGAATCTGCTCTCACCCCCCAAAATTTTCATGCCCTATCGTCATCACTTCTGTTCACCCCTTCTGGTTCCCCCTTTTTCCTCAGGTAACTGCTGTTCTTTATTTCACTATACATTATTATGAATTTCCTAGAAAATTCCACCAATGGAATGCCGTTTTCTTTTGGTCAGGCTTTTTCTCGTCATAATTAATTTGTGTGCCAGCTGTGCCAGCAGCTCATTTTTTTTGTTGTTGTTATTATTGAGTCCTGTGGATATATTGCAGGTTGTTTATATAATCATCTGTTGATGGATGCTTGCATCATTTCAGCTATATTACAAATAAAACTTCTGCATACATTCATATGTAGTCTTTATGTGGACTGAGGCTTTTATTTCTCTTGGGTAAATACCTAGGAGTGAAATGACTTGGCTATATGGTGGTTGTATATTTAACTTTTCAAGAGACTTTCAAACTGTTTTCTAAAGTGGTCGTACCATTTCTTATTCCCACCATCAGTGTATGAGAGTTCTGCTTCCTCAACAGTATTTCACATGGGCAGTCTTCAATTTTAGCCATTCTCTTAGGTGTGAAGTGATGCTTCATTGTGGTTTTAATTTGCATTTTCCTCATGACTATGGATGTTGAACTGATTTACCATCTGCATGTCTTGTGATGATGTGTGTCTGCAACTCTCTCATATAAAAGAATTTATTATTTGTTATTAAGTTATTTGAAAGTCAGAGTTATACAGAAAGAGAAGGAGAGGCAGAAAGAGAGAGAGAGAATGAGAGAGGTCTTCCATCTGCTGGTTCACTCCCCAGTTCTCTGCAAGAGCCTGAGCTGTGTCAATCTGAAGCCAGGAGCCTGGAGCTTCCTCTGGGTCCCCCACATGGGTGCAGGAGCCCAAGCACTTGGGCCATCTTTCACTGCCTTCCCAGGCCATAGCAGAGAGCTAGATCAGATTATGGAGCAGCCGGGACTTGAACCCGTGCCCACAATGGCATGCTGGCACTGCAGGTGGTAGTTTTACCCACTATGCCACAGTGCTGACCCTATCTTTAACTTTCAAATGAAGAATCTTTAAAAAAATAAATCAGATCTGGGGGCAGGCACTGTGGCACAGTGGGTTAATGCCCTGGCCTGCAGTGCCAACATCCCATATGGGCATTACATATGGGCCGGTTTGAGACCTGGCTGCTCCACTTCCCATCCAGCTCTCTGCTATGGCCTGGGAAAAGCAGTAGAAGATGACCCAAGTCCTTGGGCCCCTGCACCCACGTGGGAGACCTGGAAGAAGCTCCTGGCTCCTGGCTTCGGATTGGCCCAGCTCTGGCTGTTGAAGCCAATTGGGGAGTGAACCATCAAATGGAAGACATCTCTCTCTCTCTCTCTCTCTCTCTCTCTGCCTTTCCTCTCTCTGTGTAACTCTGACTTTCAAATAAATAAATAAATAAATAAATCTTTAGGCCGGCGCCGTGGCTCAATAGGCTAATCCTCCACCTTGCGGCGCCGGCACACCGGGTTCTAGTCCCGGTCGGGGCGCCAGATTCTGTCCCGGTTGCCCCTCTTCCAGGCCAGCTCTCTGCTATGGCCAGGGAGTGCAGTGGAGGATGGCCCAGGTGCTTGGGCCCTGCACCCCATGGGAGACCAGGAAAAGCACCTGGCTCCTGGCTCCTGCCATCGGATCAGCGCGGTGCGCCGGCTGCAGCGGCGGCCATTGGAGGGTGAACCAACGGCAAAGGAAGACCTTTCTCTCTCTGTCTCTCTCTCTCACTGTCCACTCTGCCTGTCCAAAAAAAAAAAAAAAAAAAAATAAATAAATCTTTAAAAAAAATCAGACTCTGAGCATAAGGAGAAATGTACTCATGGATGCTTACGTCCCTTTATTATTAAGCATACAGTTAGGAACTGAATGTTTGTTTCTCCTCCAAATTCATGGGATGAAGTCCTAATCCACCAGCCTGGCTGTTTATGGAGATGAGGCCTCTAAGAAAGTAATTAATGTTAAATGAGATCATGATGGTAAGACACTGGTCTGATAGGATTAGTGTCCTTTTAAGAAGAGACCCTGGACACCTTGCTAACTTTCTTAGTGTGTGCATACACTGAGAAAAGGCTGCGTGAGCACATGACAAGAAAGCCGCCATCTGTAAGCCAGGAAGAGAGCCCTCACCAGAAACTGAATTGGTAGGAACCTTGGTCTTAGACTTCTAGCCTATTTTATTGTGGTAGTCTGAGCACAGTGAGGCATACATCTCTTTGATTTTAGTCTTTTGAAATGCACATATTTTGAGGTCTGTTTATTGTCGAAGAGATACTGATTAAAATCCAGGATGTACAGCTGGCGCCGTGGCTCACTAGGCTAATCCTCCGTCTTGTGGCGCCGGCATACCAGGTTCTAGTCCCGGTCGGGGCGCCAGATTCTGTCCCGGTTGCCCCTCTTCCAGGCCAGCTCTCTGCTGTGGCCCGGGAGTGCAGTGGAGGATGGCCCAAGTGCTTGGGCTTTGCACCCCATGGGAGACCAGGAGAAGTACCTGGCTCCTGCCATTGGATCAGCGCAGTGTGTTGGCTGCAGCGCGCCAGCCGCGGCGGCCATTGGAGGGTGAACCAATGGCAAAGGAAGACCTTTCTCTCTGTCTCTCTCTCTCACTCTCCACTCTGCCTGTCAAAAAAAAAAAAAAAAAAAAAAATCCAGGATGTAAGTGCCTGTTACTGGGGAGTAACTGTGATAGCCAGGTAAGAATGATATGAATTTTAGTTTTAAAAATGAGAAATTTATTGGGAAGGTGTTGTAGCATAGTTGGCTAAACCATTAGTGGCATGCCTGCATCCTGCATCTGAGTGCTGATTTGAATTCTGGCTACTCTGCTTACAATCCATCTCCCTGCTAATGTGTCTGGGAAACAGCAGAAAACAGCCCAAGTATTTGGGTTCCTGCCGGCCACGTGAGAGACCTAGATGGAATTTCTGGCTCCTGGCCCAGACCTTGCAGTTGGGCAGACATTTAGAGGAGTGAAGCAGATGATTTTTGAAAAACTGATTCCTTTCTCTTTACATTTCTCTCTTTCTCTCTCTTTCTTGCTCTGCCTTTCAAATAAATAAATCTTAAAAATAATTTATTAATGCATTATGATGCTGATAATTCATTTCTGTTATTGATAGTCATTTTGTATTCACAGGAATGTGAATTGGACCCTTGTTGTGAAGGAAGTACTTGTAAGCTTAAATCATTTGCTGAATGTGCATATGGTGACTGTTGTAAAGACTGTTGGGTATGTAATTCCTTCCTATTAGGAACAAAAAACCATAAAATTAATGGATTTCAAAATTTATTTTCTAAGATCCCTAAAAGAGCAGTGTTTTTATTGTATTACTATAAGATAAAGTTTTATGTCAGTTGTTTGTGATTTGGAATGTTTTCTTGAATGATGAATGATGTATTATCTGTTGATTTTTTTAAATGGAAATGTCTTTTTTTCTCCTGGTTTTCAAAGTAATATATGCTTATTAAAAAAATTCAACAATGCCAAAGTTGAAGACAGAATAGAATGTAGAATATGAAAGACCCTCTGTCATTTTATACTCTTCATTTGCCATGTTTTATAATTTATGGTTAACATAGTCACTCTTTCTATATAGGGGTGTGTGTGTGTGTGTGTGTGTGTGTATATAAGTAGGTGAACAAAGATACTTTTTTTTTAAGATTTTTTTTTTATTTGAGATGTATAATTACAGACAGAGAGAGAGAGACAGAAAGGTCTCCCATCTGCTGGTTTACTCCCTAGACAGCCGCAATGGCTGGAGCTGTGCCAATCCAAAGCCAGGAGTCAGGAGCTTCCTCTGGGTCTCCCATATGGGTGCAGAGGCTCAAACACTTAGGCCATCTTCCACTGCTTTCCCATGCCATTTGCAGATAGTTGGATCGGAACAGGAGCAACCGAGATGTGAAGCGGGGCTCACGTGAGATGCCGGCACTGCAGGTGGAGGCTTTAGCCCACTATGCCACGGTGCCAGCCCCGATAGATATGTATTTTTACCTCCTGCATTTTTCAGAAAGATATTAGATATCTTTTTTTGAAATTCATGTAGTTCTACATGGTTATATGTTAGTACTCCTTTGTATAACTACACAATTTTTTTATCTAGTCAACTAATGATGGGCATCTAGATTGTTTATAAGAGAAATTCATTTTTCTGAGTATGCATATTAAAATTCTTATATATATATTTTATATATTTTTCAAGAAATGCACCAATCTTCTACCAACAGTGGTATCAAATAGTTGTTTCCTTATGGTAAAATTGGTTACTAGCAAGTGCCATAATCATAATTATTTCAATAGATGTCAGATGTTTTGTTTTTATTTGCTTTACATTACTTTTCATTACCAATGAGATTTTTTTCATTTTACATATTTATATATTTTATGTATTTCATGTTTATGATTTTTATGAGTTGCCTGTCATTGACTTTTATTTAATTTTCTTTTGAGTTATTTAATTTCATGTTGTTAAAACCCTTTTAGATATAAATACTCTGGTTTTGGACTTGAATGCTGTGTGGAAATTGTCATGTTTATTTGTTTAACTTAAATTTTATTACCCTAGTTCCTTCCAGGAGGTTCTTTATGTCGAGGAAAAACCAATGAGTGTGATGTTCCAGAGTACTGCAATGGTTCTTCCCAGTTCTGTCAGCCAGATGTTTTTATTCAGAATGGATATCCTTGTCAGAATAACAAAGCCTATTGTTACAATGGCATGTGCCAGTATTATGATGCTCAGTGTCAAGTCATCTTTGGCTCAAGTAAGATACTGTTACTTACACTGATTAATTTTCTTCATTTTTTTTTGCTTTGTAGTCTTTAAAAAAGGAAATCAGACATTATTGATAAAGTTGAAATTGTATTGTTTCCTGTCTCCTATCATATCTTTCTTCTTTCTCCAGAGGCAGTCATAGCCATGAAGTTACATTATGCAGACTCAGTTGGTGCTTTTGCTTTTCCCATCTTTCTATCTTTCGTGTGTAAAACTTACCCTTCCCCCAGCACATATGTGCATGCACACAAACATACACAGGATCACTTTCTAGTTTTCCTAATGTGAAGCTGTAACCATGAGTTTTCTGTTTGCTGTTGGTCACTCAGAATGTTCTTGAGATCTATCTATATTGATACATTAACAGTACATTAGTACCATTGGTTGAACTCTTTAATTAACACACAATTATTCTTAGTCATTTAAATTTAACTGAAAAGTGATCCGTGTTAAATATAAGAGTGGGAGTAAGAGAGGGAAGAGATGTATAGTTCGGCACATGCTCACTCGGACTTATCCCTAATGGTGGAGCTAGAAATGGGCCAGGGGATTACAAATCAATCCCATCAAGGTGGCATGTACCAATGCCATCTTACTTGTTAAAGTGATCAGTTTGAGTACATAATTGATCAAAAAGATAGGATTAAGTGACAAAGGGATTACATAAATAAGACCAATGTCTGCCAATAATAATTGATAGAATTAAAAAAGAGACTATGATCCTACATGGGAAGCAGGATACGCAGCAGACTCATAGAATGGCAAATGCCCTAAATAGCACTCTGGCCTCAGAGTCAGCCCTTAAGGCATTTGGATCTGGCTAAAAATCCCATGAGAGTTTCGCAGGCATGGAAAGCCAAGACACTGTGGCAAAACAAACAAACAAACAAAAAATAACCTAAATGAAAGATCTCTGCAAGTGAGATCCCAGCGGGAAGAATGGGCCATCAAAGAAGGCACTACCTTTCTCTGAAAGCAGGAGAGAACTTCCACTTTGAATATGGTCTTGTCTAAACA
This sequence comes from Oryctolagus cuniculus, assembly GCF_964237555.1. Taxonomy (NCBI): domain Eukaryota; kingdom Metazoa; phylum Chordata; class Mammalia; order Lagomorpha; family Leporidae; genus Oryctolagus; species Oryctolagus cuniculus. Next base: position 88,837,336 of record NC_091433.1, read on the forward strand.
AGATCTGAGATTGTGAACTCAAGAGGCTTCCATAGCCTTAACAGCTCATGACAAGAGCTTCAGGTGATTACTGACATCATAAAAGAGTGTCAGTTGTTAAATCAACAGCGGGAGTCACTGTGTACCTGTTCCCCATGTAGGACCTCTGTCCTTAATGTGTTGTACTGTGTGAATTAACGGTAAAACTAGTATTCAAATAGTACTTTACACTTTGTGTTTCTTCGTGGGTGCAGTCTGTTGAAATCTTTACTTAGTATATACTAAGTTGATCTTCTGTATATAAAGATAATTGAAAATGAATCTTGATGAAGAATGGGATGGGAGAGCGAGTGGGAGATGGGATGGTTGTGGGTGGGAGGGAGGTTAAGGGGGGGGGGAGCCGCTATAATTCAAAAGTTATACTTTGGAAATTTATATTTATTAAATAAAAGTTAAAAAAAGTACACTAAGTTATTCCATTAGTAGTAGTAGATGATGATTTAGTTATCCTTTCTTTTAATGCTAGGTATTTAACATGTTTTGAATTTTTCCCCCATTTTTCCTTTATAAAGTTTTTATTTTATCAAAGCTATAGACACAAACAGCTAAATTACTGTCTAATGTTTACTATGAAAAAATAAATCCTATTACTACACAATATCTGTATTCTTTGAGGCAACCTCTTTTAGCTGATATTTTTGTTAGTTGCTCTAGAATTTAGATAATTTTTGATAATGCTACTTTTTGGTTTTACCATTGTAGGCATTAACTATTAATTTCTCACTATGAAAGATGAAGGATAGTTTTCTTTCTTCCTGTTCTCTAAACCTTTGACAGTTCTCTTTGTACTCATGTTCATTTTCTATTATCCATCTTTCTGGTTCGGGTTGACTATCTAATTTTAGTTATAGCCGTGTTGACTATTCACAACTGAAATATGTAGTATATTATTTTTCTCTAAAGGTAATAACTAACTCCTGTCCCTCCTCCAATTGGTTAGTTTTCTAATGTTTCTACTTACCATTATCTGAACTACTGATTGTTAATCGGTGGCCTGGTATTGCCTTGAGGTGATTAGAGGCATCATAAATTCTACTAATTTAAAACTGTTTGAAGAAGTGTGAATAGGAGGCTCTTATTTTTCTTGTTTTGAGTGATTTCCCTCTCAATTAGCCAAGTTTCTGTATTGAATTAGAATCTGTAGGGTGTGTGTATGTATGTGTGTTTGTATGTGTGTGTATGCAGTCAACCTTCTATATCCTTGGGTTCACATCTGCATATTCAACCAAACTTGTTTAGAAAATATTAAAAAAAAGAAATTGTATCTGTATTGAACATGTACAGGTCTTTTTGTTATTATTCCCTGAACAATACAGTATAATAACTTATTCAGCATTTAAATTATATTAGGTATCACAAGTAATCTAGAAATGATTTGAAGTATACAGGAGGATGTATATAGGCTATAAGCAAATACTATGACTTTTTATATACTAGACTTAAACATCCTTTGACTTTGATATCAGTGATAGGTGGGGGGTCATGAACCAGTCCTGCATAGATATTGCGATATAGTGTTCAGTATACTCAATGACCCAGTATCAGGAGAAGAGCCATTTCTTTTTTTTTTTTATTTATTTTTTAAGGAATACAGATTTCCTAAGCACAACTTTAGTAATATAGTTATTCTTTCCACCATAATTTTCCTCCCACCCATATTCCCACCCTTCCTCCTCCCTCTCCCCTTGCCAGTCCCATTCTCCATTAAGATTCATTTTCAGTTAACTGTGCACAGTGACTCCTATTGTTAATTTAACAGTTAACACTCTTATGTATGACATCAGTGATCCAAGCATCTTGACATGAGCTGCCTAGGCTATGGAAGCCTTTTGAGTCCACAGACTCTCTCAGTATTTGGACAAGGCCATAAACAGAGTAGAAGTTCTCTCCTCCCTTTAGAGAAAAGTACATCCTTCTTTGATGGCCACCTCTTTCCACTGGGGTCTCACAGAGATCCTTCATGTAGAACATTTTTTGCCACTGTATCTTGGCTTTCCATGCCTGAAATGGAAGAGCCATTTCTTAAAAGGAGAGTAGTTACCCACAAGGATGTCAGGGCCTACTTCAAAATCCTAAAGGCCTTTACTGTGATTCATCCCTAGGGATTGCCAAAAGCTCTAGATAACATTCCTATTTGCCCCTGAAAATTAAGTACCATTTGATCTGCTGGGTGAAATGGCCTGAGTAGCAGATCATATTGCATAGAAATCTGGACATGTTCTGGGCTCTCCTCAAAACTAGTATCTTTTTGCCCAGTGAGTGAATACTGAAGTGACAACCAAATGAAGAATGTATTGCTATTGAAATCCAAATGACCACTAGTCATTATATGACTGTTGGTTGTGGGATTGACCAGATACACAAATTTAGCATTTGCCATGGAAGACATACATTAACATGTCTTATACCACTGGACCCATAGTCATTTCACTGAGGAAGAAGGCCCTTGAATTTTTGTTAGCTTTGTTTCCTACTTTATATCCTGCAAGTGTCTTACTAATGTCAAAGTAGTTGCTATTTCTTACTCACTAGGTCCAATGAGTATTACATCTTCAATGTAATGGACTAGTGTGAGATTTTTTGAAAGGTAGAGGCAGTCATGAACTCTCAAACTAAATTAGGACATAGGACTGGAGAATTGATACATCCCTGAAATTATGACAGTTTAGATGTTGTCCTTGCCACCTGAAAGTAGCCTGATCTGATAAACTTTGTGGACAGGTATGGGGAAAAAGTACCTCCCCAGGAAGGTGACAAATGGGTTGTATTGAGCTGTTCTAGCCTGACACACAGGTTGGGGAAATCCCTCCTAGGGCAGTAGGGGAGTCTTTTGTGGTTGGGGTTTGAACGCTCCTTACAGGCTGTTGGTTTAGAGCTGGGGATGGATCCATGTCAGGTCAGGAGGGGTTTGATTTAAATGAGTCTTGCTTCTGTCCTGTATCATCTTCGCATGGCAGAAGGTGGAAAGCAGAAGGGAAAGAGACAAAAGGGGGCTTAAGTTGCCCAGCCCACGTGGCCTAATAAATGCTCCACCTCCTAGTACCATTACAATATCAGTTCCGTTTCAACATGAATTTTAGAGGGGACAGACATTCAAACCATAGCAGGCTGCTGAAAGAAGATACCGTAGACTGTGTGGCCTGAAGAGTAGGCATTTATTTCTTGTAGATCTGGAGGTTACGAAGTCCAAAGTAAAGATGCCAGCCAATGTGAGCCCTGGTGGGGACTCTCTTCCCGGCTGATAGGTGGTTACTTCTGTGTACTCAATAGTGGTAAGAGAAAGATTCTCAAAAGGCTACTAATCCTATTGGGGTCCCACTGCATGACTTCATCTAAACCTTCCTCCTGAAAGGACTGTTTCCACATGCTCTCACACAGGGGGTTAAGGCTCCAGCACTGTGCATTTTTGGGTACACAGATATTCAGTGCATAAATACAGTTACCCTGCGAAAAGATCACTTGGAAATTGCTTGGATAATGACGAACAGTATACATTTTGACAGTGTACCAGGTGTTCTTTGTAAAGGAAACTAGTCTCCTGTTCAAGAGTTTCTCTAAACTGACTCACGTTAGGGAATTGATTGAGGGGCCATGAGTCTCTGTTCTGATGATTCAAGTTAGTCTTTTCTTTACTTGAAGAACTTTCACTCATACAGATCAAGTAAGAATGACTTCTTGACTTAAACAGCATGATTAATTAGTTTGCTGTAAGTTTGCATGAGTCCTGTTTTTTTTTTAAAGATTATTTATTTATTTGAGAAGTAGAGTTACAGAGAGGGAGAGACAGAGACAGAAAGGTCTTCCATCTGCTAGTTCACTGCCCAAATGGCTACAACAGTCAGAGCTGAGCTTATCCGAAGCCAGGAGCTTTTTCTGGGTCTCCCACGTAGGTACTGGTACATGTGCGCTATCTTCCACTTCTTTCCCAGGTCATAAACAAAGAGCTGGATTGGAAGAGGAGCAGCCAGGACACGAACTGGCACCCACAGGGGATGCTGGTGCTGCAGGTGGAGCCTTAGCCTACTATGTCACAGCGCTGTCCCCTGAGTCCTATTATTTTAATTGCTGCTTTGAGTCTTAACCTTCTTGGTAACCATGTTTGCCTCACCTTTGCTGGTTGAATACTGCTACTTGGTCCCTAGTACGTAGGATTCAATACTTTATTACATGTAGGTTTCCTGACTCAGTGACCACAGTTTCAACTGTTAGGTCTGGTCTGTAGGGAAGAGCAACCACTGAACTTCTCAAAGATGCTGCAGCTGCCTCACAAATTAATTTCTTACAGTCCTGGTAAAAGGTGTAATTTCTGGAAAATCCCAGAGTGGGTGTGAGTATGTCTTAAGTGACATACACATTCTTAACATTTTAATCTCCCTAAACTTTTGAATGTCTCTGCTTGCATAAACCATGACATTTCCAACTTGTTTACTGTAAGCTGATTTGTTCCATGTTTCAACCAACTGGATAACTAGGCAACCAACCAACTAACCAACCTACCAAAAAGTTATGTAGATTTTGCTTTTATAGTTTCCGTAAATAGGGTAAATTAGAGGTTAACTTCTTGAGATCCTGGAAGTATGAAAATGTTTTTATTTTTATTAAATACTTGATATTTTTATAGGGCTGGAAATAATTTTCTTTCACCGTTTTGGAGCATTGCTTCATTGTCTTCTAGTTCACAGAGTTGCTATTGTGAAGTCTGAAGCTATTCTGATTCTCTCATTTTCTAAAAGGTATTTGAAAGGCAGAGTGACAGAGGCAGGGAGAGAGATCTTCCATCTGCTGGTTCACTCCCCAAATGGCTACAAGGGTTAGGGCTGGTCCAATCTGAAGCTAAAAGCCCAGAACTCTGTGGGTTTCCCCTTAGTGGCCATGGTGTAAGCATTTGGGCCGTCTTGTGCTGCTTTCTCAAGCACATTAGCAGGGAGCTGGAAAGGAAGTGGAACAGCTGGGATTCGAACCAGTGCTCCTGTATGGGATGCCAGCATCCTGTGTCACAGCTCTAGCCCCTGTGATTCTTGTATATGGCCTTTTCTCCTCCCTCTGGAAAGCTTGATGGTCATCAAGGTGGTACACCTTGATGTGTGGCTGTTGTATTCATTGTGCTATGTACCTTATTTTGAAAGCTCACTGTTCTTAATGTTTGAACTTTTTTCTCTTTTAGTTCTTAAAAAAAAAAACAAAAAAAAAAACAAACAAACTTGTGGCTTCTTTTCCTGTATCACATATTGTATTTTCTGTGCCTCTTTCTTTGGCCTGTTTACTAGGGCAGCTTCTTCAACTTTGTTTTCTAATTCTTTTCATGAGTTTTTTCATTTCAGGCACTGTTGTTTTAGTTCTATGAATTCTTACCTACAGGACAGGTAGGGGAACCTTTTTTTCTGCCAAGGGCCTTTTATATATATAAAACATCATCCGTGTGCTGTGCAAGATTATCAGCTTAAAAATTAGCCTGCCAGAGATTTGTTGAATCTCTAGTCATGCACACAGTTGCCTTGGTGGGGCCAGACCAGATGTTTTTGTGGGCCTTACATGGACATTGCCTACCCCTGCTATAGGATGATATGACTGAACTTTGAAAGCCAGTCCCAGGACTGGTACTGTTGTGTAGCAGGTAAAGCTGCCGCTTCCCCTGTGGGTGCTTGTTCTAGTCCCGGCTGCTCCACTTCTGATCCAGCTCTCTGCTGTGGCCTGGGAAGGCAGTAGAAGATGGTCCTTGGGCCCCTGCACCCACATGGGAGGCCTGGAAGAAGCTCCTGGCTCCTGTTGTGGCCAACTGGGGAGTAAACCAGTGGATGGAAGACCCCCCCCCCCCCGCCCCGTCCCCACCTCTCCTTCTCTCTCTGTGTAACTCTGACTTTCAAATAAACAAAAAAATCTTTAAAAAAAAAAAAAGAAGAAAAGCCAGTCCCATATCTTGGGGTGTTTTTTTTTTTTTTCCTCTTGGTCTTGTTACATTCTTTTGTGAAGGTATTATCCATCCTTCTGGCCTGAGGGCCAAGGGTCTGGCTTGTAGTAGTAGTAGTAGTATGCTGGGAGGGAAGCAAGTGGTGGGGAAGAATAAGGCTGGGGACCTCGTTATTGCATGGGCACATACTCAGTTTATCCCCTTATGTTTGGAGCAGTTGCTGTGTTTATTACTGTGCCTTGCCTTCCTAAATCATAAAATCCTTTGTTTTCTTCTCCCTAGAAAATAAACCTCTCCAGAGGGAAAAAATGCATTGTTTTTCCAGAATAGAGAAGATATAGTCAGGATTACACAGAGGGGAGACAATCTGTGGATCTAACACTTCTTCAACAGACTGTGAACATTCCTGTTTATCTTAGCCATAGCCCCTGTGTCTAGAGGTGTCTAGTACATCCAATTTCTTCTTTGCTGAAATCTTGAGATAGAAAGCTCACATGCTGTCATTTCCCACCTTATCAGCTGCTTTTCAGTGTCCACAGTTTTGTGCTATCTCCTTGCATGGTTCTGTTGTCTGTGGGTTAATGAGCTAAAAAAAGAAAACAAAACTATTTTCTTTGCTTACATGGGGTTTCAGGAAGCAGGGAAGCTAAATGCTTGTGTTCACTTCTTTTTCCTGAATTTTAAAGGTGTAGTCAAGTTTTGCATTATGGGTCTAATTTTCATTCCTTTGAATGTTTGAACTTTCAAGGGAGCTAAGGCTTAGAACAAATAGAGGTCACACGAGCAGAAAGCAGCAGAGCCATGATCTCAGCCGCTGTGAATGTGGTGAGCTTAACATGCAGTGCTAGAGTTTGTGAAGACGGAGCCATGTTGATTTACTTTCTTAGCTGGAAAAATAGTACATTTTTAAAACAAGTAAGCAAAAAGTTGAAAATAAATATTTCCCCATGCTCTCAATATTCTGGCTAGGTAATCACTGCTAACAATTTGATATTTTTAAAATGAGTATGTGTACAAGTATATAATATAAAAAGATGAGATCACAGGGATGTATGGCTTTAAAACTGCTCCTTTTTATTCTCCATAAATTGTAAATACTTTTCTTGTTACTTACAAGTTTTCTGTAGTGCCATATTTACCACTTTCTGTATTTTGTGTAGCCAGGCAGCAATGCTGGTAGTATCTGTGGAATGTAGTCTTTGCCCCATCTGCTTTTATTTCTTCAGGATAAATTCTTTAAATGCTGTTAAGACATTGTCATAGCATTTTACCCATTTTAAACTCCATTAGCTGTACTTGACCATTTGTTCCCTCAGATATTTCCAATGATGTTTCCATTTTTTAAAAAAAGCTCTTCTAATGTAATAAATGCAAAAACATAAATTTTTTTATTTTCAAATGTACATTTTAATTGCTAGTGGATTTGGGCCATCTTCTACTGCTTTCCCAGGCCATAGCAGAGAGCCGCATGGGAAGAGGAGCAGCTGGGACTAGCCCACATGGGATGCTGGCGCCGCAGCAGAGGATTAATCCACTGCACCACAGTGCCAGCCCACGAGATTTTTTTCATATTGTTGTTGACCATTTGTATTGTCTCTGTTATGTCTCCCCTGTTCCTGTTTTCCAGTTATTTTTCTACTAAGGTATTTATTTCTTATTACTATTTTTCAAGTTTTTTTAGAGGTTAATTATATTTGTGCCATTTTATTCATTGTCTTAATTTTGTTTATTTCTTGATTTATTTTTTTTCTCACTTACCTTTTCATTTATGATTTCTGTGTTTGATGCTTACTTAGATATTCTTCTCAGAGTATATAATTAATATTTGAGCACTGTTTTACTTACATTTTGCATATTTAAGTTCTTAATTCTTCTGTGATTTATTGAACATTTTTCCTATTAATTTGAAATAGCACTTGTATACTTTGTATACTTGGATCTATTTCTAGATTTTTTTTCTTCTTTTTTTTTTCAGTATTCTACTCAAAGAAGATGACATTCTTAGAATCCTTTAGCAGAATTATTTGATTGAAAATCATGGCTTTTACTATTATTCCAGAATATATTCAATGAGAACTTTGCTATAGGGCAGTCATATGCTCTTCTGAGAGAATGAGAAAAAAAATGGGAAAAAAATGGCGCAAGAGAATTACAAGTCAGATTTAGACCTTTTCAGGAATTTAAACAATATCTTTCAGGTTGCTAACCTTAACCGTTTTTGGGCCATAAATTACAGATTAAGTTTTTTCTGCCGCAGATAGTGGAGAATGGTGGGTTTTAAATATGGAAATTACATGCTTAGATTTGCATTTGGGATTTGTCTCTCAACATTGTGGAGAATAGTTTTGAGGAGCAGAGAAAGGATATCTATTAGCTGCAGCGTAGTCCTTGTCAGAAACCTTGGAGAGCTTCTGTCACTTAGCTTCGGGTTTTTTTTTTTTTTTTTTTTTTTTTTGACAGGCAGAATGGGCAGTGAGAGAGAGAGAAACAGAGAGAAAGGTTTTCCTTTGCCGTTGGTTCACCCTCCAATGGCCGCTGCGGCTGGTGCGCTGTGGCCAGCGCACCACGCTGATCCGATGGCAGGAGCCAGGTACTTCTCCTGGTCTCCCATGGGGTGCAGGGCCCAAGCACTTGGGCCATCCTCCACTGCACTCCCTGGCCACAGCAGAGAGCTGGCCTGGAAGAGGGGCAACCGGGACAGAATCCGGCGCCCCGACTGGGACTAGAATCCGGTGTGTTGGCGCCGCAAGGCGGAGGATTAGCCTAGTGAGCCGCGGCGCCGGCCAGCTTCGTTTTAATTACCCATGGTGCTAACAGTGTGCCAGTGGTGAAAGCAGCATAGCATTGTGTCCTCTGAGTCTTTCACTGCTGTGAGTCAGTAGGAAAAGTGACAGCATATTCAACTTAGCAGAGTGTGTGTGACATATGCTCGTTGAGTCTTATCTTTAATAAAGAAGAGAGACCAGAAAGTTAACAATAGTTTTACTCTTTTCTTGTAGAGAGTTGCTGTGGAACTGTCCATTGCCTTTTTGGTATGGAGAACTTAGATTTAACAAATAGTTAATGAAAAAGGGAAGGGAGGAGGGAATGGAAGGAGGAAGGAGAGAAAAACCCAAACCCTTACTTTGTTTCACTGTTTTTTATTTTTAATTTTGTTTGTGTTACTTATTTAAGAAGTTCAGTCATTACAGTGCTCTGTTTCTCTGGAGTCAGAGTCCTTGACTTTGACCAAACTTGTGTTGTTTCTAGTTTCTGTTATACCCCTTCTTTTTTTTTTTTTTTTTTTTTTTTTTTGGTATTTGAACGGTGTTTATTGCAACACTACCAAATGATTCTTGATGAAACATGTTTCGAAGACTGTCTCCTTTCAGTAAAACAAGCTGTAATCTTGGGACTCAATAACTGCAATCAATTTTTAATTACAATTAAATGAGTTCAATTTAGCTCATTAACACTTTGAATTCTCAGGGTTTTCTAGTTCCAATTTTGAGCTTTAATATCTTCAAATGACCTTTTAAAAAGAAGTCAGCAGTAAGTTAGTTACATCTTCGTGTTGTGTTGTTAGAATACAACTGTTTCAGGGCCAGCACTGTGGTATAATAAGTAGTGCTGCCACCTGCAGTGCTGGCATGCCATGTGGACAGCGTTTGGAATCCCGGCTGCTCCACTTTCTATTCAGCTGTCCTCCATGGCCTGGGATTCATGGTGGGTCGACTTGAAGAGAGAAGACTATCTAAGAAATAAATAGGAGTAATATAAGTCAGGTCATGGGATAGCATGGTAGAGACTTGTCAACTCTGATATATTTTGTTGAAATACAAAGGTTATTCCAGACCAAAAAAGTCATTATGGTTAGGCAAATATATTATTTAGCAAGTGTATTAACCTTGGAAGAGGCTTGCAAAAATATCTAGGAATAAGGTAACTAGTTACTTTTTTCTTTATGTATTGTTTGGAATTCCTGCAGTTATTTATATTTTTTAAGGGTGTGGCTGGGAATATTTTCTGTGACATTTATCATGTGTAATTTTGCTATATTAGTTTTTCATCTTATTTGAATTTTTTTTAGCTGTAACTTCTTTAACCCACATCCTTTTTTAAAACTCAACAGCATAGTATCAGATGTGTAAAATAGGCAAGTGGACTTATTTTATTAAAGGGGAAGTACTAACATTTTGTCTTCAAAGTATTTACAAATAAAATATTTTTAGGAATAATTAATTGGAAAAGCTGAATATTAAGTGATACATCAGTTTAAGAAAACAGGAATGGATTGTACTTTTGCCATTTCTTTTGGGTGTTTGTCAAGCCAGCTAATTAAAAAAAAACCCTAAACTTAGCATCCAGATACAGTAAAACAAAGACAAAACCAGAAATAATAGCTGGTTTCTATCAATCCTTTGCAGCCTGATACAATCAGAGAAGCACAATAGATATGTATGAAAGGGTTTCGAAAAGTTAATGGTAAATGCATATTATAAAAAGGTGTGCATAGATTTCAAGATTTTTTGTGCTAATCTTTTAATTCCATTCTCCACAAACTTTTTGAAGTGCCATCATTTGGAAGAGGAAGGAGAGTGAATATTCTGAAAATATTATATACTGTTGTGGTTTCAAATTTATTTATAATTTCTTGTTTAATGACATTTCTTGTAGAGCTTGGGTATTTGAGTTCAGACTAGCTTTTAAGTGAATCTAAGCTTTTTTTACATTTGTTATTATGTATAAAATGTAGGAGTGTTTTGTATGTAAAGCCTGAAACTTTTCAGAGGTGTTGGGACAGTTTGTCCAGGTGTATGTGCTGTCATAGGGAATTCTTTTATTTCTGAGTTAAACTGCCATAACTTTTTCCTTTTTTAAATGTTTAATATTGCAGAAGCCAAAGCTGCCCCAAGAGATTGTTTCATTGAAGTGAATTCTAAAGGTGACAGATTTGGCAATTGTGGTTTCTCTGGCAATGAATACAAGAAGTGTGCCACTGGGTAAGTGGAGGTGAGGCTGCAGAATATGAAAGATTATGAGACAAGTCAGCTCTAGTGTCTTTTATAACTGCTGTCTTTCTTCCCCTTAAATATCCAACTTTTCAAGCTTACATTTTACAAGACAAGGCTTCAAACTCTGGTGTTAGGAACAAACTGGTAAGATAATTCATCCCTTTAGATACCAACTGTCTAAAATATAGTGGTTTTTAGAATCTTGTCGCTCCCCCATTCGCGGAGGAACGACACTGGACCCTGTGCTGTTCTTTCTGCCTGGCCCTTCCCGGTTTAGCTGCTGGTCCCTCACTCGTGGAGGAACGACAACGTCCCGGGTTAGCTGCCAACCCCTCCACCTCCGTGGAGGGGCGGCACCCCCCCGCCGCATTCCCCGCTTCTGCGGAGGAGCGGCACACCCCGGCCGGTTCTTCTCGGGGGCTGCTCAGATGTTATCCGGATGTTCCCTTTAGATATTCCTTCAGATAGATGTTCCTGGTGCATGTTGTTTCTCTCCTCCCTTATAATCCTTTTCCACCAATCCCAACTCTGCTACCCACGCGCTGAGCACGCTGCTCTCCTCCAATCAGGAGCAGGATTAGCTCCTGCAGCTTATCAGTCAAATTGGCGAGAGGCAGCTGCCTAGAGGTTGTTTGGTCTCTCTCTCAGCGCCATATTGTGGGAGAGCAGATGCATAGAATAAGTCTTAATTCCAGTAACTTAGTCTAGTTTCAGTTGCTCCCCACAGAATCTTACTTTACTTATCCCTGATCTACAATAAGAACTCCAACTAAACACTCCTTTTATTTTCCCTTTGGTAGAAGATACTAAATTCCAAGATAAAGGTACTTGTAGAATTAATTCTGAGTTTCATTATTTTCTTCTAGCTCTATATAATATTAAAATAATGATTTAAAACATTTTTATTACTATAATAAGAATTTGCTTAATATAAATGAGGAAAAGTTATCTATAAGCTCAATCCATACATGCTAAGTTCTGTGTATTTACTTTTGTTTCTGTGCATTGAATATACTTGGCACAGGCATTTTACATAATTGGGATTGTTCTCTAGTACTCTGCTTCTATACCTCAAGCCTCCAGTGAAGCTAAGCAACTGTAGTAAAGTTATATTTCATGAGAAGAAAGGATAAGGTGACCTCCATGTCACTAAGTCCGACTGATGCTTGTGGGTCTTCCTGCACGGTTCTTGGCCTTTCAGCAGCACTAAGCTGTGTTGGCCATTTTTTCCTAGTTGAAGAAACCTCTTTCCCTAGCATGTAGGTAGAATCTCTTCCTCCGCCTCCTGTTTTTTTTTTTTTTTTTTTTTTCCCCAGTGGGTGATTTGATTTACTTTTGTGTTCATTTGACACCTATGTAGGATGCTTCAGCCATACTGCCCACTGAGTGGGCTTCTGCTGGGGCCCCCTGCACATGCTGCTAGGCATGCTGTCTTCCCACTTACCTACTTTTTATTTTTTATTTTTTGCCAGACAGAGTTAGACAGTGAGAGAGATAGAGACAGAGAGAAAGGTCTTCCTTCCATTGATTCACTCCTCTAATGGCCGCTACAGCTGGCGCTGCACTGATCTGAAGCCAGGAGCCGGGTACTCCCTCCTGGTCTCCCATGTGGGTCCAGGGCCCAAGCACTTGGGCCATCCTCCTCTGCACTCCCAGGCCACAGCAGAGAGCTGGACTGGAAGAGGAGCAACTGGGACTAGTACCGGCACCCCATCCAGGACTAGAACCCGGGGTGCTGGCGCCGCAGGCAGAGAATTAGCCAAGTGAGCCACAGCGCTGGCCTCTACTTACCTACTTAATTGTGTTGTTCATACTCTAGATCTTAGCTCAAGTGTTATTTCCTTTTCTTTTCTTTTCTTTTCTTTTCTTTTCTTTTCTTTTCTTTTCTTTTCTTTTCTTTCAGATTGTATACAAAGTACAAAGATACATATAAGAAAAACTGACTTTTTTTTTAAGATATATTTTATTTATTCGAAAGAGTTACAGAGAGAGGTAGAACCAGAGAGAGAGAGGTCTTCCAATCTGCTGGTTCACTCCCCAAATGACCACAACAGCTAGAGCTGAGCTGCTCCAAAGCCAGGAGCCAGGAGTGTCTTCTGGGTCATCCACACAGGTTCAGGGGCCCAAGGATTTGGGTTATCTTCCTCTGCTTTCCCAGGCCATAGCAGAGAGCTGAATTGGAAGTGGAGCAGCTGGAATAGAACCAGTGCCCATATGGGATGCCAGCACTGCAGGCTGGGACTTTAACACACTACACCACAGCGCTGGCCCCAAAACTGACATTTTAAGATCCAATTATTGTTTACGGCCCTTGTCTACAGTCTTGAGGAACAGTGGTTTTTCTGCTTACTACTTGTTGAATTCTTTATTTAGTGGATGGTTAAGCTTATTATACAGTAAATTCAAATTATGTCATTATAAGAATTAAAAGAAAAATAACAAAAGGTGGTGAAGGGAAGGTGGGGGGAGGGAGGGAGAGCAGGATGGCAGTGTCATTATGCTCTCAAAACTGTACATATGAAATATGTGAAATTTGTTCCCTTTATATAAATAAAAATCAGTGAGAAAAAAACAAGTTTTCAACATCCATGAAATTGTTTAGGTTGTTCTTGCAATTTTCATTTAAATAGTTTTCCGAGCTTTCTTAGGCTAGTCTGCTCAGTCTCCCTTTCCAAGTATCATATTTGTTGACAATTTCCAGAACTATGTTTTTTACCTTTGATCTTTGAAAATGTTAGTAGGTTAATTACAATTACTGGCACTTTTCCTTAATGTTTATAGTGGTATTTGTTGTGCACTTTGATTTACATTTCATGAAAAATGTTTAATGTATATGCCTTTTTAATATAATTGTAGTGAAATAATTTTCAACGATTCCACTTTGTTGGTCACTCTATGTTGCTCCTACAGATTTACTCATGTCTTTCATAGTGATCAGCATATATTTATTTCACATCTACATTCCTTTTTCCTTTTTTAAAAAATATTTTTTTGTTTATTTGAAAGACAGTTACAGAGAGGCAGAGGCAGAGAGAGAGAGAGAGGTCTTACATCTGTTCAGTTCCAAAATGGCTGCAACTGCTGGAGCTGTGCCGATCCAAAGTCAGGAGTGAGGAGCTTCTTCCGGCTTTCCTATGGGGGTGCAGGGGCCCAAGCACTTGGGCCATCCTCTGCTGCTTTCCTAGGCATAGCAGAGAGCTGGATTGGAAGTGGAGCAGCCGAGACTCGAACCCACACCCATATAGGATGCTGGCACTGCTGGCAGAGGCTTCACCTGCTATGCCACAGTTCGGCCCCCCCCCCTTTTTCATTTTTTAAAAAAGATTTTATTTATTTATTTGAGAGGTAGAGTTACAGACAGAGAAAGGGAGAAACAAAGAGAAAGGTCTTCCATCCGCTGGTTCACTCCCCAGACAGCCGCAAAGGCCGAAGCTGAGCTGGGCCAATCCCAAGCTAGGAGCCAGGAGCTTATTTCAGGCCTCCCACATGGGTGCAGGGGCACAAGCACTTGGGCCATCCTCCACTGCTTTCCCAGGCCATCAGCAGAGATGTTGTATTGGAAGAGGAGCAGCCGGGATAAGAACTGGCACCCACCTTTCTCTGAAGGGAGGAGAGAACCTCCACTTTGACTATGACCTTGTCTAAACAAGATAAGAGTCGGAGAACTCAGGGGGCTTCCATAGCCTTGGAAACTCATAACTGGTGCATAGGGAGATTACTGATGCCATAAACAGGAGTGTCAATTTGTGAAGTCAACGGCAGGAGTCACTGTGCACTTACTCCTCATGTAGGATCTCTGTCCTTAACGTGCTGTACACTGAGGCTTAATGCTATAACGAGTACTCAAACAGTATATTTCACTTTGTGTTTCTATGGGGGTGCAAACGATTGAAATCTTTACTTAATGTATACTAAACTGATCTTCTGTAAAAAAAAAAAAAAATTTATCAATTCCCAACTTGACTCTCACTGGGATTAAACATGACAATAGGTCTGATCTGATTTCATCATCATTTAAAAAAAATCATCTATTATTTTTCACTTTATGTTTCTGTGTGGGAGCAAACTGTTGAAATACTTACTTAAGGCATGCTAGGCTGATCTTCTGTATATTAAGATAATCGAAAATGAATCTTGACGTGAATGGAGGGGGAGAGGGAGTGGGAAGGGGGGGGTTGTGGGTGGGAGGGACGGTATGGGGGGGGAAGCCATTGTAACACATGAGTCGTACTTTGGAAATTTATATTCATTAAATAAAAGATAAAAAAAAAAAAAAAGAAAACAGACATATATTCGTAAAACTGAAAAAAAAAAAAAAAAAAAAAAGAACTGGCACCCATATACAATGCCAATGCCGCTGGCAGAGTCTTAGTCTTAGCATACCACACCACAGTGCTTGCCCCATCCTTTTTCATTTTATAAAAATTGGAGTTAATAGCTAACATCTGCATATATCTTTAACATCCTTGTGCAAGACAGTCCTAGCAGAATCCCATGGCCATCTTGTTTGGCTTTTTTATTATGAGGTCACTAACTCCGTGAAAATACCATGACTTTTCCTGGTAGCCATCGCATACGGATAGTTTTAGACATACGTTAGTGTCATTTGATAATTCATCATTTGCAGTTAATATTTTATTTTACATTTTCAGGATTTTCCGGAACCCTAAATTTATCTGATTTTTTTTTTTTTTGACAGAGTGGACAGAGAGAGAGAGAGAGAGAGAGAAAGGTCTTCCTTTGCCGTTGCTTCACCCTCCAATGGCTGCCGTGGCTGGCGCGCTGCGGCTGGCGCACCGCGCTGATCTGAAGTCAGGAGCCAGGTACTTCTCCTGGTCTCCCATGGGGTGCAGGGCCCAAGCACTTGGGCCATCCTCCACTGCACTCCCTGGCCACAGCAGAGAGCTGGCGTGGAAGAGGGGCAACCGGGACAGAATCCGGTGTGTCGCTCCCCGTCTTCGTGGAGGAGTGACACTAAGTCCTGCCTAGGCTTCATATCCGAGTCACGGCACCATTATGTCGCTCCCCCTCTTCGTGGAGGAACGACACAGGACCCTGCGCTGTTCTTTCGTCTGCTCGGCCCTCCCCGGGTTTGCTGCTGGTTCTTCCCGGGTTGGCTACTGTCCCTTCCACCTCCGTGGAAGGGCGGTTCCCCCTGGCCACATTCCCCACTTCCGCAGGGGAGCGGCACACCGCCGGCCGGTTCTCTCGGGGGCTGCACAGGTGTTCCTTCAGATAGATGTTCCCCTTAGATGTTCCTCTTAGATGTTCCTGGTGCATGTTCTCTCTCTCCTCCTTTATAGTCCTCCTCCGCCAATCCTAACTCGGCTGCCCACACGCCGAGTACGCTGCTCTCCTCCAATCAGGAGCAAGTCCTACAGTTTATTAGCTGAACTGGAGGCAGCTGTGTAGAAGCTGTTTTCTTCTCTCCCAGCGCCATATTGTGGGGGAGCAGATGCATAGAATAAGTCTTAATTCCAGTAACTTAGTCCAGTCCGGATTGCTCCCCACAGATCCCCCTTTCTTTTTATTTTTGGCGTTGATACGCGCCTGTCTTCGGTGTCCCGCAGCACACACTCTGCTGTACTTGCTAGAGTTGCCACAGGTTCTTACACGTCCTATCAATCAGGCAAACCGAATCCGGGTCCTCTCTTCGCCATGTTGTGAGGAGGTTTTTAGGCGCTGATGCGTGCCTGTGTTCGGTGCCCTGCAGCGCATGCTCTGGTCGAGCTGCTTGCTGGTGCTTACCGCCTTAATCAGGCAGACCGAATCCAAGCCTCCTAATTGCTGTATTGTGGGGAGGCCTTACTGATGTTAATTCGTGCCTGTCTTAGGTGACCTGCGGCGCATAAGCTGCTAGCCGCCCGCAGGTGCTCATCGCCTCACTTAATCAGGCAGACCGAATCCAAGCTCTCACATTGCAGTGTTGTGGGGAGGCCTTTCTATTTCTCTACTTCTCTATCTCCGGGCATTCCTATTTCTCCCATTTTACTTCTGTCTGCCAACATTCCTATTTCTCTCATTTTACTTCTAAACTTCTGTTTCTCTTATCCCTGCGGCTTCCCGGCGGCGCTCGCCCCGAGGCTGCTTCTCGGCACCTCGCCCCGCGGCAGCTTCATGGCTCTGCACGGCTTCCCGGCGCCTCGCCCCGCCGGCGGGTTCCCGGCTCTGCGCGCACGCTCCGCGGTCTCCACGCACTTCGCGCCCGCACCACGGCCTCGCGCCCGCACCACGGCCTCGCGCCAGCCCCGCGTTCCCTATCTATTCACGCCCCGTGCTCTCTCTGCACGCGGCGGCTTCCGCGAATGTTTCCGCCACCACCGGCATTCAGTCCAAGTTCCCCGGACTAACCTGGCGAATTTCAACCTGGCGGCCCACGCCTCTGCCTCTGGTTCCAGATCTTCGCCTCTTGCTCCCCGGGGTGACTTGAAGAATTCCAAGGTGGCTTATGTCTCCGCCTCGGCCTGCACTCGCGGCTTCATCCTCCCTAACATTTTTCTCTACCCGGTATGTTTCCTTAAGTTTTCTTCCAACAATATTCCTCTCATTTCTCCTGGCTTCTCCCCACAGTCCGTATCCAAGTCTAAGTTTCTTATAGGTTTCACTTTCACTTTCAACCTGCAGTCCGTATCTGAGTCTAAGTTTCTTCTTGCTTTCACTTTAAATCCTAACTTCTTTCCCACAGTCCATATCCGAGTCTCTGCCTAGGCTTTCAATAGCTTCTTCCGGCACCTAGGCTCTTTGCTAGTCTCTCTCTCCGGTATTTTCCTGCTTCTTCCCTCCTAGGTTTCCTATCCGAGTCACGGCACCATTATGTCGCTCCCCGTCTTCGTGGAGGAGCGACACTAAGTCCCGCCTAGGCTTCATATCCGAGTCACGGCACCATTATGTCGCTCCCCCTCTTCGTGGAGGAGCAACACAGGACCCTGCGCTGTTCTTTCGTCTGCTCGGCCCTCCCCGGGTTTGCTGCTGGTTCTTCCCGGGTTGGCTACTGTCCCTTCCACCTCCGTGGAAGGGCGGTTCCCCCTGGCCACATTCCCCACTTCCGCAGGGGAGCGGCACACCGCCGGCCGGTTCTCTCGGGGGCTGCACAGGTGTTCCTTCAGATAGATGTTCCCCTTAGATGTTCCTCTTAGATGTTCCTGGTGCATGTTCTCTCTCTCCTCCTTTATAGTCCTCCTCCGCCAATCCTAACTCGGCTGCCCACACGCCGAGTACGCTGCTCTCCTCCAATCAGGAGCAAGTCCTACAGTTTATTAGCTGAACTGGAGGCAGCTGTGTAGAAGCTGTTTTCTTCTCTCCCAGCGCCATATTGTGGGGGAGCAGATGCATAGAATAAGTCTTAATTCCAGTAACTTAGTCCAGTCCGGATTGCTCCCCACACGGTGCCCCGACTGGGACTAGAATCCGGTGTGTTGGCGCCGCAAGGCGGAGGATTAGCCTAGTGAGCCGCAGCGCTGGCCTTATCTGATTTTTAAAAACAATTTATTTATTTGAAAGTCAGAGTTATAGAGAGAGAGAGGAGAGACACATAGAGATTTTCCATCTGCTGGTCCACTCCCCAATGACAGAAACCAGGAGCAGCTTCTGAGTCTCTCATGTGGATATTAGGGACCCAACCACTTGGGCCATCTTCTGTTGCTTTTCTCAGGCCATCAGCAGGGAGCTGGATCTGAAGTGGAGCAGCCAGGACATGAACTGGGGCCCATATGGGATGCCGGCACAACAGGCAGTAGCTTAACCCGCTATACCACGATGCTGACCCCTATTTTTGATTTCTAAAAGTTCCAATAGAATAATTCTAGATATAAACATCTTTCCTTTATGATTATTGTGGTACATTTTAAGATGTTTTGTCGCTCCCCGTCTTCGTGGAGGAACGACACTGAACCCTGCCTAGGCTTCATATCCGAGTCACGGCACCATTATGTCGCTCCCCCTCTTCGTGGAGGAACGACACAGGACCCTGCGCTGTTCTTTTGTCTGCTCGGCCCTCCCCGGGTTTGCTGCTGGTTCTTCCCGGGTTGGCTACTGTCCCTTCCACCTCCGTGGAAGGGCGGTTCCCCCTAGCCACTTTCCCCACTTCCGCGGGGGAGCAGCACACCGCCGGCCGGCTCTCTCGGGGGCTGCTCAGGTGTTCCTTCAGATAGATGTTCCCCTTAGATGTTCCTGGTGCATGCCGTCTCTCTCCTCCTTTATAGTCCTTCCACCAATCCCAACTCTGCTGCCCACACGCCGAGTACGCTGCTCTCCTCCAATCAGGAGCAAGTCCTACAGTTTATTGGTTGAACTGGAGGCAGCTGTGTAGAAGCTGTTTTCTTCTCTCCCAGCGCCATATTGTGGGAGAGCAGATGCATAGAATAAGTCTTAATTCCAGTAACTTAGTCTAGTCCGAGTTGCTCCCCACAATGTTTGCTTTAATTTTCCTGGAATATTTTTGTATATTTTCCCTTTTCAGTGTGCTTGTATTGGCCTTTTTTACAGCAACTTTCCTTATTATATTTTTTAGATTTCAGTAAGAAATTTTATTTTACATTAAAATATTATCAATAATAGCTCAATTGTGAAAAAATTTTTAATTTATTTAAAGGGTTTATTTACATATTTGAAAAGCAGAGTTACAGAGGGAAATGGGGGAGAGAGAAAGAGACAGACAGAGCTCAATTGATCTTCCATCCACTTGTTCACTCCCCAGATGGCTACAATGGCTAGGGTAGGGTGAAGCTGAAACCAGGAACCTGGATCTCCTTCTGGGTCTCCCATGTGAGTGCAGGGGCCCAAACACTTGGACCATCTTCTGCTGCTTTCCCAGCCACGTTAGCAAGGAGCTGGATCAGAAGTAGAGCAGCTGGGACTCTTACAGGAACCAGCGCTCTTCCAGGTTGCTGGCATCCCAAGCAGCAGCTTAACCCACCAGGCTATAGCACTGGCCTTCAATTATGATTTTTTTCTAAGGAAGACTTCCTTCACTTCTTTAACAGGGTCAGATGTCCTCTCAAAGGTGTTCTTAATGCTGTATGCTTGTTTTTCATAGAATTTGACATGTTGTATTTTCATTATTGTTACTATTTTGTAAGTTATATTTTGATTTCTCCTTTGATCATGGATTATTGAACATATACAGCTTAATTTTTAAATAGCTGTGGATATTCTGGTTGTCTTTTTGTTCCATTTCTAGTTTAATTCTATCAGAATAATACTCCATATGATTTCAACTCTTTGGAATTCATTGAGATGTGCATTATTGCTCAGCATATACTCTGGAGAATGTTCCATATGTAATTGAAAAGCAAAGTATATTCTGAAGTTGCTGGATGTGTCAGGTTAATTAATAATCGTATTCAGATCTTCCCCATCTTTGGGGTGTACATGTCCATTTTGTCTGTTAGGTATGTTAAAATCTTCAGTTATGACTATGAATTTGTTTCTCTTCCTATTTCTATAAATTTTTTCATGTATGTTTTGAATTATTAGATGTATACACCTTAGATTGTTTCCTTGATGAATTGATCCTTTTTTATTATGAGATTGTCCTTTGTTATATTTGTCAGAGTTTCATTTCTTTATGTGGATCTATTGGTTAACATCCTTTCTCACTGAACTTTAAGGCCAGTGACATGCTTTTATCTGTTGAGTTTAGCATAATGCCTTGGGCCTACCGAGTGCCTATTAGATATATGTTGAATGAATGAAAGTACAGATGCTGTGAGTAAATTACTATGTAGCTCATTTTAATTAATACATTCATTAAGAAGATACATTTGAAGCTAGACTTGGTGGGCCTGAGTCCTGGTTCAAACAATAGTTCTGAAGTTTTGAACAAACTGCTTCACATACATACCTCATTTTGACCCTGTAATGTGGGGATAATAATGGTACCTATTTCCAAGTGCTGTTTTGAAGACTGAATGAGTTAGAAGATGTTAGTACTAAGAAGAGAACCTGGTTCATTATAGCACTCATCATGTCCATCTTATTGTTATCATCCTCATCCCAGAAAATGTATAAGGCCTGAAAATTCCAAAGAAAGTAATCACGTGTAGTCTTCTCATCCACAGATATTGTCTTACATTTTTGTTGCATCTCCTTCATGCATTTGTGTACATACATCAACATATGCTTAATGTTTATCATTCCACATGTTCCCTTTTAACGGAAGGGTGGTTTTCTCCTTTAGGATATAGGCATTTTCATCTTTTAAAACTATTTAAAATGTAAAATTTCAAATATATAGAAGGAATGGAGTAGAAAAAATAGTAGGGTGAATACCAATGTATTCTAGGTTAAGATGCTGTTAATATTTTATCATCTTTACTTTGTATAGACTTTGCTGAACCATGTTTAAGTAAATTATAGACATTATAATTCTTTGCTTCTAATTTCTACAGTATTCATCTCCATTACATAAGACCATTACAATACTGTATCACCCTAACAAAACCAATAATTTATTAATATCATGTACTGTCTGTTCAATATTACCATTTCTCAAATTATCTTTGTAGCTGAAATTTTTTCCACATCCAGATTCACTTAAGATTCACACATTTATTTAGTTGTCATACCCCTTAGGTTACTTTCAATCTAAAATCTCTCTCTTTACTCCTTTTTTTTTTTTTTTTTTGAGGGGTGCTTTTCAGTGTGACACTTACTTGTAGAAATGACTTGAGCTAGTTCTGGATTTGATATATTCCTGTCAGTGTTGCTTAACCTGTGTCTCTATCCACTGGGTCTTCTTTAAATCAAAAGTTCTATCTAAAATCTTAATTATATTCAGGTTAAACATCTTTGACAGGAACAGTTCATGCAATGTGTTGTGTCACAGAGGCACTTAACCTCTCTTGTCTTAACATTGTTAGTGTTACTAACTGAGAGTGATGAAATCTTTTTGATATACAGTTAGGTTTTTCTGTTGCAGATATCACATAATATGTGGAGTGATGATTTTGTTCAGTATGAATACCCAGTTTCCCACCAGGGTTTCACCTCGTTCCTTGCCTGAAGCATTTGTTTTAATGAGGATCACGATAGAGTTTTCAATTATAATGTAACAATGAAAATATTTTCTTAGCTTTTTTGGCTGTCTAGATTTTTTTACCATATAAGCTGTCTGTATCTTTGCACATTTTTTCATATTGAAGTCATTTTTCTAATGATCTGTAACAGCTTTTTTATGTTATTTTCCTTTTGCATGTTAGTATGTCACCAAGACTGCTTATGAAATACTGAGTTTATCATAACAATGTGAATTTTATAGGCACCTATAAATGTTAACTGAGGTATGTTTTATGCTATGTGCTATATTAGAGGTTCACGTATCTAATTTCTGCAAACTATGTGATATAGGCATTATCATTTATCTCCTTTTTTCAGATGATGATACTGAAGCTAAGAAAGTTTAAGCGATGTACTCTTGTCAAATAAATGGTGACATATTGGGAAAAAATACAGGATGGAGGGAAGATGAAGACTTAGCAGCAGCATATGCAAAAATTAAATAGGATTTTAGCTAGTGGTAAATTTAAGCACTTCAATAATGTAATATAGTTACCGTAAAATGTGCTATAATGTTGGTCTTGATAAAAGTAGTGCATCTGATAGTTAGAGCTGCATTTTTTTTTGTCATGCTGTAACTGAGATTTCGTGCTCTATTCTGAGCACTATGCTTCCATAGGCAATGAGGCAAACTGGGACATATTTAGAAGGAACTTCCTTGTTGCATGAAAAATAATTGTAGGATTTTGCCCCAGTGAAGTAAGTAGTTAGGAGCTACGTAATAATTGTCCTAAAATATATGTCTTAAGAGAAGGAAAGGAGATTATCAGGGTGGTCTTGTGGAACATCTGGAATCATGAGGAAAAGTTCTAAGGAGATGGATTTTAAATCAGGAGATCAAAGAATGTTAGGACAGCTAGAATGGAAGTCTTGGAGGTGACAAGTTAGATGTGTTGTGGAGAAATGTCCTGTGATGAATTGGCAATGATATAGAAGAGATTCACAGATAGGGTAGGTGGTTTTGTCAGATGACAGCCTGACAGATGACAGTTAAATAGGAAATTTCAACTGTATCGTGAGAGTTGATGTTGGGGGCATGTAGGGTGACATGAAAGGATATGGGGAGGGCCTTTAACTCACCCAGCTTTGGTGATGGGAATTGTTGTCAGGCAAGACTTCACAGACTCTGGTACTGAGTTAGTGAATTAATTAGTGAGTTAATGAAGTGACTCTTTAATCAAGCAACTAAGAGTTAGCTAGGCCAAGAGAGATTGGGTCTTTTCTTTCTTAAGTTATTTTACATTACAGAGCCTGGTTTTCTCCTTACCGTTACTCTAAGAAGACACAATTGAGTTTTGGGATTGCTGTGCTAATTCTTGAGCTCTAGATGGTGAAGTAGGCCAGGTGCCCTAACAATTCACATAAGATACTCATTTATCTTTTTTCTTTGCTTCTCTGCAGTATTTAAGGAGAGCTGCTTTGACGTCTGTTGCTCTCCTCTCATACATTTTCCCCTCCTTCTGAGTTTCCCTTCAGCTGAACAGCAGTGAATTCTGTGTACATACAAATATATAATTTTCCTTTGCATATACACTACACACATTTCATGTTTGTGTTATTTCTCTCTAGGAATGCTTTGTGTGGAAAGCTTCAGTGTGAGAATGTACAGCACATGCCTGTATTTGGAATTGTGCCTGCCATTATTCAGACACCCAGTAGAGGCACCAAATGTTGGGGTGTGGATTTCCAGCTAGGATCAGATGTTCCAGATCCTGGGATGGTTAATGAAGGCACAAAATGTGATGTTGGAAAGGTAATCAGAATGTTTTCTATTTACAAAGGAAAATGAAAGTTTGAAATCACTATAGGAAGTAAGGTGAGTAAGGTGGTTACTCTTTTCTGATTATAAAAGACATTTATATTTGTTGTAGGAGTTGTAGAAAATCCAAAGCCTCCAAGGAGAAAATGAAGGCCAACTGTAATCCTCCCATCCGGATTTTTGCTGTAATGTGTTAGTTTGTTTGCTGCTGTTGGGCCAGTGAGGTGGCTTGCAGGAGTTGTGTGTGTCTGTGTGTGTGCATTTGTGTTAGAAATGTCTGTCCTGCCTGTGCTCCTTGACACCCTGACCACAGGAGTTTAGATCAGACATGTGCCAGAGCTTGACTTGCCACCACTGGTTCCACATGAGAAGTTGATCTGGGCCAAATCCCTCATTTTGGGGGATTATATAGTTAAGGGTAATTAAAAGTGAGGTCAGAAACTAGGAGCTGGACTAGGAGGGCTGTGACAAGGTTAAGCTGTGTATATAACAAACAGATAGAAAGGAGCACAATTCTTGAGTAAGTTGAAGAAACCAACCAAGATAGAGGAGCAGGAGACATAATTGGCTGATGATGTAGCCAATGAAAAAGAGAGATGAATGGGCCTTGAAGTTAGCTCCATTTCTAGGCAGTTTTCAGTTTGCATTCTATTCTTCACTTCTCCTTAAAAAAAGACCCACATGCTTTTATGCCTGTTTTTGCAGCTATATAAACTTGAGTGTTGTAGCTATTATAAACAATATTTTGTAAATGGCTTTACCATAAAACTTTCAGAACATCCCCGATTGTTTTCTCAGGTTAAACCACTACATTGGTGTTTATTCTTTTTAGGTTTTAGGTATTTTTGCCAAATTTCTCTTTGGAAAAGATTTTGTTAGTTTATCTTCTAACCAGTTGTGTATAAGTGTTTTAAATTCTGAATATCGTAGTCAAGAGTAGCAGTTATTTTAAAAGCTTTCAATTGTGATTTTCTTTTTATTTTACTCTTTGTTGATTATAATGATATTGAACTGTTTGTCTATATAAATTTATTCTTTCTTTTATGATTTACTTGCTCTTTATTCCTTTAAAAATTATTGACTTTAAAGAACTTAAAGACATTGAAAGACATTTTTCTGCATAGTATCAGATTATTATTCTCTTGTATGTTTTAGTAGATGTCTTTGTTTAGAGTACTTTTATGTGCATAAAAAGGTTGGCATGCCTTCTTTTTTCTTTTATCCTTCATGCATTCATTCACTCAGAAATTATTACTTGGGTTGTTGTGGTGCAGTGGGTTAAGCCACTACCTGCAGTGCTGGCATCTCATATGGGTACCGGTTTGAGTCCACCTCTGATCCAGCTCCTTGCTTACATGTCTGGGAAAGCAGCAAAGCATGGCTCAAGTCCTTGGGCCCATGCACCCACATGGGACACCTGGAAGAAGCTCCTGTCTCTTGGCTTTGGCCTAGCCCAGCTCTGGCCATCATGGCCACCTGGGGAATGAGTCAGTGTATATATGGAAGATCTCTCTCTGTCTCTCCTCTCTCTGTAGCTCTGCTTTTAAATAAATAAATAAATAAAATGTTAAAAAGAGAAATTATCACTAAATTCCAAGTTCTGATGTTTTGTTTTCAGAAAGGTTAGTATTGCCTAACAACCTCTATTATAATTTGAAATTCTATTTGAATTGCTTGCTATGCTAAATTTTTATGTATATAATATGGGCTCAGTTTCTCGCTTCTCTTCATGTCCGCTGATCTGTCTCTGGCTATTCACGTATCTGTTCTGCTTTGTTTTACTTTGGATGACTTTATGTTGTATTTTTTAACATCTGGTAGTACAAATGCCTCCTCATTCCTTCTTCAGAGTTTCCTTGGCTATTTTCATTTATATATCATTTCAGATGAACTTGAGATCATTTTGTCAAGGTGCAAAAAAATAAAAAGGCGCTTTGGAATTTTGGTTGGGATGTCATTAAATTTATACATTTATTGTGGGGATAAGTGACATCTTTACATTATTGAGTCTACCATACAAGAACATGGTATGTCTTTCTGTTTTTTTGGATCTTTTAAAAAGATTTCATCATAAAGGTCCATTCTAATTTTTGGTTAGTGTTCCTATGTATTTTACAGGGCCCATCCCTTTCTGTTACTATTTTTTAGAATATATTTTAATTGTTTTTAATTAATAAGAACAGCTGTTTTATTTATGTTTTTTATTGGCTATTATTGGTATTTACAAAAAAATCATTTATATCTATTCATTTTGTAATCAGCCATATACTTAGTTAGGTATTTTAGTTGATTCGAATTTTCTAGGTAAATAGTCATTTTCTTTAAATGATACAATGTTTATTTCTTTTCTGAGTTTACCATTTGGATTTTTTTTTTTTTTTGCATAATTGCAAGGATAGAGGCTGGCGCTGTGGCTCACTTGGTTAATCCTCCGCCTGCGGCGCCAGCATCCCATATGAGCACTGGGTTCTAGTCCTGGTTGCTCCTCTTCCACTCCAGCTCTCTGCTGTGGCTTGGGCAGGCAGTGGAGGATGGCCCAGGTCCTTGGGCCCTGCACCTGCGTGGAGACCAGGAGGAAACACCTGGCTCCTGGCTTTGGATCGGCGTAGCTCTAGCCGTAGTGGCCATTTGTGGGGTGAACCATCAGAAGGAAGACCTTTCTCTCTGTCTCTCTCTCTCTCACTGTCTAACTCTGCCTGTCAAATAAATAAATACAAAAAATTGCAAGGATAGAGGGCACAGATAACTCTTTAATATGATGATTTCTTTTGGTTTGGGTAAATTCCCAGAAATGGGATGGCTGAATCATAGGGTAGGTCTATATTCAGATTGATCCTTTTTTTTTTATTTTTCAAAATATTTATTAATATAAAGAGAACAGATTTTATGTATTTCATAGATACAATACTAAGAAGATAGCAATACTTCCCTTCCACCTTCTGTCAATTCTTTTCCTCCCTTCCGTTCTCTTTTTTCTTTAATTTTTGCAGAAACAATTTTTAACCTAGAAACCTTTTATTTAAGGAACACAAACTTGATGCATTTCATATGTACAGATTTAGGAATACAGTGATTCTTCCTACCTTTTCCTCTCTCCTGCCCTCACTCCCGCCTTTCTTCCTCCTGCCTCTCTTTTTTCTTTTCTCTTCTCTTCTCTTCTCTTCTCTTCTCTTCTCTTCTCTTCTCTTCTCTTCTCTTCTCTTCTCTTCTCTTCTCTTCTCTTCTTTTCTTTCTTTCTTTTTTTTTGACAGGCAAAGTGGACAGTGAGAGAGAGAGACAGGGAGAAAGGTCTTCCTTTACCATTGGTTCACCCCCCAATGGCTGCTGCAGCCGGTGCACCGCGCAGATCTGAAGCTAGGAGCCAGGTGCTTCTCCCGGTCTCCCATGTGGGTGCAGGGCCCAAGGACTTGGGCCATCCTTCACTGCACTCCTGGGCCACAGCAGAGAGCTGGACTGGAAGAGGAGCAACTGGGACAGAATCTGGTGCCCTGACCGGGACTAGAACCCAGGGTGCCAGCACCACAGGCGGAGGGTTAGCCTAGTGAGCCACGGCGCCGGCCATCCTGCCTCTCTTAGTCCCATTTTTATTTTTTACAAAGATCTATTTTCAGTAGTTATACTCATAAGATAAACTCTACACTAAGTATTCAACCAATAATATGAAGGGAAAAAACAAAAACAAAAACACTGTTCTTCAACAGTCAAGACAAGGGCTGTTCAAAATCTTAGCATCCCGAAGTGTCAGTTTCACTTCTGTGGATTACCTGTTAGATACTCTATTACCACTGATCAGGGAGAACATATGATATTTGTCTTTTTGGGACTGGCTTATTTCACTAAGTATAATGGTTTTTGGTTGCATTCATTTTCTTGCAAAATACAGGATTTCATTCTTATTTTTTTTCTTTTATAGCTGAGTAGTATTCCATAGTATATTAATATCACATTTTCTTTAACCAGTCTTCAGTTGATGGACATCTGGGTTGATTCCATATCTTAGCTATTATAAATTGAGCTGCAGTGGCCGGCGCCGCGGCTCACTAGGCTAATCCTCTGCCTTGCGGTGCCGGCACACCAGGTTCTAGTCCCTGTTGGGGCGCCAGATTCTGTCCCGGTTGCCCCTCTTCCAGGCCAGCTCTCTGCTGTGGCCAGGGAGTGCAGTGGAAGATGGCCCAAGTACTTGGACCCTGCACCCCATGGGAGACCAGGAGAAGCACCTGGCTTCTGCCATCGGATCAGCGCGGTGCGCCCGCCGCAGCGCGCCAGCCGCAGCAGCCATTGGAGGGTGAACCAACGGCAAAGGAAGACCTTTCTCTCTGTCTCTCTCACTGTCCACTCTGCCTGTCAACAACAACAACAACAACAAAAAATTGAGCTGCAGTAAACATGGGGGTACAGATCATTGTTTCATACGCTGATTTCTTTTCCTTTGGGTAAATTTCTAGGAGTGGGATGACTGGGTCATAATGGTGGGTCTGTATCAACATACTGTGACTGTACCAGTTTACATTCCCACCAACAGTGGGTTAAGGTACCTTTTTCATCACATCCTTCCAGCATTTGTCATTTGATTTCTCTATGAGAGCCATTCTAACTGTGGTAAGGTAAAACCTCATTGTACTTTTGATTTGCATTTCCCTGATGGCTAGTGATACTGAGTATTTTTTCATGTGTCTGCTGGCCATTTGGATTTCATCTTTTGAAAAACACCTATTCAAGTCCACTGGATTGTTAGTTTTGTTGTTGTTGAGTTTCATGAGCTCTTCATGGATTCTGGATAATAAGCCTTTATCAGTTGCTTAGTTTGCTAATATTTTCTCCCATTCTGTTGGTGGCCTCTTCACTTGGCTGAGTGTTTGCTTTGCAGTGCAGAAGTTCCTTAGCTTGATGTAATCCCTTTTGTCTATTTTTTTTTTTCATTTATTGCCTGTGCCTCTGGTATCTTTTCCAAGAAGTCTTTGTATTTGCCAATGTCTCAGAGTTTCCCCAAAGTTGTCCTCTAGTAATTTGATGGTATCAGGTCATAGATTTAGATCCTTGATCCATTTTGAGTAATTTTTGTATAACGTGTAAGGTAAGAGTCTTGTTTCGTAACTTCTGCATGTGTAGATCCAAATTTACCAGAAGCGTTTGTTCAGTACAGACTGTCCTTGCTCTAAGGACTGACTTTAACTCCTTTGTCAAAGGTAAGTCGCTTGTGGATGGCAGGAATTAATTTCAGAGGTTTCCATTCTGTTCCATTTGTTGACTACATGTCTGGCTGTTAGGATTATAATTGCCCTGTGCTATGTCCTGAAATTTTGGTTTTGTGATGCCTCTGACTTTGTTTTTGTTGTTTAAGATTGCTTTAGCTATTTGGGATCTCTTGTGTTTCCATAAGAATTTAGCTATTCTCACCCATGCTCGCACATGAATTGCATGCACAAAGCATCTGTGCAGTCTTCATTGTGAGCATGGAATCTCTGTATTGACCCACCCTGCGCAGTCATGGGGCTCTGAGCCTCTGATGCCAGACAATGTGATTACCCAGAGAACCAGCTACACCCCACGCCCTATTGTTGAGTCACAGAATTCCTACGTCACATTGCACAAGGCTCCTACAGTCTCAGGCCCACAAACCTGCCGCAATCACAGGGAGAGCAGAGATGTTCCCAGGGTCCAGCTGCCTATGGGTGCTTTGCCTTGTCAGTTGGAGCCCTGGAGCGCCTCACAGTTCTAAGTGGGAACCCTGCCCCTGCCAATCCTCAGGCCAGACTCAGTGTCAGTGGTGAATGTGGATTTATCTGATAAAATCCCCTAGCTGAGTGTGCAAGTGCTGCCACAGCCTTTACTGGTGTTAAGTTGCCCTTTGTCTCCCTGCTGGTCCTGGTACGCCCTTATCAGGGCATGGGGAAAAAGTTGAGGGGGCTCAACTAGGGCTTCTGGCCAGACTGAAAATCACTGTGGTCTGCAGGGCTCTTTTTCAGGCAGTATCATTGGTGACGTGGGTGCCGCAGTCTGTTCTGACCTCTCTCAGAAGCTGGCGGCTCCTCCAGCCCCCAGCTGCACTAGTCATTGGTGGTGTCCTTGCTCACTGCTGTGTGTTTATATTGTCTCTCTTCTTTCTGTAGAACGTCCACTGCAGACTTCTCCAACTGGGAGATGCACTGGGATATAGAACAGATAGATAACCCTGGGAATGCACTTCCTCCTCTTTTCTTCTGTTATCTTCCTGTGGTCAAAATCAGCATGTCTTTTTCCTATTCAGCCATCTTGGAATCTCCGCCTCCCCCACCCCCCACCCCATAGTTTTTTTTGCCTCTCTTCAGTGTCATTTTAAGTGTGTGTCTTGTGAATTTTGTATCTCAGTCTTAAATTCTTTCTTCCTTTGGAGAAAATCTTTTTAGGAAAGGAAGATCGTTTATGACATTTTCATGGTTAAAAAGTTTCAAAAAATTGTATAAAACAAAAGATAAAGTTCTCCTGCTGGTGCCCTACTCATTTTTCCTCTTTTCAAACGCATTTTCTAAGGGTAAACACTATTACCATGGTAAGGCCACCATAAAACACACTAAACACTTGAGTAGGGGAAAGGGTTTATTGGGGGTAGGGGGGCAGAATCTGACAGGCTGGAGGGAGAGGGCAAGAGCGCAAGAGAGAGAGAGGTCAAGAACACATGTGTGTGGGACGCAGGTCCTGTTATACCCTTGCAGAGGGTAGGGAAGTGAGAGCAAGGAATCCTGTTAGGGTGGAAGGTGGGACTGACGCTTGTGGTTGGGCCATTTGGCCATCTGACATCTAGTCAGCCAGGCTGAGCTTAGGACTGAAGCTTACTGTGCAAGGTGACAACCGGGCCCAGGAAGGCAGTAGAGGATGGCCCAAGTGCTTGGGCCCTGCACCCCATGGGAGACCAGGAGAAGCACCTGGCTCCTGCCTTCGGATCAGCGAGATGCACTGGCCGCAGCGCGCCGGCCGTGGCGGCTATTGGAGGGTGAACCAACGGTAAAGGAAGACCTTTCTCTGTGTGTCTCTCTCTCTCACTGTCCACTCTGCCTGTCAAAATAAATAAATAAATCATATCAATCATGTGTTTTATCTTGGCTTCATGTCATGCTTAGAAAAACTTTCTGTATCCCAATGTAATATAAACTTTCTCCTATGTCTTTGTAATTGTATAATTTTGTTGGGCTTTTGGATTTTATTGGTATAGTTTAATTTTCAAAATTTTCATCTTATTTCTGTGTTCTTATTTAATGGTGTTTCACATGCTTTTTTAATGTTTTATTTTATTGCTGTATTACACAGATTAGGTATTTGTGTGCTAAGTGCACATGTGTTTGCTTTTTTTTAGGTTTTTTTTTTTTTTTTTTTTTCATTTGAAAGAGTTACAAAGAGAGGGAGAGTTAAAGAGAGAGCCATCTTCCATTTGGTGGTTCCCTCCCCTAATGGCTTCAACAGCCAGGGCTGTGCCAGGCCAAAACCAGGAGTTCAGAGCTTCTTCTAGGTCTCCTTACAAGTGCAGGGGTCCAAGCACTTGGGCCATTGTCTACCGCTTTCCCAGGTCCACTAGCAGGAAGTTGTTGGATCAGAAGTTCAGTGGCTGGGTCTCAAACCCGTGCCCTTTTGGGATGCCGGTGTTGCAGCCTGTGGTTTTACCCGCTGTGCCACAATACTGATTCCATATGTGTATGCTTTTTAAGTTATACATCTTTTTCTTTCTGTTCTACTATTGTTTTCTTAATAGTCATAAAACACATTAATACTTTTCCTCACAGATGTCAAAAATAAAAATATCATTTACTGATTTCTCCCAAGTAGAATGTGCCACTATTACTTCAAATACTACATAACATTTTTGTAGTTGTTGTTGTAAATATTGACTTTAAATACTGGAATCTTATTAATATGAGAGGTTTCTTAGATAAGAGGTCTCTAAAAAGTTCATGGAAAATATGCAGTATAGAAAAACTATGCATGAATGTCAAATTATTTTTCCAACAGAATAAGTTTATCTTTTATTTCCTTTTCTCCACGAACTTTTTGAAAAAGTATTCTCTTATCTAAGTATATTTTTAAGACATGTTGTCTGTTTGCATTTTATTAGCTTTTTAAAAAATATTCCAACAATATTCATGCACTGGGATAGCAGATGCTGAGTTTATACACCCATACTTCACACTTTGAACTGAACTGACCCATTGACAGGACCATGTAACACATGTTTTCCTTTTTAATAATTTGTTTATTTGAAAGAGTTACAAAGAAAGAGGGAGAAACAGAAAGAGAGAGAGAGAGAGAGAGACAGAGATTTTCTGTCCTCTGTTTCATTCCTCAGATGGCCATGTGCTGGGTCAGGCCAAAGCCAGGAGCCAGGAGCTTCTTCCAGATCTCCCATGTGGATGGCAGGGGCTCAAGCACTTGGGTCATGTTCCACAGCTTTTCCCAGGCCTTTTAGCAGGGATGTAGATTAGAAGTGGAGCAGATGAGACTCGTACCAGAGCCATATGGGATTGTCTCTTTGCAGGCGGCAGCTTTACTTACTACACCACAACGTTGGCCCCACACATGTTTTCTATAACTGTTAACCTTGTAACTTCTGGGTTAGTATATGAGACAGATAGCTGAGATTTTTAAAAAAATTATTTACTTTTAAAATTTTATTAGAGAGAGAGAGAGACGGAGACAGACTGACACAGAAAGGTCTTCTATCTGCTGGTTCATTCTCCAAGTGCCTACAACAACTGGGACTAGGCCAGGACAAAGTAAGGAGCCAGAAACTCAATCTGATCTCCCCCATGGGTGGCAGGGACCCAGGCACTTAAGTCATCACCTGCTGCCTTCTAGGATGTGCACTGGCAGGAAGCTAGAATTGGAAGCAGAGCTGGGACTTAAACATATGCACTTTGATAAAGGATGAGGGCATCCTAGTGGTGTCCTAATGATTGTGCTAAATGACCACCTGATTTCTGAGAGTTTTCAAGGCAGTCCTTTCTGGCTTCTACCAAAGACTGGACTGTGGGATGTTTGAATGGCCTGACAATTTGGTTCTACTTCAGACGTGGAGTGTAAATTTTTTTATTTGACTATTTTCATTTTATTTGCATGAGACAGAGAGAGAGAGAGTGAGTGAGTGAGTGTGTGTGTGAATTGGAAAGAGATCTTTCTTCTGCTGAATCACTGTCCAAATGCCTGCAATCATCAGGGCAGTGCCAGGCAGAAGCCAGGAGCCCAAAGTTAATCCAAGTCTCCCACATGGGTGGCAGGGACTCAAGTACTTGAGTCCTTCAAAAAGTTGTCCATGAAGAGAATACCTGCTGCCTCCCAAGGAAGTGTAATAGCAGGAAGCTGGATTGGAAGTGGAATAGCCTGTACTGGAACTGCTACTCCAGTATGAGATGCGCATGTCACAAGTGGTAGCCTAACTCTTGAGCCAAACAGCTGCCCCAGACCTCTACTCTTTAAACCAACGGCTAAAGGAAGACCTTTCTCTCTGTCTCTCTCTCTCACTGTCCACTCTGCCTGTCAAAAAAAAAAAAATAAATAAAAATATTTGTGCAACATTTTTTTTTTTAGAGGACAAACCAATCATTGGGTGGGGGGAAAGTGAAAAAGTAAAGTTCTTCACCTTCATTCTTATTGTCACAGGTAGTTCAGCTCTGGTTTCAGACTTGCATCCTGAAACTAGTTATGTAGAAGTCCTGTTGTTACTTCCTCTGCTCTCCTAATGTGTGTGGCTGGTCGTTGTTGGTGTGGGTGCGTGCTAGTGTTATACATTCCATGAGGTTTATCAGTGTGTTATTCCACTTTGATTCTGTTTGTTCCTCAAAGTAGACACTGCCAATCAGAACATCCTTTTCTTCTTCTTTTAAAAGCAAATATGTGTGATATTAATACATTAATCTTATTTGCATTTTTTATTTGAAAATTAATTGAGGGGCTGGCACTGTGGTGTAGTGGGTAGAGCCACTGCCTGTGGTGCCAGCATCCCATGTGGGCACCAGTTCGAGACCTGGATGCTCTGCTTCCAATCCAGTTCTCTGCTGTGGCCTGGGAAGGCAGTGGAGGATGGCCCAAGTGCTTGGGCCCCTGCACCTGCCTGGGAGACTTGGAGGAGGCTTCTGGCTCCTGCCCTTGGATCGGCTCAGCTCCAGCTGTTGCGGCTGTTTGGGGAGTGAACCAGCAAATGAAAGATGTCTCTCTCTCTCTCACTCTCTCTCTCTATGCCTCTGCCTCTGCCTCTCTGTGGCTCTGCCTTTAAAATAAATAAATAAATCTTTAAAAAATTAATTGAAAATTATTGGAAGAAGCAGAATATGGAGATTCTCCAAGTACAATTTTGTTCACACTTGTGTGTATTGACATTTTTTAAATTCTTTTTTGTTTTAGTTTTATTGTTAACTGACACATAAACATTGTATATGTTCATGGGGTATCATGTGATGTTTCTATACATGCATACACAATAATGTCTAATGAGGGTAAACATGTATCTCCTTAAATGTTTAATATTGTGTTTTTAAAGGGGTAAAGGTACCTATTGATATTTTATGGGTATGTTTGTTTTCTAATTGTTCTTCATTTCAGTAGGTCATTTAAACATTCTGATCATGTATAGTTGGCTACCTAATAAAAATGTAAATTATCACCCAACAATCTTTTAAAAAATTAGTATT
This sequence comes from Oryctolagus cuniculus, assembly GCF_964237555.1. Classification (NCBI taxonomy): domain Eukaryota; kingdom Metazoa; phylum Chordata; class Mammalia; order Lagomorpha; family Leporidae; genus Oryctolagus; species Oryctolagus cuniculus. Next base: position 88,871,743 of record NC_091433.1, read on the forward strand.
TTTTTAAAAGATTTATTTATTTATTTGAAAGCAGATATACAGAAAGAAAGAGGAAAGTCTTCCCATCTGCTAATTCACTCCCCAAAAAGCTGCAATGGCTGGGCTTCACCAGGCCAAAGCTAGGATATGTGAACTCCATTTGGGTCTCCTATGTGGGTTGCAGTGGTCTAAGTACTTGAGTCATCTTTTGTTATTTTCCAAGGTGCATTAATGGGAGCTGTATCAGAAGTGGAGCCAGGACTCGAACCCATACTCATACGGGATGAGCAGCAGCTTAGCCTGCTGTAACACAACCCCCGTCCCCAGTATTCTTTTTTCTAATTTGTCACAGATGAGCATTTTTTCACAGAGATACCAACTTCCAGGAAATGGAAGTCTTTTCAATAAATTGTAGATTATTCCTTTACAAATTTAGTTTAATATTTTTCTGAGATAATGCTTTTAAATCACTGATGGCAATATTTAGAACTTCATATCTCATTGCATGAAATAAAATTTCTGAACCATGAAATAATAATGATTCATTTTAAATAGTACTTTCAATAAAAATCACCTCTATTATTTTATTGTAGTCATGATACTAGAAGACAGGTTTTGTCTTGTTGACAAAGTATCCCTTTATTCTTATTTTCAAAATGACTTCAAAAACTGAAGTGTTTCAAATTTTTCAGTTTTTTTATATCTGTTTTTATAATCACAATTTATCAGAGATATAACTGAGCATTTCACATTGTTGAGTATTGTAGCCCTGAAGTCAACTTGTCTGGTAAATTTTGAGTTGTAAAAATCCATTTGTGAATATTTTGTCTAGGATTTTCAGATGTATATTCATATTCAAGGATAAACTATAGTTTTATTTTTAGCTCTTATATCTTTTTTGTTTTTTTTTTTTTAATCATTGAATCTATATCATTTGCACTTACCTTTCAATATTATCTAAAATATGATATGGGAATCACCCATTCCTTAAAACTATGAAAGAATTCTTTAATGAAGTAGTCTTTACCAAGATTTTTATTTCTGGGTATTTGTTAATGTGTTCAATTTTTCTTTACTTCACTTAGTTTCTTTCTTTCTTTTTTTTTTTTTCAGGTCTGTAGAAATTTCCAGTGTGTAAATGCTTCTGTTCTAAATTATGACTGTGATGTTCAGAAGAAATGTCATGGACATGGGGTAGGTACTATTTTCCTTTGGTTTGTTCTTTGAAGTAGTGGTGAATAGCAAGAATTCCTAATGAGGGTTGTGTAAGAATTTCCGGTTTTTTAGGGTTTCAGATGTTGGGGAGTTTAGATTCTTGATCAGTGTTTCACGTGTAGAGAATGCTTATGAATTCATGTATGTGTAGTTCTTTCTTCTGGTTTCCTTCTTGAGTTGATGATACAGAACAACATTCACAATTAACAAAAGTGGTATTTTGATTGCTTTGAAGGTATGTAATAGCAATAAGAATTGTCACTGTGAAAATGGCTGGGCTCCTCCAAATTGTGAGACTAAAGGATATGGAGGAAGTGTGGACAGCGGACCTACATACAATGGCAAGTAATATGGAAAAAAAATTAGAGTGATCTGCTGGTGGCCCAAGTCGTCAATTGGGTATCCTTGAATCTCTGAACCACTTACTGCATCAGTTGTTAAACTAAATTATGTTTATTCTGTGTCCTAAAGTCCTTATGAATGTTTCTGATTTTTTTTTTTTTAAACTTCTGTGTGGACTTACATAGTAGCTTCTTGTCTGGGCTCCGTGTTTCTCATTTTGCTTCCTCTCATCTGTGTTCCATGTTATATTACAGAGCTTCAGTATTTTCCTTCAAGAGTTCAGTTTTGATTATGTACGTGTCCTGCTTTAATTTCTGTGTTTCTGCATTGCTATTAGAATGAAGTTCTCCGCCGGTGCCGCAGCTCACTAGGCTAATCCTCTGCCTGCGATGCCGGCACACCAGGTTCTAGTCCCGGTCGGGGCACTGGATTCTGTCCCCGTTGCTCCTCTTCCAGTCCAGCTCTCTGCTGTGGCCAGGGAGTGCAGTGGAGGATGGCCCAAGTCCTTGGGCCCTGCACCTGCATAGGAGACCAGGAGAAACACCTGGCTCCTAGCTTCGGATCGGCGTGGTGCGCTGGCCGCAGCGCGCCACCGGAGCGGCCATTGCGGGGTAAATCAATGGAAAAGGAAGACCTTTCTCCCTGTCTCTCTCATTGTCCACTCTGCCTGTCAAAAAAAAAAAAAAAAAAAAAAAGAATGAAGTTCTCAAACCCTTAACATGGCTTAAATGCATGATTTGCTCGTAGCTTACCTTTCCAGTCCATATCACTATACATAAAACATATTATAACTTCCTTGACTTGCTTTAATAGACTACTACTCTCTTTTATCTGTGGATCTTCATACCAAATTATTTTCATATTATTGCAGCTATACAGGCTTCTGTTTATACCTTCTTTCTTTCTTTTTAAAAGATTTTTAAAATTTATTGGAAAGAGTTGCAGAGAGAGGTAGAGCCAGAAAGATTGAGAGAGAGAGAGAGGGATAGAGAGAAGAGAGAGACAGAGCGAGAGGTCTTCCATCCTTTGGTTCACTCCCCAGATGACTACAATGGCCAGAGTTGAGCTGATCTGAAGCTAGGAGCCAGGAACTTCCGGGTCTCCCACGCTGGTGCAGGGGCCCAAGGACTTGGGCCATCTTCTGCTGCTATCACAGGCCATAGCAGAGAGCTGGATCGGAAGTGGAGCAGCCGGGACTCGAACTGACACCCATATGGGATGCTGGTACTGTAGGCGGTGGCCCCCTTGGATTTTGAACATTTACATTTAATTCAGTTTGATTGGTAATATGTTTGAGTTTATACTATTGTGATATTTTTCTATCACAGTCTCCCATGTGATATTGTAGGACTTTCTATATATTTCTGATTTTCTGGCTTTTGTGCTCTTGTTGTCATGTATTTTACTTCTACATATGTTATAGACCTGACAGTTAACAGCTGGTTATTTTGCTTTGGTCAGTTAAAGAGATTTAAAAACATTTTAAAAGATTTAAAATTATTTTTACGTACCATATGGTTACAATTTCTAGTGTTCTTCATTTCTTTGAGATTCATTTAATTTCTGCTTAGAGGATTTCTTTTGACTTTTTTTTTATAATGGCAGGTTACCATTGAGAAATACTTTTGGCTTTTGTATTTGTGATGAAGTCTTTGCCTTTCTTAAATGATAATTTAGCTGAGTAAAGAATTATAAGGAACCAGTCCCTTCTCCCCACCATCCCACTTATAATAAGATATCCCTATATTGTCTTCTGATTTGCATTGTTTTCCCTGAAAAATCTACTATAATTCTTTTCTTTGTATTCAGTGTCTTTATGTAATCTATCTTTTATTCTCTCTTTGTAAGATTTACCCTGTTTCTGACTTTTAGAAATTTATTGTAACGTGTCTGGATGTGCCTGTAATTTTTTGAGCTTTTTTTGTCTGTTAAAATTTTTAGCCATTATTTCTTCAAATATATTTCTTTTCTTTCCTTTTTTAAAAGATTGATTGATTTGTTTGAAAGAGTTACAGAGAGAAAGAGAAAGAAAGATATATCTTCTAGCCACTGTTTTACTCCCCAGATGGCTGCAATGACCAGGGCTGGCCAGGGTGAAACCAGGAGCCATCTGAGTCTCCCACATGTTTTGCAGGGTCCAAGCACTTGGGCCATTTTCTGCTGTTCTTCCCAGGCCATTAGCAGGAGCTGAATCAGAAGTGGAGCAGCTGGCAAATTAACCAGCACCCATATGGTGTGGCCAGGGAGCTCTGGTCAGTGCTCTAGGTGGGGCTAATATGCAGTGTGACAGAAGGCTCTCAATGTCTCAGGTAGCAATTGCTGCACTTTGCTCTGCTAGCCTGAGTCGTCCGCAGAGAGGCAGAGACATTTCCAGAGACAGCTGCCTGTGGGTTCTCCACCTAGGTGACTTGAGCCCGGGAGCCTGATGTGTTGAGGGGCTGGGGCACCTCACAGTCATACGTGGCTGCCCAGCCCCTCTCAGTCCTCCCAGACAGAATGAGAGTCAGTGGAGACCGTGGATTTCTCCCTCTGCTGGAATCTCTGGATCACACACATGTAGGAGAGCCTCAGACTGAATGTTACCTTCTCTGTGCTGGTTGCCAGGTGTGTGATGTGGTACTGCTGAGAAGGTGGCATCTTTGTCCCAGCCAGTTTCTGCAGCTTCTGCTTCTGCCCGAAACAGCACCCACCCTCAGCCAGTTGCCGAGTGCTTTTGTCATGGGGAGTAGGGTGAGAGAAACGTACTCTGTTTTTTTCCGACTGGGTCAGCAGGTAACCCTACCCTCCTTAGGACTCCAGGCCAGACTCAGGCCACACTCTCATGCAACTACATCGCCAGTGGCCCAGGCTACTGCAGGCTGATCTCCCCTCACACCCAGGCTGGTGTTTTACCTGGCTCTCGGCTGCTGGGGTTGTGTGTTTACTCCGTTTTCCTGTTGCATGTGTGTGTGGGGAGCAACTCGGACTAGACTAAGTTACTGGAATTAAGACTTATTCTATGCATCTGCTCTCCCACAATATGGCGCTGGGAGAGGAGTAAACAGCTTCTACGCAGCTGTCTCTCGCCAACTTGAGTGATGACCTGCAGGAGCTGATCCTGCTCCTGATTGGAGGAGAGCAGTGTACTCGGCGTGTGGGTAGCAGAGTTGGGATTGGTGGAAGAGGACTATAAAGGAGGAGAGAGACAACATGCAGCAGGAACATCTAAGAGGAACACCTGAGGAACATCTGAGCAGCCCCCGAGAGAGCCGGCCGGCGGTGTGCCGCTCCCCCGTGGAAGTGGAGAAAGTGGCAGAGGGAACCGCCCTTCCACAGAGGTGGAAGGGTCGGTAGCCAATCTGGGAAGAACCAGCAGCAAACCCGGGAAGGGCCGAGCAGACAAAAGAACAGCGCAGGGTCCTGTGTCATTCCTCCGCGAAGAGGGGGAGCGACATGTGTGCACCTTCCACACTGCTCCACAGTGTTCTTCCTCCTGTAGAATTTCCATTGCAATTTTCTCTCTCCTCACTCTACTCTGAGAATGTACTAGCAACCCTGCCCCCCCCTTTTTTTACATTATTTACCCTTAGCCTAGAGCAGTATACCCTTCCCTATTCCGCCATCTTGAAATCCTCTCCATGTACAAAGTGATCAGTAATCAATTAACTATTTGAGGGTAACCCTGTATGGATCTTCAGATTCTAAGTAGCTCCTTTCCTGTGGTACTTTGCTCAGTGAACTCTAACAACTTTGTCTTCTGCACTATCTCTTCAACCCAAGATAGTAACTTGGCTTTGCTTGTGTTTCCACATTCCCCATTGAGGTCTGTTAACTCTCTCTAACCAGTAAACTGGGGCAATTTAAGAGTCACCTTATTTCAATTTCTGTTTAACGGGAGTCATTGTTTTTTGTTCTGTCATTGCTAATTCTTTAAAACTGGTGTTTCATATATTTTGTCTGGCTGTTTTAGTTTAGTTGATAAATCTGTTACTACATCTTGGCTAGATGTGAAAGTCAGAATTATGATTGTTAATAACTGTGTATTCTGTCAGGTTGCTGTCCTGTAACTTGATTTAGCTGTTTTTAAATTATTTAACATTTGGGTTGTTTCTGTACTTTTGATATGCACTGTTAACAAATATGTATTTTTTTTGTCCAGTTGAAGGATAAATTGCCAATAATGAGTTTATTTAGTTGAAGGGCATAATAAGTCTATTTGTGGTTATTGATAAAATTTCCAAACAAATAATACTGTGGTGAATTGCTGCCCATAGCCTGAAGGTACCAGTTTCAATACAATCTTACCATTTTTATGTTGGGTACCTGAATTTAAATTTATCTACCTATTAGTAATTATGAAATGCCATAATTTTTTGTGTGTTTTTTTTTTAAATTGAATGTGTCATATAATTTTATACTTGTATTAGAAATTTCTGGTCCTTCTACAAACTGAATTATGAGGAAAATTTTAGTTTATCATTTCTTTATTTCTCTAAAGAACACAAAACAGATAAGATTAATGATAATTAATGACATTTTCAAAAGTTATAATGATACTTAAAATCCAGGAGACATAAAAATAAGATTGATAACTTCAACTATAAAAGATAATAAACTGCTGCACAGAAGAAAGTGTAATACCATTAAAACAAATGACAAAATGGGAAAATATTTCCAACTCATATCACAGACAAAGCTCATCTCCATAGCATATGGAGTTTTTAGGATCTAAGAACAACAAAATCAAATGTCTAATAGAATAATAGTGAAAGAACTGAGCTGAGAAAAAGAAATAACTGTTTTTCCTTAAACACAAAAGGTGCTGAACTCAATAGTATTAAACAAAAATATATAAATGGAATTTATATAATAAATAATTTTTCAGCTACCAGGTTGGCAAAAATCCTTCAGCTTGGCTCTGTGAGTGAGGCTGTGTGGAATTCTTATGTATTGTTTGAGGGTGTACTAACTTGTAGCCATCACAGTGGAGGACCATTTGATAACACCTTATAAAAATGATGAACACCTGCATCCTTTGATATAGCAGTACTGCCTTTGGCATGTTCTGTAATCATAACTGTGTATGATATGATGTGTATAAAGTTATGGATTATACCATATTTTTTATAGTAGTGAAAGATTGAAAAATAGAAGTATCTGTTAGTGGAGTACTAATTAAAACTACAGAATATCTTCTGGAAGTTTGTGTAGAAAATGAGTATGCCCTCTGTGGTTTTGAAAGATATATAGATAGGTGAAAAAAAAAGTGATGTGCCAAATAGTGTTTATCATATGCAATTTTGAGGGATTGCTGTTAAAAATTCATTTCTGTATTGCTTAAATTTGCAAAATATAAGATTATACAAGAGGCTAATGAAATGGTTATTTTTGTAAAGGCAAAAATTGGGTGGTCAGGCATGAAGCACGAGAAGACTTCCCAGTGTATTCAGTTTATATCAGTTTATTGAATAATGTGAAAATTTATAATTACTCAGAATGTTCTGGGTAGTATGAGTTAGTATGGTGACCATTCTTTCACATTTCATCTCTCTAGAAAAGAATACTGCTCTGAGGGATGGACTCCTGGTGTTCTTCTTCCTCATTGTTCCCCTCATTGGATTGGCTGCTTTTGTCTTCATTAAGAGAGATCAACTGTGGAGAAGCTACTTCAGAAAGAAGAGATCACAAACATATGAGTAGATAGATGTTTTAAATCTACATTAATAATTTAACGTTTTAGTGATGATGGATGTATCATGGGGATTGTCAGTCTTAGAAATGGGGCACTATTCTTTTGAGTTGGTTAGTATGTTTTAAAGGGTAATGGTGGCTAAGCATTTTCACAGGGAGGGGAATCAGCCTGTCTGCTGAAAAGGGCCTCCAGAACTAATTTTGCTTAATGTTGATTTCTGAGATGTGATTTGTGATTCCTAATTAGAGACTGAAATATGAGATAAGATAAGTAAATGTTGAAAATTTTCTTGTCTTTATTTCCTGTATCAGTTCTCATACAGGACAGTTTTTAAATTCTCAGTTTTGAAAACAGATTTTGTGAATTTTAAGCTTTTAAAAAATAAATTTTGAGGTAGGTTTGTGGCATGGCATTTGAGACTCTCCCATCCTGCATTGATGTGCCAGTTTGAGTTCTCATCTAGCTTCCTGTTAATGCATTTTGGGAAGCAGCAGGTAATCCACCTACATGAGAGCTATGGATGGAGTTCCAGGCTCCTGGCTTTAATCTGGCACAGAACTGGCTGTTGCGGGCATTTGGGGAGTACACCAGAGAATGGAAGATCTCTTGCTGTCTTTTTCTCTGCTTGCCTCTCAAATAGATGAAAAACGGGCAAAAAGAACATTTGATGAGAAAAATTAGGAAACACTATCCTAATTGACCAAATTTTATTTCTTAGAATTTTATTTATTTACTCTATATTTATTTAGTTATTGAATTTATTTATTTAATTAACTTATTTAATTATAAACTGTGGGGAGCAACTGGGAGCAACTCAGACTAGACTAAGTTACTGGAACTAAGACTTATTCTATGCATCTGCTCTCCCACAATATGGCGCTGAGAAGGGAGAAACAGCTTCTACTCAGCTGCCTCCAGTTCAACCAATAAACTGTAGGACCTGCTCCTGATTGGAGGAGAGCAGCGTACTCGGCATGTGGGTAGCAGAGTTGGGATTGGTGGAAGAGGACTATAAAGGAGGAGAGAGACAACATGCACCAGGAACATCTATCTGAAGGAACACCTGTGCAGCCCCCGAGAGAGCCGGCCGGCGGTGTGCCGCTCCCCCGCGGAAGTGGGGAAAGTGGCAGGGGGAACCGCCCTTCCACGGAGGTGGAAGGGTCGGTAGCCAACCCGGGAAGAACCAGCAGCAAACCCGGGAAGGGCCGAGCAGACAAAAGAACAGCGCAGGGTCCTGTGTCGTTCCTCCACGAAGAGGGGGAGCGACATAATGGTGCCGTGACTCGGATAGGAAGCCTAGGCAGGGTTTAGTGTCGTTCCTCCACGAAGAGGGGGAGCAACATAAACTGTGGTTAATACTTTTTCATATTGTGAGGGTTAGATGTGGAAAGCTAGTAGAAATGTTGTAGGTTTCAGCTTTCATTGTGATCATTATCACCACCATTACTGACTTTATTTTTCAATATGTGTAATAAATCATGTGTAAATGTTTTAATATTATTTTAACCCAAAGGTTGTTGTATCTTTCAGATCAGATGGCAAAAATCAAGCAAATGTTTCTAGACAGCCAGTGAGTGTTCCTCGGCATGTATCTCCAGTGACGGCTCCTAGAGAAGTTGTAAGTTTAAAATGGAAAGTTCGTATTATTTATTATGTTTGAGGATTAAAAATTAGAGTTATATACAAATAGATAGAAATATTGAACATTGGATTTCAGCATTGTTCTAGGTGGTCCCTGTGTTGAAGGAATTCTAGCAGAGTCCCTGGCTCAGAACATATGGGAATAGAAATCTGGAAATTAAGAACAACGTACCTTGAAACAATATTGGGAAATGATACAGGATCTATGATACCACTGTTTTTGCCCTATGTTCACTTGTCTTTGTTTTTAATACCTTGTTTCACTAGGGCTTGTTCTTAATGACTTGGTGTTGAGTTTCTGGACAGATCTAATCATCTCAGCATTAGGACTAATCGTCGCTGTTTCTGAGAATGTATTAGGGATGATCAGCATAGTGATATAATTTAACTGATACACGTGGATTCCTATGTAATATATATGATTTTCCACTTGTAAACTTTTACAATGTTTTATTTGATATTTTACACAGCTGAAGTGATTGTTCATTGTGGTTTTGATTTGCATTTCCCTGATGATTAGGGATGTTGAGCCTTTTTTTCATATACTTGTTGGCCATGCATGTGTCTATTTTGGTCTTTTGCCTGTTTTTCATTGATTTATTTGTGTGTGTGTGGGGGGTTGATAATTGATTTACTTATATTCTTTCCTTTTTTTATTTTTAATTGAGAGGTAGGGTTATGGACAGTGAGTGGGAGAGATAGGGAGAAAGGTTTTCCATCTGCTGGTTTACTCCCCAGATGGTCACAATGGCCAGAACTGGGTTGATCTGGAGCCAGGAGCTTCTTCTGAGTCTCCCACAGGGATGCAGGGGCCCAAGCACTTGGGTCATCTTCTACTGCTTTCCCAGGCCGTGGCAGAGAGCTGGATCAGATGAGAAGCAGCCGGGACTAGAACCAGCGCCCAATATGGGATGCCAGCGGTTCAGGTGGAAGATTAACTTACTGTGCCACAGCGCCAGCTCCAAGTTATTTATATTTTTTGTGTATTTTGGATACCAACTCCTTATTGATGTGTGTGGTTTGTAAATATTTTAACCCTTTCCACAGATTAGCTCTTTCTTCTTTTGATTGTTTTCCCTTGCTTTTATTTTGGTACACTACTGTTTGTCTATTTATGCTTTTGTACTCACCAGTGAATTTTAGGATTTTTTTCCTAGTTTTATGAAGAATTTTGATGATTTATGAAGAATTTCAAGAATATTGCTTGAATATGTAAATCTCTTTGGGTATTATGGACTTTTTAAAATAATATCAACTTTCTAATCCTTTAACTTGAGATTTCTTTTCATTTCTTTATGTCTCCTTTAATTTCCTTTGTCAATATTTTATAGTTTGTGGTGTACTGTTATTTTTGCTACTTTGTTAAATTTATTCAAAATGAATTTTTTTGTAAGATAGTTTGTTTTAGTGTGTAAGTGCTACTGACTTTTTGTCCTGCAAGTTTACTGAATTTATGTATTAGTTCTATAAACTTTCGAGTGGAGCCTTTAGAATTTTCTATATATAAGATCTACCAACAGGGACACTTTTCCTTTTTCCTTTATAGTTTGGATGCTTTTTCTTGCCTAGTTGTTTTGGTTAGAATTGCCCATACTATGTTGAATAGAAATAGCAACAATAGGCTTATTATTTATATTAGAGGAAAAGTTGTCAGTTTTTCACTGTTGATTATGATATTAACCATGGGCTTGTGAAATGCAGCCTTTATTTTGTTGAGGTTTATTCTTTATATACCTAATTATTGAAAGTTTTTATAATGGAAGGATATTTACATTTGTTGAATACTTTTTATGTCAGTGTCTCGTTTATTTTTTATTTAAAATAATTCAAATACAGAAAAGTATGAAGAAGAGTTCAATGAATACAGTTTTTAAAATTTTACCACACACACACCATTTTTCTTGAAAGCAGGGATAAATATAATAATGTCTTATAATGATTCATGACAAATCAAAGTTAGGAATGAAAGGTATATTATATTATGAGTACAATTCAGTGAAGACATTTATAAATATCTGTATTCCAAATAATATGACATATATTAATTTTGAAATAAGTTTTTATATATACACATACACACATAAACTTCTACATATGAGAGAAAGTGAGGTATTTGTCTGTATCTGATTCATTTAACTTAGCGTCATGATCTCCAGTACCACCCATTTTGTTGCAGATGTCACTATTTCATGTTTTTTGTGCCTGAAAAATACTTCATCATGTGTGTATGTCACATTTTCTTTATTCACACCAGTTGATGGTTATCTAGGTTGATTCCACTTCTTTGCTATTGTGTATTGGGCTGTAATAAACTTGGTAGTGCAGGTTATCTCTTTCGTATGCTGACTTCATTTCCATTTGATATATTCCCAGAATTGCGGATAGCTGGATTTCGCCAGTGGATTTCCTAGATCCATTTTTAGTTTTTCAGGGAACCTCCACATTGTTTTCCATAATGGCTGTGTTAATTTGCATCCCACCAGCAATGCATTATGGTTCCCTTTTCTCCACATCCTTTCCAGTATTTGGTATTTTTTGACTTTTTGGTAATACCCATTCTAACTAGAGTGAAATGATACCTCTTGTAGTTTTTATTTGCATTTTGCTGATGGCTGTGATCCTGATCATTTTTTGATGTGTTTATTCACCATTTGTATTTCTTCTTTTTTGAAAGATAATTTATTTATTTAAAAGGCAGAGTGATGGGAGAGAGGCAGACACACACACACACACACACACACAGATCTTCCACCTGCTGGTTCACTCCTGAAATCCTGGCAACAGCCAGAGCTGGACCATGCTGAATCCTGAAGTCCTCTTAGGTGGGTGGCAGGGACCCAAGTGTTCGGACTACTATCTACTGCTTTCCTAGGTGCATTAGTGGGAAGCTGGATTGGAAGCAGGGGAGCCAGGACACAAATTGGCACTATAATATGGGATGCAGGCATTGCAAGAAAGCAGTGGCTTAACTCAGTGCCCCACAATGCCTGTCCCTGTATTTCTTTTGAAAAATGAATATTCATATCCTATGTTAATTTTTAAAGTGGATGTTTATTTTGTCCTTGTTGAATTTCTTGAGCTCCTTGTATATTCTGGGTATTAATCCTTCTTTATCAGATGTATAGTTTGCAAATATTTTCTTCCTCTCTATTGATTGTGTATTCACTTTGTTTCCTTTGCTATGCAGACTTTTTTTTTAGTTTGACATAATCCCATTTATCTAATTTATTGCTTATGCCTTTGGGGTCTTATCCAAAAGATGATTGCCTAAGCCAGTGTTTTGGAGTGTTCTTCCTATGTTTTCCTCATATAGTTTCAGGTCTTATATTTAAGTATATGATTCATTTTGAGTTGATTTTTGTATGGAAGGTAAAGTAGGGGGTCTTGCTTCAAACTCTCAGCTTTTTCCCATTCATTGTGTTATTGGCTGTTGGTTTGTCATGAATAGCCTTTATGATTTTGAGGCATATTCCTTCTATAACTGATATGTAGGCTTTTTGTTTTACTATCATGAAGTGGTGTTGAATCTTACCAAATGCTTTTTTTGTATTTATTGAGATGACTATGTGATTTGTGTTCTTTCTGTTGATTTGATTTATAACATTTATTGATTTGTGAGTGTTAAATCACCCTTTGCATCTCTGAGATAAATCTCACTGTCTTTAGTATTTTCTCCTTGCTTTAACTTTTTGACAGTTTGACTAGAGTCTGAATTGGACAATAACTTTTTTGGTTGAGTCTGCTTGGGGTCCTTTGAGTATCTGTATCTGTTGTCTTTGTCTCTTTCAAGACCTCAGAACATTTCAACCTTTTAGCAGGTTCTCTGCACCCTTTTCCTTCTCTTTTCTTCAGGAATCCAAATAATACAAAAATTTGGTCATTTAATGGTATTCCATATTTTACTTAGACTTTTTTCATTGTTATCTTTTTCTTTTTGTCTGATTGGGTTATTTCAAAAGTCATGACCTCCAGGTCAGAAATTCTTTCCTCACTTGTTCTATTCTACTGTTAAAGGTCCTTTTTTTTTTTTTTTTTTTTTTTTTTTTTTTTTTTTTTTTTAAGATTTATTGATTTATTTGAAAGAGTTACGCAGAGAGAGAGAGAGGTCTTCCATCCGATGGTTCACTGCCCAATTGGCTGCAACAGCTGGAGTTGCGCTGGTCTGAAGCCAGGAGCCAGGAGCTTTTTCTGGGTCTCCTACACAAGTTCAGGGGCCCGAGGATTTGGGCCATCTTCTACGGCTTTCCCAGGCCATAGCAGAGAGCTGGATTGGAAGTAGAGCAGCTGGGACTTGAACCAGCACCCATATGGGATGCCGACACTGCAGGTGGTGGCTTTACGCACTGTGCCACAGCACCGGCTCCTAAAGGTCTTAATAGTGTTTTTTAATTCACTAGTTTAAGATTTCATTTCCAAAATTTCTGTTTGGCTCTTTTAATGATTTGTATCTCCTTATTGAATTTTTAAATTCATGTCACTCATTGATTTATTCATTTCTTTTATCTATCTGTATTCTTTTAGATCACATTGAATTTCTTTACAATAATTATTTTGAATTCTGTCTCTGGTAGTTCATAGCTTTCTTTCAGATCAGGATCTAATTCTGGAAAATTATTGAGTTCTTTTGGAAGTATCCTGCTACTTTGCTTCTTTATGTCTCCTGTGTTCCTATATTGATGTCTATGCATCTGCTGTAATAGTCCCTTCTTCATGGTGCAGGTTTCATTGGAAAAGAGTTTATGGTTTAGGTATAATGGACGATATAACCTGTCTTGTTTCTTTGGCTTTGTTTTAAGGTGAGCTCAGAAGTGTAGCCTCTGAGTGATGTTTCTTTTGCTTTAATCAGTGTCAGCTTTGTTTATAAGTGTCACAATGGTCTTGTCTGCGGTAGTTCATAGGAGTAGAAGTGTGACTTTGAGGTGAATGTGTGTTTCCTATAGATGGTTTGTTTTTTCAGTCCACAGGGACTTTGGTGTCAGCTACAATGGGGTTTGTTCTTCATGTGAGGAGGGCAAAGGGGCTGTCTCTATGTCCCACTGGAAAGCCTGAGTGATATGTGGGATTGGCCAACCAAAAACTGATTTTAGTACTCTGTGATGTGAATGGACCCTTCTTCTGGTCTTGCTAGGTGAATGCAACTGGTACTAGGACTTAAACAGCACTTGTCCTAGGTTTTTGGAGATGTGAACTGAATCCTACTACAACCCTACAGGGTGACTACAAGGTATACAGGAGATTTGTCCTGGCAGGTATATACCAGAGAGGTAGAAAGCAGGCAGGTTCTTCCTTAGGTCCACTGGGTAGATTCCAGTGTGTTTGAGGAAATCAGTATATATTGTTATCATGCTGGTGTTGCAAGGTGCAGTGGGGTCTTTACCCAGATCGTCCATTGCTGGAGTAAGGTGTTGGGGATAGTGGTAGTCACCTGTCTGAATTAGAATAATAGTGATAGAGTACTCCAGATCCTGTGAGTGAGAATTACTCCAATACTAGCATCAACAGTCCCTGTTCTGCAAGGCACAAATGATATTGCTCAGTTCTTAAGGGGCATACAAGGGTGATGCTTGGGTTTTTCCCCCTGAGGTTGCCAGTACTACGGGCTAGAAGATGCAGAGTGGACTTCCTCACATGAGGACTGGATGTTTTTTATGGTCTGCTGCTCTTGGTAGCTCCAAGAAGCTGAGGGAAACCCTCTGGATCATGTAGAACATAGTTCCGGGATTTGTGTGCAAAATTCCCACAGTTACAGAATGCAGGGGTTCTGTTCTCCACCCTGCATATTTCCATCACTCTGGCTATGATATATTCTGGTAGCAGAATGACTATCAGCTGTGAGTCTAGCACCTGTGGTGGTGGAGGAGGAGAGGGAGGCATTGTGGCTTCCTTCTTGGAGCCAAGCAGTCACAGAGACCCCAGGCAGCTCTTCCCAGGCTGGAGTTAAAGTCAGTGGGTGACTGTGGAGCCAAGCAGTCACAGAGACCCCAGGCAGCTTCCCAGGCTGGAGTTAAAGTCAGTGGGTGACTGTGGAATTCTCCCTCCGCTAGAGCTGTGAGTGGTGGGGATTAACCAAGTCAGCCATGGCGCCGGCCCCTCCGTTTCTTTATTCTGACACTAATACATTATCAGTCTTTTGGGGTATCATATTGCCTTGTTTATTGATATTTTTTGTGTTTCTATGTTAAATTTTGTTTCTTTCACTTTTGGATGATGGTTTTTGTTGAAGGCTTTTTTTCTGAAGATATGCCTTTAGATATTGGTTTGATAGCCTACTTTATCTTTAGCTCTGGTTGGGCACTGTAGTAGTCTCTATATACCTTTGTGTGTGTGTGTGTTGGGGGGGGGGGCGTGTGGGTTATAGTTGCTGGTAGCAGTAGTTCAGTGTGGTTGCTGGAATTCCTGTCACATTGTTCTATTGACTTCACCCAGTGGAGGTTCTGGAGTTAGGATCTTCTCAGGTGTTGAGAGCAGGTCCTACAGGAGAGTTGGGGTGTGGGCCACCCTCCATGGGCTGCATGGGATGAAATGCAGAAACCTCGGGCCAGAGTTGCAAAGGAGAAACAGCATACTAGCATTGGAGCAGCATAGAAACTTAGCAGCCTCTGTGGGAAGCTCTGGAGTCCTGAGATACATGCTGAGCTTAGGCAGAATACAGAAAGTCTGGGCCTGGGTCTCCAGCATCAGATTTGTACCCTTGGCCAGGTGTGGCATGGACAGCCCAGGCTAAAGCCTTGAGTAGTGTACTGTGTGCTGCACTGGGCAGTGCTTGCCCTTAGGTAGCACACTGTGTGGGACCAGAAAGCCCAGGCAGCTTTCTGGGTGGGGCATAGAAATTCTGACTCTGGTCAGTGGGAGGACCTGGATCCCTGTAGTGTAGAGCTTATTCTGTAGACACTTTGCTGTGCTGGTGTTGGGTGCTGGCTGGTTCACTGTTCAAAGTGTGTTTGCCCTCCCAAATGTGCACACTGTCTAGAGCATGTACACACTTCACTTTTTTAAAAAGATTTTATTTGTGTACTTGAAAGAGTTACAGAGAGGCAGAGGCAGAGAGAGGTCTTCCATCCTCTGGTTCACTCCCCCAGATGGTCGCAACAGCTGGAGCTGCACTGATCCGAAGCCAGGAGCCAGGAGCTTCTTTCAGGTCTCCCACACAGGTGCAGGGGTCCAAGAACCTGGGGCATCTTCTACTGCTTTCCCAGGCCATAACAGAGAGCTGGATTGAAAGTGGAACAGCTGGGACTCGAACCGGTTCCCCTATGGGATGCTGGCACTGCAGGGGCGGCTTTACCTGCTACGCCACAGCACTGGCCCCTACACTTATTATTGTGTACTTAGACCTTACTGCAGAAACCATCCTTGTGCAGATGGAGCTCTGAGCCTCAATATGTAGACCGGGCAGATATATGAGAACTCTGACCCAATTGTGGTGCACTCAGGTTTCAGCAACGATGAGCAATGTTTTGAGTGACTGGGGAAGGGGAGTCTGGGGGAAGAAACTTATCCCTAAGATAAGAGGGGATATAAACTCCTACCTCTAGGATCCTAGGGACTGGATATCCTAACTGCCCTGCCTCCACTGTACCCTGGGGTGTAAAGTGCTGTGTGGGCTATGGTGCTGTGGTTGCCTTTGCTCCGCTGGGCCCAGTTGGTACTTTGAGTTTCAGTCAACTTGCTAGACTTAATGTGTTCATGGGGTCTCTGCAAAGGAGATATGCAAGAACCTCTGTCTCCTAGTACAGTATGGATTCCAACAGTGACTCCTTACTCAAGATGGTGCCACCTTGCTGTGTCCCATGCTTTGAGGGTTGGGGGAGGGGACAGTGTGGTTTCCTTCTCTGAAACAAAGTAGCGGTGAATTTTCCAGGGAGCTTTCTTTACTGAGTTGCTGGTCTGTGCTGACTAGATTCCCCTGTGAGAAAGACTGCCTGAGTATTTGGGCAGATGAGTTCATAATTTCTGTATCCTTCTCACAATCTGACCTCTTTATTGTTATATCACACCGCCTTTTGCTAGAGTTCATGTCAGTTTTTTTTTTCTGGTGTTGAGTATTGCTATCCTTGATATCTTTTTTTATTTGCTTTAAATGGGTATGTTTAGCTTAATTCATGATAGGAAAGGGCTTACTATTGCCATTTTGTTATTTCTTAATGTTTTGTAGCTTTTTGGACCTTCTTTCTTCTCTTTGTTGTTTTGTGTCTAATTTTTTTTAATAATAAGTTTTTTTTATTATTATTAAGTTGAAATAGTGAGAGAATGAGAGAGCTCAAGTTCCCACATTCTGGTTCATTTCCCAGATGTTCACAATGGTTGGGATTGAGATATGTAGAAACTGGGAGCCAGGAGCTCAGTCCAGATCTTCATGAGGTTAACAGGAACCCAAGTACTTGGACCACCACTGCTGCCTTCCTGGATCTTCATTAACAGGAAGTGAGGCAGGAACAGGAGGTAGATATTAAATCCAGCTACTTCATTATGGGGTGTGGGTGTCTTAACCAGTGGTTTCAACTGCTAGGCCAAATGCTTTTCCCAATAGTGATACATTTTGATTGTCATTTATCTTTGTGCGTATTCTTTTGGTATTTTCTTTGTGATTACCATTGCAATTACATGAAACATCTTAAAGCTACAAGTATGTATTTTAAACTGATAACTTCAAGTATAATCAAAAACTTTTTATATCCCATTCTTATGTTATTGCTGTCCCAGACTACCTTTTTGAAATACATACCATTAACATAGATTGATAATCATTTTTATGTTGGTTGTAAAGATCTAGTAAAATTCAAAAGTGTTATACATACTCAGAATAGTAAGATTATATTTTGTAATTTGTCCTAATAGTTTTTATTTATTTATTTTATAAAATTCCATATGAATTTTAGCATTGTTTTCTTTAGATCTGGAAAACTGTTGTTGATATTTTGATTATGTTACATTGAAGCTATAAATTGCTTTGGGTAGTATGGACATTTTCATGGTAGTAATTCTTCCAAACCATGAGCAAGGAAGATTTTTCCATTTTTTTGTCTTCTATTTTTTCTTTATTGTTTTATAATTTTCATCGTAGAGATCTTTCACATCTTTGGTTAAAGTTATTCTAAGATATTTAAATTTTTTTTTTTTTTAAATTTTTTTAGCTGTTCTGAATGGGACTGATCTTACAAGTTCTTTCTTGGCCAGACATTGTCTGTGTAAACAAAGGCTATTGATTTTTGTGTGTTAATTTTATATCCTGAAACTTTACCAAACTCTCATGAGTTTCGGTAGTCTGTTAGTAGAGTCTTTTGGTTCCCCTACATTTAGAATCATGTCATCTGGAAACAGGGAGATTTTTACTTCCTCCTTTATAATTTGTGTTCCTTTTATTTCTTTTTCTTTTTAAAAAAAAATTTTTTTTTGACAGACAAGTTAGACAGTGAGAGAGGGAGATAGAGAAAGGTCTTCCTTCTGTTGGTTCACCCCACAAATGGCCGCTATGGCCGGCGCACTGCGCCGATCCGAAGCCAGGAGCCAGGTGCTTCCTCCTGGTTTCCCATGTGGGTGCAGGGCCCAAGGACCTGAGCCATCCTCCACTGCCTTCCCGAGCCACAGCAGAGAGCTGGACTGGAAGAGGAGAAACTGGGACAGAATCTGGCACCCCAACCGGGACTAGAACCTGGGGTGCCAGCGCCGCAGGTGGGGATTAGCCAAGTGAGCCACGGCACCGGCCGATTTGTTTTTCTTACCTAAAAGCTGTGGCTAAAACTTCCAGGACTATATTGAATAGCAGTGGTGACAGTGGTCATCCTTGTCTAGTTCCAAATCTTGTTGGAAATGCTTCCAATTTTTCTCACTCAATGTGATGCTGGCTGTGGTTTGTTAATATATTGCTTTGATTGTGTTACAGAATATTCTTTCTGTACCTAATTTGCTTAAGGTTTTCATCATGAAGGATGTTGTATTTTATCAAATTATCTTTGAATCTATTAAGATAATCACATGATTTTTATCCTTTAACTTATTAATGTGATGTATGACATTTATTGATTTGCATATATTGAACTATTGCTGTTTACTAGTGATAAATCCCACTTGTTCCAGGGGAATCATCTTTCTGTGTTGTATGATTCAATTAGCTAGTATTTTCATGGGAATTTTTGCATCCATGTTCATCAGGGATATTGGTCTATAGTTGTCTTTCTTTGTTATATCTTTTTGATTTTGAATGAAGGTGATGCTGGCCTCATAGAAGGAGTTTAGGAATATTGCCAACTTTTCAGTTATTTTAAATAGTCTGGGAAGAATTAGAATTAGTTCTTATTTAAAAGTCTGGTAGAATTCAGTATTGAAGCTCTCTAGTCCTGAATGTTTCTCTGTAAGGAAAGTCTTTATTACTGATTCAGTCTCCATCTTGGGTTTTGGTATGTTTAGGTTTTCACTGTCTTCATGACTCATCTTTAGTAGATTGTATGTGTCCAGGAGTCTATCCATTTTTTCCAATTTGTTGGAACTTGGCTGTTTGTAGTAATTCCTGATGTTTGTTTTTATTTCTATGTTATCTGTTGTTGCATCTCCTTTTTCATGGCTGATTTTGTATTTGGGAGTCTTCTACCTCTTTTTTGGGGGGAGGGTGTTTGTTGAGTCAATTTTGTTTATTTTTTTTTTTCAAAGAACCAACTCTTCATTTCTCTGATCTTTTGTATCTTTTTTGTGTTCAATTTTTTTATATCTTTTCTAATTTCAATTATTTCTTTACTCCTACTAATTTTGGGTTTGGTTTGTGTTTTTTTCTAATTCCTTGAGATGCATTGATAGCTCATTTATTTGATGCTTTTTCAATTTCTTGATGTGGGCACTAATTGCTGTAAAGTTCTTTTGACACTGGTTATGCTGTATTGCACAAGTTTGATATGTTGTGTTGTCATCTTTATTCTTTTCCAGGAATTTTTTTTATTTCCCTTTTGATTTGTTCTGTGACCCACTGTTCATTCAGTAGTGTGTTGTTCAGTCTCCATGTGTTGGCATATTTTCTAGTGACTCTTGAGTTGTTAATTTCCAGGTTCATTCCACTGTGCTCAGAAAAGATACATAGTATGGTTTCATTTCTTTTTTTGAATTTGCCTAGATCTGCTTTATGGCCTAGCATATGGTTTATCCTAGAGAAAATTTCATGTACTGATGAAAAGAATGTGTATTCTTCAAGTGTGGGAATGAAATGTTCTGTAGATATCAGTTAGGTCCATTTGGTCTATTTTTTTTTTTAACTTTTATTTAATGAATATAAATTTCCAAAGTACGGCTTATGGATTACAATGGCTTCCCCCCCATAAAGTCCCTCCCACCCGCAACCCTCCCCTTTCCCACTCCCTCTCCCCTTCCATTCACATGAGGATTCATTTTTGATTCTCTTTATATACAGAAGATCAGTTTAGCATACATTAAGTAAAGATTTCAACAGTTTGCTCCCACACAGAAACATAAAGTGAAAAATAATAGATGATTTTTTTTAAATGATGATGAAATCAGATCAGACCTATTGTCATGTTTAATCCCAGTGAGAGTCAAGTTGGGAATTGATAATTTCTTCTTCTTCTTCTTCTTTTTTTTTTTTAACAGAAGATCAGTTTAGTATACATTAAGTAAAGCTTTCAACAGTTTGCACCCCCATAGAAACACAAAGTGAAATATACTGTTTGAGTACTCGTTATAGCATTAAGTCTCAATGTACAGCACATTAAGGACAGAGATCCTACATGAGGAGTAAGTGCACAGTGACTCCTGTTGTTGACTTTACAAATTGACACTCCTGTTTATGGCATCAGTAATCTCCCTATGCACATTTGGTCTATTTTTAGATTAGCTCTGTTTGTTGATTTTCTGTCTAGTTGATTTGTCCATTGATGAAAGTGGGTTGTCGAAATCTTTCATTATTATTGTATTGGAGTCTATGTCTCCCTTTGAATCCATTAATTGTGGTGGAATGAGAAAGCCGTGCCAAGATGGCGCTGGCGAGTGAGCATCAGTTACTCAGGAAATGGTGGTAGAACCCACCTGGCAAAGAAGCCTACCTAGCAACAGGCAGTGATTGGTTAATGCATAAACTGCCCCTTGACTGAATTGGCTGCCTCAGCTACATAAGCTGCTGCACCAACTGAAATAAACAAGTCTACAAGCTGCTTGCCTCTAGCCTGCTTTCATTTGACTTCCTGGTGTCTGTGTTGTGACTCTGTGCCTCTTGCCCCCACCACACTTCTCTCAGAACGAATCCACAGCAACAATTAATAGTTTTTTAAATAGCAAGATGCCTTGCCATTGGGTGAATATACATTCACTAAGTCACATCTTACTATTTGTCTGATATTAATATTACTTCACCTGCTCATTTATTTTTGCTTTCCATTAAAGTTGAATATCTTTTTATATGTTTTTACTTTTATTCTCTGTGCATCTTTGTTGGTGAGGTGCGTTTCTTGTAGGCAGCAAATAGCTAGCTGGGTCTTGTTTTTTTAAGTCATTCAGCCAGTATATGTCTTTTAATTGGAGAATTTAGGCCATTTACATTCGTGGTTACTATTGATAAGTAATGACTTGGCCCTGCCTTTTTTAATGTAAATATTCCTATTGGCTTTTTTGGGTTTCTTTTGTACTTTTACTAGGATTTTTTTGAGCCTTCAGATTATTTCTTAATGATGACTATATTTCTGTGTTTCTGTGTGTAACACATCCTTAAGGTTCATTTGTAAGGCTGGATGAGTGATGACAAATTTCTTCTGTTTCTGTTTGTTGTGGAAGGTCCTTATTTCACCTTCATTCAGGAGATAGTATTTTGGGTTGATAGTTGTTTTAAATACTTGTACTATGTCTCTCCATTCCCTTCTAGCCTGAGGGTTTTTGATGAAAAAATCAGCTGTCAGTCTCATTAGAGATCCTCTGAAGATACTCTGGCATTTCTCTGGTGCACATTTTAGAATCTTTTCTTTATGTTCTACTCTTGAAAGTTTGACTATATTGTGTCATGGTGAAAATCTTTTGTAGTCCAGTCTATTATGATTTCTGTATGCTCTCTGTACTGGGTTGTCCCTTTGTTTCTCCAAATTAGAGAAGTTTTCTGTAAGTATTTCACTGAATATATCTTCTAATCCATTCTCTGTTTCCACACCATCAGGAACTCCTAAAACCCATATGTTGGGTCATTTGATAGTAGCCCATAAATCTCAATCACTGGCTTTTTTTTTTTTTAAGATTTTAATTATTTATTTGAGAGGTAAAGTTACAGACAGTTAGAGTATGAGACAGAGAGAGAGGCCTTCCATCTGCTGGTTCATTCCCCAAATGGCTGCAATGGCTGGAGCTGGGCTGATCCTAAGCCAGGAGCCAGGGAACCACCTCTGGGTCTCCCTTGCGGGTGCAGGGGCCCAAATACTTGGACCATCTTTCCCTGCTTTCCCAGGCCATAGCAGAGAGCTGGATTGGAAGAGGAGTAGCCAGGACTAGAAACGGCACCCATATGGAATGCCGATATTGCAGGCAGAGGATTAACCTACGGTTCCACAGCACTGGCTCCTCAACCACTGTTTTTTTCTTATTTTGTCTTTTTTTGTTTTTTGGTCTTAAAAATTTCCAAAGATTTGTCTTCTAGCTTGGATATTTTTTATTCTGCCTCACCAAGTCTGTTGTTAAGGTTTGCAGTGTATTTTTTTATTTCACATATTGAAATTTTCATTTCTAATATTTCAGTTTTATTTCTCAATCACTATCTCACAGGAAAATTTTTCATCCATATCACATGTGGATTTCTTTAACTCATGACTTTTGTTCTTATTGCTCCTGAAGAATCCTGTGATTATTCTTTTGAATTCTCTTTCAGGCATTTCATCAATCTCTTTGCCTTCACATTCCTATAATGAAATGTTGTGTTCCTTTAAGGAAGTAGTATTTTCCTCCTTATTCTTGTTTCTTATATATCTGCATTTATTTTTAGGCATTTGTGGAAACAGTTGTTGTTTTTCTCCACTAATGGGTTTTCCTTATGAACTATACTTCTGTAGCTTAGTAGAGTGTCTGCTTCTTCAGTGAATACCCAGAGGCATGGTTTGGCTGTAGCCAGGGAGCTCTGGGCAGTGCTCAAAGGTGGAGTGAGAATCCAGGGTGAATGCCAGGTTGGGCATGGTAGATCTCCTTTATTGTCAGCAGGGGGGTGTGATCATACCTGTTGGTTTAATCACAACCTCACCTCTTCTCTGCCAATGTGATAACTGCCTGGGTTAGCCCACAGTGGGTACAACTCTCACCCACTCTGGTGCATATACCGTACAAGGATGTGTGCAATCCCCAGTGTGAGCATGGAACCCTTTGCAATGACCCACAAGGCAGTCAGGGGGCTCTGAGCTTCTGATGCTAGACACAGTGATTGCCCAGAGACACAGCACACAAGGCTGCCACAGTCATGGGGTACAGAGGATCTCCTCTCAGCCCTGCAAGCCTGCCCCATCCATGGAGAGAGCAGTGAAGTTCTCAGAGACAGTTGCCTATGTGTGCTTCACATTGGCATTCTGAGTCCCAGAGCCTGTTAATAAGTTGTAAGGATGTGAGCACCTCACAATGCTAAATGGGTGCCCAGCTCTTGTGAACCCTCCTAGCCAGAGTCAAAGTCAGTGGGAACTGCGGATTTTTCTTTATGGTAAAATCCCCTGGTTATGCTCTGAGAGCATCACAGCCTCTCCTGGTGCCAAGATGGTGCCTCTCCCCACTGGTTGCCCGGCACCGTTGAGTGGGGATGGAGAGAAAGAAATGTGCTTTTCCTTTGCTATATTAGGTGGGTACCTTGTTCCCCAGCCAGGGCTTCAGATTGGAATCAAAGTGTGGTCTACATGGTTCTCATGCAGTATCACCAGTGGCATGGGCTGCCTGTAGTCCCTCTCCCACCTCACTCACATTAGCTAGTGTTTCTTCCAGCCCCTAACTGCAGGGTTCATGTGTGGTGTCCCTGCTCACTGCTGTGTGTCTGCTCTGTCCACACTGCTCTACAGCATACCTCTTCTTTCTGTAGAATTTCTGCTTCAAACTTCTCTCCAAGTCATCCCTGGGAATGCACTTCCTGTGCTATGTTTCCCTGGTCAAAATCAGCACATTTTTTCCTCCTATTCAGCTATCCACCTGGGGGTGGTTCAGGCCGAAGCCTGGAGCCTAGAATCCGTCCAGGTCTCTCTCATTGGTGGGAGGTCCTCAAATACTTGGGCCATCTTCTGCTGCATTGAGATACATTAGCAGTTAGCTGGGTCTTTGACCAGCACTCTGCTACAGGATTCTGAAGTTACAAGTGGCACCTTAATCTGTTGTGTCACAACGCTGGCCCCTACCTTTGAGTTTTATATTGTCATGTGATTTTATGTTGCAGTTTATTGTCCATCCTCTTTACTTTTTGCTTCTCTGCTTCTTTCATTTTGAACATCCCATTTTTGGATTCTCTGATACTTTGTTCTGCCCGGTCATGTCTGCTGGTGAATCCCTGTAGTGAATTTTTCAATTTTGTGTTGTATTTTCAACTCCACAATTATCCTTTAATTCTTTTTCATAGTTCCTGTTTCTTTGTTGATATCATCATTTGGCATACATAATTCTCCCTATTTTGTGTAGTTGTCTCTATGTGCTGTCTTCTAATTCCATGAATATCTTTACGAAATGAGAGTCTATCAGCTAATTAATGTGTCTATCCCTTTATCAAATCACCATTCTGAGAAGTAGAATTTGACTGTACCTTTAAAGTGCTATTACTGTGGCTGGGTAGAAAGGGACGCAGACATTTTCTTACATCTCTTCTCCATGTTCATAGTACATGCAAATCATTTAGATATGGGGGTGGGGGATAGCAGTTGATAGAAACACAGGAGTCAGATAGTGCTCAAGGTTCCCCAACACTGCATAGTTTCCCTCTTATAAATCAGAGCTTTAGTGTTTAACAGTAGATTATAGAGACCATCTTGGTCAAAGTTACTTAATCATGAATTTAGTAATTCCACCTGATCTTCCCTAACTTAC
The DNA here is from genome assembly GCF_964237555.1 of Oryctolagus cuniculus. Classification (NCBI taxonomy): domain Eukaryota; kingdom Metazoa; phylum Chordata; class Mammalia; order Lagomorpha; family Leporidae; genus Oryctolagus; species Oryctolagus cuniculus. Next base: position 88,896,605 of record NC_091433.1, read on the forward strand.
TCCAATATAATGTGATCAGTGGAAAATGTTTTAGCTTTGTACTTTTTTGAGAACAAGTTATACAGTCTCCCTTTGTTGTAAAACTTTTTACCTCCCTTTTTCAAGGAAGAATATAATGGATTCCCAAATCAAGAATTACAGATTAATAGTATTTATAGTACCTACTAGATACTAAATAGGTTTAAACCTCAGCAATAAACTTAGATTTTATTCAAGTTATATTGATAACAGAAAATGTTATATTTTAATACAGTTGGTTTTAACCAAGATTAGTATAGTTTATTGTTATTGACTAAAAAGAATAAAGCCTTAAGAGAATTAAGTATCCCAAATTCAGTGATAAAGATATTTTGAATAAGTAAAATGTCTTTTAGTAATCTGTCATGTGACTTTAAATGTATTAATGAATTTCATAAATAAAATGACAAACTGTATGGAAATATATTTATGATGACATTGTCATAATAACCTTTAAATTTTGTTTTCTTTTTAGCCTATATATGCAAACAGATTTCCAGTACCAACCTATGCAGCCAAGCAACCTCAGCACTTCCCATCAAGGTCTGAAATGAATTTGTTTTAGATTGTTTGGCCAGAATAAAGCCTGGGGATTATTAATGTCTAATACTTTCCCTGGGGGAGGGCAGTGTAAAGATACTGATTGGGACATTCCCATCCCATATCAGAGTCCTGACTCTGTGTTGGATCCCTGCCACCCAGATGGGAGACTGGGATTAAGTTACTGGCCCATCCTGGGTTGTTGTAGGCATTTGGGGAACCATCAGATGGAAGATCTCTTTCTCCTTTTCTAAGAAATAAAATAAATTAATAAATGAAAATATTAAAAAGGCCAATATAATTAAAAATAATTTCTTTTATATCTAATTTAGACTTGAGTATTTAGGTTATGAACTTGAGGGCAAGTTTAGATAGAACACAGTTTGCATAAAGACTTTAAAATATTTTTTAAAGATTTATTTATTAATTTGAAAGAGTTATATAGAGAGAGATGCAGAGGCAGAGAGAGAGAGAGAGAGAGGTCTTCCATCTACTGGTTTAGTCCCCAGATGGCCACAACAGCTGGAGCTGCGCTGTCTGAAGCCAGGAGCCAGGAGCTTCTTCCAGGTCTCCCACACAGGTGCAGGAGCCCAAGGACTTGGGCCATTTTCTGCTTTCTCAGGCCATAGCAGAGAGCTGCATTGGAAGTGGAGCAGCCTGGTCTTGAACTGGTGCCCATATGGAATGCCGGCACTGTAGGCGCGGCTTTACCTGCTACACCACAATGCTGGCCCCTAAATTTTTTTTCATAACTTGTCATGTTAGTACAGTGTGAAAATGGTATTTAAAGAAGCCTGAGCAACACATACAATCAACTGTTGCTGCAGCCTTTAATGTGTGTGATTCAGAAGCAAAGTCTTTTGAAATAACCAGCGGTAGGAGTACAGTTGGGTTGGGCCAGCCTTTCCATTGAGACCAGTTTGGAAAATGATGAGTTAGAAAATAAGTGGTTTGCAGGTAGTGGAGACAGAGGAAGAGAGCAATTGTGGGGAAAGGTCCAGTAGAGGAGGAAGTCTAGTGATCCCAGATTTGGGGCCACTATTCTGTCATTAATGGGTCCACCTTTTTTGAAAGTGATAACCAAGAGGCTAGGAAGCTGATGTGTACCTTCAGCAAACTCACGGGTAGTGGACAAACACTGGAATCCTGCCAAGAAGGAAGTACCCAGGCTTTGTCTTGGAATCCCAGGGGTAAGAGGGAACTATACCCTTAGCTGATTTATGTGATTTTTTTTAAAATGTTTATCTCCTACTAAAAAAAGCCAGATATAAAACAAAAGAAAGTGTTATGGAAACAAGAAGTAATAGATCATAAAAATAGAAGGTATCAAGTTAATAGTTGTGAGATACTGACTTTAAAATAACTATTAGGATTATATCACAAAAGTAATAGTTAAGATTGAGAATTTCAGCACAGAACTGATATTTTAAAAAAGGAATCCATGTAAATTCTAGAATTGAAAAACTTAACTGAGATTAAGGACTCAACGGATGGGTTTAAAATCATAAGGAAAGGAGAAAATTTATTGCTACATTTTGCATTCCATAAATACATGTGACCCCTCCCAAACCAAAAGTCCTTCAAGTTACAGTTACATTGCAACACTGAGGAGTGCCCTCACATGTGATCTTTATTATGCAGTAAGAGTACATTGAACTCCAACTGAAGATGGAGAGAATGTATAAATTGTGAGACACATATTTACCCCAGGTGGTATTCTAGTGTGGTGGAGTTACACTAAAATTGGTTGTGTATAAGAACTAAGAGAGGTGAGTATACAAGTAATAGCCAGTAAAATTCTGAGTAGCTGTTATGTTTGAGGGAGGAGGAATTTCAGCTCTATGCTTGTAAACAAAGAACTAGGTTTACATTTAGCAGTAATTTGCTGCCCTTATATTCAAGCAGCAAATAAAGTGTAATACATGTGGTGGTCCCAACTTTCTTCTGAATTTAAATTTACAGTGTTAAGCATGTAAACTAGAACCTTCATTATTAAGGAGTAATATTAATTTAAGGTAGTTATTCCATTTTAGACTCTTAGAGCCCTTTAACAATGGAATATCATATTTACAACAACCTCAAAATATAAATACCCTTACCTGTTTCAGGTAGGTTGAAGATGATGTTACGTTGCTCTTGTAAATATAGCATAATTTCATTCATTCCAAACCCACTATTAACTAACCCTCTTTTTTTCCCTCTCACAGGCCACCTCCACCGCAACCGAAAATATCATCTCAGGGAAATTTAATTCCTGCTCGTCCTGCACCTGCACCTCCTTTATATAGTTCCCTCACTTGATTTTTTTTTAATTCCTCTTTTTGCAAAAGTCTTCAGGGAACTGAGCTTATACTTTTTTTTCCTGATACTTTCTTAAAAAGCCTTTTTTTCCTGTTGCAACTATGAATGAAAACAAAATACCACAAAACTGTACTAACACAGAGAAACAGAAATAAAGTGTAGGAGTTGAGAAATATAAGGAAGTGTGGTAAAGCCAGGGAATTTAGAGTAGCATTTTCATTTCCATTACTGTCTTATTCAGTGATCTGTGAAGTTAATGCACTTAACATAGATTGTTATTTTGAACACGATGTTGCAGTGATTCTCAAATTAACTGTATTGATATAAAAGTTTTCATTATGTGCTTAACTGTTATTTTGAATTTTTGACCTTAGTTATCATTAATGTAATTGCTGGTGAACATGTGATAACTAATAACCTGTGAAAACTAATTAGCCACCAAAAATACTGAATGATTTTCATATTGCATGGATTAATAATCATGTTAGAATCTTGTCACTCATTCACTACATGAACAGTTAGTCTGTCTTAAGAATGCACAAGAACCACCATTAAAGTGTTACACTACCTTGAAAATGCAAAAAACACACTATGAGTGTGTGTATTCACACACAATTATTAGCTTCATTTTTATGATCTTTCAACTACAAGATGATTATTAGAAAAATGAATTTAATATTAGAATTTCTATTATGAATCATGTTAAAGCATGGCATCCTTTTACAATAGCATTTTAAATTATCAGCTTTAAGGTACGAGGTATTTAAAATGTAATCAGATATGCAGTTGATTCATGGCTGTAATAAAGCAGGAGCAATTTTAATACCGTCAGTCAGTTGAGCAGTTACAGAAGCACTTGAGAATTTCATGAGCACTTTAAGTCTAAAATTTGAATTTTCCTAGCTGGATTTTAAATCATTTAGAATGTTTACATTTACTAGGGTGAGCTGGATCTTGTCTCTTGTCACAGCTATTTTCATAGAAATTTGGGTGGAAAAAAAGAGATGGTTTTCTTAAATACAAACAAAAGTTAATGTGGTTATCTGTGAACGATTGTCTTAGCTTTATTAAAAATGAATTTTTACTATGTAAGAAACGGTATGGACAATAAAATTTTAAACACTTTAAATTTTTTCATAACCTTTCATAATAAAGTTTAATATGTTTATTAACTGAATTTCATTAGTTTTAAACGATTTTTTGGGTTGTGTATATGTACATATACAGATATAACATTTACAATAAATAATTTGAAATTCTCGTGTCTCCCAGTATCTTCCTAAATGCACATTAAGATCACAGCAATCAAAGTTCTATTTTTAGATAAAACCCTGGTGAAACCTTCACAGGTATGTCTAACCACACCACCTTTGCTAGCGTTTGTTACTAGAGGAGAACGAACGCCTCGGTTCTCTGGGCCATCACACTGGAGGGGCAGGTGTGCGGGGACCCAGCCCGGGCCGGGGCGGCGCGCAGCGGGCAGCCTCCGGGCGCCGCGGGAATCCCGCTCCAGGGTCTCGCGAGAACAGCGCCCGCGGACGGCTTCCCGCCCAACGGCCGCGCCGTCAGTTCCCGCTCGGCGCCCGGCCCCGACGCCATGCTCCGCCTGCTGCTGCTGCTGGCCGGGCTCCGTGGCTGCCCAGCGCCGAGGCCCGGTAAGCCCCGGGCCCCGCCGTCCCTCGGGGCGGGGCAGCCTCTCTCCCGCGCTCCGGAGCGGGCTCGGCTGCCTCCGACGGCCGCGGCCTCGCTCCCTGTTGGCCGGCCCCCCGTGGAGGGCGCCGCGTCGGGATGCAGAGCCACCGTGAGGGGAAGTCACTTTCGCAAGCCGGGACAGACCTGTGCGCTGAGAATCTGCGTTCTGTCAGCCCTTGCGGATGCGGCCTGCGCGGCACTAAACAACCCTGTGCCGGGAAAACAGCGCAGGAATCCGGGGCCCCGGGACCCGCCGACCCCGACCGTGTCCGGCTGTCGCTGGTCCCAGAGCCACGGTCCCGGGTGGGCCGGGGGTCCTGGCTGCTGCGGACGTTCCTGTGTCAGAGCAGGAGTCCCGCAGGAAGTCCGCGGAGGCGGTATAGACGCGCAGACGGACGGGAGGGGAGGTGTGGATGCGAGGGAGGCCCTGCTGAGTGTGGTTTCCAGGGAGCGGCCCCACCCGCAACGCCTTCGCCTTCCCTGGTTCGCAGCAGTCGCCCTGTGTTTACCAGTTCCCTTATTTTGAAATGTTTCCAATCTTTTTTACTGTTATGTACTGTATTAGCTAACAGAACACCGCACACCGTGTGACTTCAGCAATACACATTTGTTTTCTCATAATTTTGGTGGCTGGAAGACAGATCAGGATGGCAGCACATCGGGCTCTGGTAGAGGTTCTCTTCCTGCCTTGTAGACAACTTCCCGCACTCATCTCCGGGCGTGCAGGGAAAGCGAGCAAGCGCGTTTTCTGTGTTTGTGCTTAAGAAGGGCACGAATCCCTTCATGAGACCCCACCCTGTGACTTCACTAGCCCTAGTTACTTCCGTAGTTACCAAAGGCTAGCACCAAAAACTTTAGTTTGCAGCTTGAGGTTTCAACATACAATGTTGTGGTACATCAAATCTGGTAGACTTTAGATATTCTAATACAGTGCTTGTTAAGATTTTTTGGATTCAGAACCCCTAAACATCAACAGTTACTGGGATCCTCAAAAGAGCTTTTGTTTATGTGGGTCTATATCCGTATTTATCATGTTAAAAGCAAAAATAGTAATTTAAGAATGTGTATTCATTTGAAAATAAGAGGAGTAGACTATGTTAAAATAAGTTACACGTTTTTAAAATAATATATTCTCCAAGACAAAACAAATTAGAAAACTGTTGTTTTACCTTTTTGTAAATCTCTATAATGTCTGTTTTAGTAGACAGCCAGATTCACGTATCTGTTTCTGCATTTTTCTGTTTTTTATTTGAAAATAGGAAGAAAACCCAATCTATGTAGTTTGATAAGGGAGGAGTAGTTTAGTAACCGTTGTAGAAAGTTGAGGGTGTTCTTTGGGCATCACACCAAAACTTGATACTTGGTAAAGGTTAGCTGCAATGTACAATCTAAAACATGCCAATGAACTTTTCTTAATACTTGATACTGCATTTAAGTCCTTTGGTCTGTCTTTCTTGAACTTGGATCTTCTGCCAGTTTTTAAAATGTATTTTTACTCTCTCCCTAACTCTGTCAAATAAATAAATTTTAAAAAATAAAATGTATTTTTAAATACCATTTTCAATTATAAAATATGCACTAGCAGGAAGCTGGAATTGGAAATATGGACAGTAGTTGAGCTCAGCCAGCTCCATATGGGATGTGAGCATCCCAAGTGGTGTCTTAACTGCTGTCGCAAATGCCTACCTCAGATGTTTTAATTAAGTCCAATTTATCAAGTATTTCTTTTAAGATTTATTTATTTTAGAGAGAGAGAGCTCTTCCATCCGCTGGCTCACTCCCCAGATGGCTGCAATGGCTGGAGCTGGGCTGATCTGTAGCCAGGATTCAGGAGCCTCTTGCGTGTCTCCCATATAAATCCAGGGTCCCAGGCACTTAGGCCGTCTTCTGCTGCTTTCCCAAGCCATAGCATAGAGCTGGATCGGAAGTGGAGCAGCCAGAACTGGAACTGGCGGCCATTTGGGATGCCGGCACTACAGGTGGCATCCTTACCCATATGCCAAAGCACCAGCCCCATCAAGTATTTCTTGCATGGATTGTATCTTTGGTGCTGTGTCTAAAAAGATATACCAAGGTCACATGATTGTCTCTTGTGCTATCTTGCTTTCTCTAGTTTCTGGTGGCTGGCCATATTCCTTAGCTGGTGTCACCTTCCCTTCATCTTCAGACCTACGAGCACTGGTCCGAGTCTTGTCATACCACCTTTCTCTCTTCCGCTTTTGAGGACACTTGCGATTAAATTATGCCTAGTTAATCTGGGGTGATTATTTTAAGCTCTGATGATTAATAACCTTAATTAACTGTGATTTCCCATGTAGCAGTATATTCACAGGTTCTGGTGATTAGAAAGTGGATATCTTTAGGTCTTCATTCTACCTATAGTGAGATTCCAGGTTAAAACAGAATTAAGAGATTTAGCAGGGTTCTGAGGCAAGAAGGTATTGCTATCACTGCCAAGCAAAAATGCAAACTTGAAGTCTTTGCTTACTGGGAAAGAGAAAACAGCAACTTTTTCTGTCCGTGGTCTATCCAGATGCCGATGCCAATACCTGTGTTCATTTGTTTCAGACCATATTTGGAGCAATATCTTTTTATTGTAGTTAATACCTGATTAAACTTGAGAAAATTCATCACCTTTTTTTTGTTGATGTTGCTTAGTGTTGTTTTTGCAGCTCAAACAAGTCATTTTGGTAACTATAATAAGAATCACTACTCTTGCATACTTTAATTATCTTGTGGTAAGACTAATTTCTGTATGCAGAAAGACTTTTTGCAATATATGTTGTAAATGGTAGAGGTGACATTCAGGGTTTTCATTTGACTCTCCCTGTCATAGGAATCTTCTCTATGGGGCAGAGGCGTGAAGTATGCATTTTGAATGTCACTACTGTGTCTGTTTACACAGACTGTTGCATTAAATTATGATAGGACAGATTTATAGATCATTGGTTGCACGCATAGCTATGAGAACCTAAATTCTGTTCATCACCTGAGTTCACTTCATTCTTCCTCAAGTAGTATTTTAGGCCCTCAATAATCAGTATTAGCTTAGAGCCAGTGTTTAATATTTCATGGATCTGAGTAATTGGGTTTTGATTTTGTGGATCCAGTCTGAGGATTTTTCTTGTCAATCACTTTATTCTACTTAAATTTATTAAAATAATGGAGATTTTTGATTTTGCTGCTTATTTCACCTAATTTTGTGCTTTTGTGTTGATAAAAAAAATCACCATATAAATTGTGATATTCTGGGTTTGCTTTCTAGGTACTTTGTGTGTTCTTTCTTAATCTGGAATATTTAGAGTGTTTTATATAATAAATAATCCTTTGTTTAGGTAACTAATGATTCTTCACCATGAGTGATTAGGAAATTTGGTGTCTTACTACTTGTTTGCACCTCCTGTTGTCCTTTTACTACATCATTATGATTATTTTGGTCTTAATTTTTCTGTACCTTTATGCCATGAAACAATATGCCGCCAATTGTCTTATTTGTTTGCAACTGTAAGTCACATTTTTACCGCTTTATACAATAAATTTAATGAAATCAGTATGTTCATATGTTCTTCTTTTTCTCTTGCTGTATTTACCATTATTGTATGTGCTCATGTGTATTACTATGTCTACATAATTTGTTTTGACGTATGCATCTTTTTATATAAGTATTATTTCTGTAATTGCTTTAGCTTTTATTCTGTATTTAAGTTTTTTTAAAGCTCATCATTAAGACATTTACCGCAACTTTGATGATAATGTTTTCTGGGAATAATTTGTCTGCCTCTGTTAATAGGCACATGTGAAATATTTTCCCTGAATTTTTGCTTCTAAATATCTGTTTTTTGCTTTATAGTTGAATGGCAATTTAGCTTAATATAAACTTTTTGGGTCTTTACTTTCTTTTAAATATATATATATTTGATATATTGATATTTGATATATATATATCAAGATTTATTTATTTATTTGAAAGGCAGAGTTATAGAGATACAGAGGCAGAGAGAAAGAGAGAAATGTCTTCCATCTGCTGGTTCACTCCCCAAATGGCTGCAATGGATGGAGCTGAGCTGATCCAAAGCCAGGAGCCAGGAGCTGCTTCTGGGTCTCCCTTAAATATATTTTAAGACATTGTTCTTCAGTCTTTTAACGTTAAACATTGTCAAAAGTGAGTTTTCAAGTATGTATTTATTATTTTCTTGTCTACTTGTTTGATTTTTCTTCAGGAACAGCAAATTTTATGTGTGGTGAATGCTTTCCTCCTTGCCCTTAAAAAAACTTACATAAAAATTTTGTTTATTTTTCAAATTGGGTATTTTAAATGTTTTTATAGTAATACACAATGATGTGCCACCCATATTTTCACTGGAAAACCTTATACAGGAAATTGAACAGATATTTATTCAAATTTAAGACAGTTACTGTGTTTTTTGTTTTTTTGTTTTTTTTCAGATTCTCAAAATTCATTTCTGCAAATCATATTGCCAGAGAAAATCGAAGCAAATACCAGTATTAATTCAGAAGTAGATTACGTAAGGAATATTTTGCCACTGTGTAAATTATGTGAAATTTCTTTTTTTTAATTACATGGTTATGAAATATATCAATCCTATTATAGTATTAAAGTAAGTTTCTAATACTCTTAATAAGGAATTTAAAGTTTTTTTATTTTTTAAATTAAAAAAAATTATTTAGGTTATATAAATTTCATGTGTTTTCTATGTACAGATTTAGGAACATAGTGGTACTTCTCACCTTACCCTCCCTCCCACCAATGCTCCAACCTTTCTTTTCTCTCTCCCATTCCCACTCTTAATTTTTACAAAGATCTATTTTCAGTTTACTTAATGATTGTAAAGTTAACCCTATACTAAGTAAAAGAGTTCAATGAATAGTATGAAGAAAAAAAGCGTTTTTCGTCAATGGAATAGACAAGGGCTGTAAAGTCATCGAATCACAAAATGTTCATTTCACTCCAATAAATTACATTTTAGGTACTCTATTAGTTATCTTGGATCAGGGAAAACATGAAATATCTGTCTTTTTGGGACTTTCTTATTTCAATAATAAAGTAAGTATATGTGAGAATGTTCTGTTTCGGTTAATATCTGTTATTTCCCCATGGTAATTTTTTTTTTAAAGTAAGAAAAATAACAGAATAATTCCTACCTGAGTGATATGAAGGATATATCTAGGAGAGGCAGATGAAGAGAGTGATACAAAAGAATTACTTGAAGCTCAAACCTTCTTCCTTCGTCTTCATTGCATCTAACGTTTCTCAATGAAGAAGAACCTTTCATTCTGCTTCTTTTGTTAAAGGGAAATACTTTATTTTATTCACTGAGTTTGTGAACGAATATATCTCTGGATTTTCTAAGTACATTTGCTAGGAGATAAAAAAATATTATTAAGCAAGCCTTTCTTATAATTGGCCAGTTATTTTTATTTTTATTTTTATTTATTTTTTGCCAGGCAGAGTTAGACAGAGAGAGAGAGACAGAGAGAGAGTTATACATAGTGAGAGAGAGACAGAAAGGTCTTCCTTCCTTTGGTTCACTCTCCTAATGGCCGCTATGGCCGGTGCTGTGCCAATCTGGAGCCAGGAGCCAGGTACTTCCTCCCGGTCTCCCATGCGGGTGCAGGGACCCAAGCACCTGGGCCGTCCTCCGCTGCCCTCCCGGGCCACAGCAGAGAGCTGGACTGGAAGAGGAGCAACCGGGACTAGAACCCGGGGTGCTGGCGCCGCAGGCGGAGGATTAGCCAAGTGAGCCACGGCGCTGGCTGGCCAGTTTTTTAATGACACTTTAATGTTAACAGTTTTATTGAGGTATAATTTACAAACCACAGAATCCACTCATTGTAAGTGCACAGTTTAATGATTATTAGTTCATAAGTAAAGTTGTATGAACATCACCAAAATCTAGTTGTGGAACATTTCTGTTGTCCCCCAAAGTTCTTTCATGCCCATTTGAAGTTATCTCATTCTATTCAAGTCCTTTGAAGCCACTGATGTGTTTTCTATGCATATACATTTGTCCTTTTTTGACATTTCATGTCAGTTGAACCAAATAACATGTAGGACTTCACATTTGGCTTGTTTCATTTAGGTTTTGTCCATATTGTTGCATCTATCCAGCTGATAATTTTTATTTCTTGGTAAAGGTAGATCTGCCATTCACTAGTTGATAGACACTGATTCTTTTCAGATACTGGCTAGTATGAATAATTCTTTTATGAACACTCATGTGTGGACATGTCTTTACCTTTCTGTTGGGTATATTCTTCAAAGTGAAATTGATGAGTCACATAGTAAATGTTTATCTAACAGTGCTACATTGTTTTTACTAGATCAAAGATTTATGATCCATTTTGAGTCCATTTTTGTGTGTGATGTGAGTTAAGGATCTAGGTTCAGTTTTTTGAAGGTGAGTGTTTTGCATTTGGGTATTTCTATTTGTGGAGAAGACTATCCTTTTCCCACTTAGTTGTTTCAGTACATTGGTAGATCAAGTGATTAAAAAAGAAAGGGCTTATTTTTGGACTTTCACCTCTTATCCATTCATCTATCTGTCTAATCTTGCACCAAGATTAGACTGTCTCATTTAATGTATTTTTGGCTAAGTTTTGAAATTGGGTAATGTTAGTCTTTCAGTCTTTATTAATAGCCTTAAAAATTGTTTTGACAACTTTCAGTTCCTTTTCACCTCCATACATGTTATTACATCAGCTTGTTGGTTTTTACAAGAAAGAAGACTTGGACTTTTGTAGAAATCACATTGAGTTTACAGATTAATTTGTTGATAATTGTTTTGACAATACTCAGTGTTCTAATCCACAACTTGATGTGTCTCCATTTTTAGATCTTTAATTTATTCAACCATTGTTTGGTAATTTTATTTTTTTTTCTTTGTGGAGCACCCATTTTACTACAGGATTTAGAACAAAGAGTAACTTACTATGAAACATCTGTCCCAACCCCAGAATATGAACAAAGAACAGAAGAGAGTAGGGGAAGCAGAATTGACCTAGGACAAAGAATGGGATCTCTGATGTTTCCCCCAGGTGAGGGTGAGGAGGCCTTCTCCTAGAAGCTCCAGCCATTCTTTCCAACTCATGTCTTCCTTTGCAGAGGATGTGTTGGAAAGCTAGGGTGGTGCCAGAAACCCTCTTTAATGTCTCATTATGCCTCGAGAAACCCATGGCACTTGCACGCATCAGTAGTCTCCTGGATGAAGGCCTTTGGGCAAGGTGTGCAGGGCTCCCAGCAACCTGGACTTCCTGTGACACTCTTCTGTGCTATTAATAGATCTCAAAACACATTACCCCCATAATCTGAAACTTTTTAGCCTTTAACCAACCACTTTCCCTTTCCTCCTACTTCCCTTCCTGCACCTCCAGCCTCTGGTAACCATTATTCTGTTCTCTACTTCCATGGGTTCAGCATATTTAGATCCCACATAGAAGTGAGATGATGTGGCAGTTGTTTTTTATTTTTGTGGTGAAGGATATGTTAACTTGATTCAGTTGTTTCCACAGAGGAATACCACATTATACCCCATAAATGTATACAATTATTATTTGACAAATATTAATAAAAGTATAAGTAAAATTCAGTCAGTGTGGTTTGATTATTCCACCTATGAATGTTATATTGTTATGGTCCTGCCCCAGCTGTCCACTGACTTTATAAAAGCCACTTTATTTCTGGTTCTAGGACTTATCCTTTAGACTGGCCAAAAGGCAAATGCTCTTAAAATAAAGATGGAAATCTTCCTAGTGGCCCTCTGCTAGCCCTAGGTCTTGTTGAAGTTACAACATTTGGCTGTCTAGCCTAGAAGGATGTTCTTATGGTGTTCCTGCAAGTAGTCAGTTTCCTCTGTGTCTCCATGGGTGCATGGGTGCTAGGGATGGAAAGGAAGCCACAGGGCCTCTCTGGGAATAGAGGTTTTCATTTGCAGGGTGGGTAACTTGCAGATTCAGTGGCTCTTCTGAAGATAGACTTCACTGACAATAGAACTCTTCTGTTGAATTGTTTGGTAGCTTAGGGTGAAGTGCATGACTGTCTTTGTCAGATTAAGAAGAGTTCTGTGAAGACCATGAAATCAGTGATTTCAGGGGCACTCTTGTGCTCAACAGTGTGACTCATTATATGGTCTTAGGATCAGTCATCAGTGTCCCATGATATGGCCTAAGGTGAGGCTCTCCTTGGGGTTGAGGGTTAGAAACTACTTGATGAAGCTTTCCATTTACAAAGAAATGTATACTGTAATCTTGTATGTTTTGTGCAGTATATACTTCAACAACTGTGCTAGGGTCTCTCCAACAAATAGCAGGAACCTGTAACCATGGTGTAGAGAATGACTCCTAAGCCCCAGGTGTCTGCTGCAGGCCCGACATATTCTTGACCTTGGAAAATATCCAGAGCAGAGTTGTAGAGTAGTGCCACAGAACTCTCCTGGATTCTTGCCAACAGAGACCTTGTAGTCCAAGATGAAGGCTGTGATTTTTTGCATTGAGTACAGCATCCTGAAAGACATTGTCCAGTTTCAGGTTCCTGTGGATGGTTCCTTTTCTGGTGGTAGTATTGCATAGCAGATACAACCTTCTGTATTCTAACATATAGTGCAATGGAATTCTTCTGCTGGTGTACTCTATGACTAAGTATAGATTTTTTTTTTCTGTGTCAATGAATTGAAAGAGTTTGATGAAGCTGGTGTGATTCAAGGAGGCTGGAGGAGTTCTGCTGACCGTTCTGGATGGCCTTCATGGCCACTTAGATCCAAGTTAATATACAGCTGGGTAGCCTTACCATGCTGAAGCTGCTTTGGCTAACGGTCTTTAGGATCCTGTGAAAGCCTCCTTGTTGGAAGAGCTGACTGCGATGCAAAATGGAGGTATTATGGTGACTTCCTAGCTATTTTTTTTTTTTTGACAGGCAGAGTAGACAGAGAGAAAGGTCTTCCTTTGCCATTGGTTCACCCTCCAATGGCCGCCTCAGCCGGTGTGCTATGGCCGGCGCACTGCACTGATCCGAAGCCAGGAGCCAGGTGCTTCTCCTGGTCTCCCATGGGGTGCAGGGCCCAAGGACTTGGGCCATCCTCCACTGCACTCCCGGGCCACAGCAGAGAGCTGGCCTGGAAGAGGGGCAATTGGGACAGAATCCGGTGCCCTGACCGGGTCTAGAACCCCATGTGCCGGCACCACAGGCAGAGGATTAGCCTATTGAGCTGCGGCACTGGCCCTTCGTAGCTGTTTTAAGTGTAAATCCCTATTTACAATGCTATGTAAAATTGTTAACTAGCAATAGTAATGAATAATAACTATTAATTATGTAAACAATAATAATACTAATTACACTAACAACAATACTGCTAATGCTAACTGAATAAAAAGTTTAAAACTGAGACAAAGTATGAAGAAAATAAAGACCAAATGGGAAGAAGAAAACAAAATATCAAGTAATAAAAAAATGAGGTTTACAAAAGAGAATTTTAAAATGAGAAAACATAAGAAAAGGAAATAAAACATTACAAAAAAAAAGTGAGTAGAGAAAAAAGTAAATGAAACAAAACCAAAAAGAAGTTAACTGGGTCCATGTCCTAAAGGTCACCTAATAAATAGCTACCTGGGCTATAAGGACAAAAAAATGTGGGCCCATAAGAGACTTAATACAGTTATTTATAATTATAAAAATGGCTACTTATTATGTTAGAGCAAGAAATTGACCAATCATGCTAGAGATAATCATTGGTGTTTTCACTTTTTGGTCTTAACCTTTTCCAGGGACCAACATTGTGGTGCAGCAGGTTAAGCTGCTGTTGGCTACCCAGCATCTCATATTAGGGATGCTACTCTGTCTGCTCTACTTTGAATCCAGCTCCTTGCTGTTTTGCCTGGGAAGGCAGCAGATGATAGTCCATGAATTGGGCTGTTTCTGTGTTGATGGGAGACCAGAATAGGATTCCTGATTCTTAGCTTTGTCCTGATCTTGCTTTTGTGGACTTTCGGGAGTAAACCAAGAGATGGGAGATTCTCTCTCTCTTGCTCTCGCTATCAGTTTCTCCTTCCTTCGCTCCTTCGTTCCCTTCTCTGTTTCTCTTTTGCTCTACTTTTCTAAATAAGTAAATAAGTTAATCTTTTAAAAGGGACCTCTTCTACTTTATTACAAAGCTTTTCATTGAATTGGTTTATAGAGATTGATGCTTACTTTTTTAGAAATAAAATTCTGTAGGGTACTTCAATGCCTTTTCATTTCTAGTTTAAAAATATTTAATAATTTTTAGTATTTATTTATTTATTTATTTTGACAGGCAGAGTGCACAGTGAGAGAGAGAGACAGAGAGAAAGGTCTTCCTTTGCCATTGGTTCACCCTCCAATGGCCGCCGCAGCCAGCGTGGTGTGACTGGCGCACTGTGCTGATCCAAAGCCAGGAGCTGGGTGCCTCTCCTGGTCTCCCCTGTGGGTGCAGGGCCCAAGCACTTGGGCCATCCTCCACTGCACTCCCTGGCCACAGCAGAGAGCTGGCCTGGAAGAGGGGCAACTGGGACAGAATCCAGCGCCCCGACCGAGACTAGAACCCAGGGTGCCGACGCCATGGGCGGAGGATTAGCCTATTGAGCAGCAGTGCTGGCAAGCATTTATTTATTTTTAAAGATTTATTTATTTGTTTGAAAGGCAGAGTTACAGAGAGGCAGAAACAGAAAGAGACAGAGAGGTCTTCCATCCGCTGTTTCACTCCCCAGATGTCCACAACAGCTGGAGCTGTGTTAATCAGAAGCCAGGAGGCAGGAGTTCCTTCTGGGTCTCTCATATGGGTGCATGTGCCCAAGGACTTGTCCCATGGACTTGAACTGGCATCCATATGGGATGCCAGCACTGCAGGGGCAGCTTTAGTCGCTACGCCACAGCACCAGTCCCAGCTTTTAGCTTTTAAAGACCTCATAGTGTTAGCACTTGAAACCATTAAATTCCTTTTCTGTAATCACTGAATAATTGGTTTCAAAATGATGGTACAACTTACCTGGCATAATGGTACTGTAACAAAGTATTGTGTTGAATAAGACACCCATAAGGCACATTATTAATATCAGTAGGGCTTAAAGGAAGGGATCTTTAATCCTCATTTCTCCATAGATCATAATTTTATTTTTCACCAGAAACCTTGGAGGCCAGAAGTAGTGAGTGGGTTATTATATCAAAAGGTGGAAGGAAAAAAACTCATCCAGAAAACATATTCAGCAAAACTCCCCTTCAAATGTAAAGAAGAAATTGAAAATTTTTCTTATGTCTCAATTCTCTCATGCTGCCTTAGAGCATACCTTGAATTGGGTAATTTATGAATGACAAAATTGTTTTTCACAGTTCTAGAGGCTGGAAAGTCCAAAATCAAGGTACTAGATTTGGAGTCTTGGGTTCACACCAAGGTGGTGGCTTGTTGTTTGACCTTACATGTGGAAAAGGGTGGCGTGTTTGGTAATTTTCTTCTTTTTCCCAGAAAGCTTTTATTTAAGGAATGCAAACTTCATGCATTTCATAAATACAAATTTAGGAACATAGTGATTTTTCGCACAGTACCCACCCTGCCACTGCATTATCATTCTTCCTCTTCCATCTCCTACTCCCATTCTTAATTTTTGCTGAGATCTATTTTCAATTAACTTTATAAACATACAATTAACTCTGTACTAAGTAAAGAGTTCAAAACTTAGTATAAAAAAATTGTTCCACAACAGTAGACACAGGGCTGTTCCAAGTCATTGCATGTCAAAATGTCAGTTTTGCTTCCATAGATTTACCTTTTAGGTGCCCTATTAGTATCACAGATTGGGGAGAACATATGGTATTTTTCCTTTTGGGATGGCTAATTTCACTATGATGTTTTCCAGTTTCATCCATTTTGTTGCAAATGAGGGGATTTGATCTTAGATTTTGATCTTAGAAATTCTTTCTCTGCCATGGCATTGTCTGGTTATACCAAGGCTATTGATTTTTGTGTGTTGATTTTACATCCTGCCACTTTACCAAATTCTTCTGTGAGTTCCAATATTCTCTTGGTGGAGTCTTTTGGATCCCCTATATATAGAATCATGTCATCTTCAAATTTCTGAAGATATCCATTAGGTCCATTTGATCTATAGTGTCGATTAACTCCATTCTTTGCTTTCTAATTTTATATCATGTTGATCTGTCCATTGCTGAAAGTGGGGTATTGAAGTCCCCCGTTACAATTGTATTGTATGTCTCCCTTTAGGTCCCTTAACATTTTTTTAAAATCACTGGGTGTCCTGTAATTAGGTGCATATATGTTGATTATAGTCACATATTCCTGTTGAATTGATCCCTTAATCATTACACAGTGTCGTACTTTGTCTCTTTTGACAGTTTTTGTGTTAAAGTCTATTTTGTCTGCTAATAGGGTGGCTACACCAGCTCTTTGTTCTTTTCTGTTAGTATGGAATATCTTTTTTTCATCCTTTCACTTTCAGTATGTGTGTATTTTTGTTGGTGAGATGTGTTTCTTGAAGTCAGTAAATAGATGGGTTTTGTTTCTTTATCCATTCAGCCAGTCTGTGTCTTTTAACTGTAGAGTTGAAGCCGTTCACATTCAAGGTGACTATTGATAAGTAATGAGTTTGCTTTGACATTTTTTCAAAAATATTCCTATTTTTTACTTTGAATTTCCTTTGAACTTTTACTGATTTTCTTCCTATACTTTCTTTTGTAGTGATGACCATGTTTATTTGTTTCTGTGTGCAGCACATCCTTAAGCATCCTTTGCAGGGCTGGATTAGTGATAAATTCTTTCAATTTCTGTTTGTTATCAAAGATCTTTATTTCACCTTCATTCATAAATGAAGAACTTTGCAGGGTATAGGATTCTGGGTTGACTTTTTTTTCTCTTAAGGCTTAGGCTGTATCTCACCATTCTCTCCTAGCCTGTAGAGTTTCTGATGAGAAGTCTGCTGTGAGTCTAATTGGAGATCCTCTGAAAGTCATTTGGCATTTCTTTCATGCACATTTTAGAATTTTCTTTATGTATTACTGTGGTGAGTTTGATTACAGTGTGTCGTGGTAAAGATCTTTTCTGGCCATATCTATTAGTATTTCTATGTGCTTCCTGTACTTGGATGTCCCTTTCTTTCTCCAAATTAGGGAAGGTTTCTGTTACTATTTCACTAAAAAGGTCTTCTAATCCTTTCTCTCTTTCCATGCCTTCAGGAACTCCTGGAACTTGTATGTTGGGTCGTTTAATAGTATCTTGTCGATCCTCAACAGTGTTTTTTAGTTTCCTACTTTCTCTTTTGTTTTTGGTTTGACTGTGTTATTTCCTGTGCTTTTTTCCCCTAAGTCCAATATGCTTTCTTCTACTTCACCAATTCCGTTGTTAAGGCTTCCCACTGCATTTTTTATTTATCACATTAAATTCTATTGAATTCTTCATTTCATTTTAATTTCTCTTTACAATCTCAATTTCATTGGAGAAATTTTCTTTCATGTCCTATATTGATTTCATTAGTTTGTGCATTTACTTCCATGTAATCTTATGATCAATTTTTTGAGTTCCATTTCTTGCATTTCTTCCTTCTCTTCATCTTCACCATCTAGTATTGAAGTGTTCTTTTGGGGGTGTCATGTTGTCTTCTTTATTCTTGTTTCTTGAATTGCTGTATTGTTTGGCATTTGTGGAGATACTCATTGGCTTCTTATTTGTTTTACCTTTATTTATTTAATTTTTTTGTTGTGGTGGCTTTTATCTTTGTAGCATTCCTCTGTAGATAAGTGGAGTGTCTGCTTTCAGTGACTATCTAAAGGTTTGTAGTGGGTGTGGCCAGGGAACTCTGATCAGTTCTACAGTGTGAAGGGCATGTCTAAGGTGACACACCCGAGTTTGGTATGGTAAAGTGCCTCTTTGTTTTTTAATCAGAAGGGAACTTTATTCTGCTCAGCTGAGCTCCTCTCCTCAAAAGAGACTAGCGTCTGAGTGCTATCCCCAGTGGGTATAATATTCATCTGCTGTGCCCCAAGGACCACACAAAGGATCTGTGCAGTCCTCAGTGTAAGTTCAGATTCCCCAGAAGCGTCCCTCACCAAGTAACCAAGAAGCCCTGAGTGTGTGGACTCTCCCACAGTGACTGTGCAAAGTCCCAGCCACACCATAAGTCCTCCCACATAGCCTCAGTTTTTCCCACAGTCCTGGCACAAAACCCTCCCACAATCACAAGCTCCTAGTCTCCTGTTAGTTCTCCCCAGAAGAGTCAGGAGCCTCCACTCAGCTAGTTGCTGGGTATGGGCACTAGGTGGCACAGCTATTATGCACATCCAAAATGGCACCACCTCTATCAGCTTGCTACAGGACACCATTGTAAAGTGATCAGGGAGAGAGAAACGTGCCCCTCTCCCTTCTTTATTTTTTCTAATCTAGTTTGGCAGGTACACTATCCGCCATGGGGTCCAAGCTGGGTTCCCTCTAGGGTTTTCCTGCAGCTTTAGCACCAGTGGCTTGGGCTGCTGTGGTCTGGTCTCACCTCACTTTTCAACACTGGTGTGTAGGCTCTCAGCTGCTGAAGTCCTGAGTTGTGGGCATCCATGCCCTCCACATAGGACCACCATGTCCCTCTAACTCAGTAGAGTTTCCTCTGCCATTTTCTCCCTAAGTCTTCCCTGAGACTGCACTCTTTCCACTTTTTTTAAAACTATCATTTCTTGGACTTCAGTAGTAAGCTCCTTCCCTATTCCACCATCTTGGAACACTCCTCCATGATCTTTTGATGTAAACTTGTATTCTTGTGCCAACTGTGGCTGTGAAATTATTGAACCATTTTATCAGCTAATTGTCTGATTGTATAGATTCCATTTTTTAAAATTTGATTCCTTAGCTCAAATGTTGGTGATGTCCTGTATTTTGATTAAACAGGTTTGAGATGAAAATTAAAATTTTGAGTTTATTTTAGAAAACTCTTAAAGAGTTAACAGCTAAGTTATACATCATAGGTGACACAAAGGCTTAAAATCTGGAAAATTTTTTAGTATAATAATAATTTCTACTAGGAGGAGAATTTATGTTGACATGAGAATGTGTTATATGTAATGAAAAGTGTAGAAGTAAAGGTTTCTTTAGTTAAGGAGGATAGCAATCTTGTTCCTATGAAACATGACTTTTATAAATGCCTGGCATGGTAATTTTATTCATTATAAATTTGTAGTTGCTCGTTAATGGTTCCTTTATCTCTGATAATGATTTTTAATTTATAAAAATTGTACACTGTCTCTAATTTATTAATGAACTAGATGTTGAAATAAATATGATTCTTCTATTAATTTTTTGTGTTGATTTTTTTTTCTGCAAGTTTGCTGAATTCTCTTATGTGTTCTAGTAGCCTCTTAGTGGACTCTTTTGGTTCCCCATATAAGGAATCATGTCATCTGCAACAGGGATAATTTGACTTCTCCCTTGTGTCCTTTTGATTTCTATTCCTTGCCAAATGATTGTGGCTATAACTTCCAGAGATTTACTGAGTAATAGTGGTGAGAGTGTGTATCCTTGTGTGGTTTTGATTCTTGGTAGAATTGCTTCCAGCTTTTCCCCATTCAGCATGATGCTGGCTATGCCATTGTGCTCTCACCTCACACTCCAAAGCAGGCATCTCTTCCAGCTCTCAGCAGTGGGGATTCTGTGTGGTGTCTGTGTTCATTGCTATGTGTCTACACCTTCCATGCTGATCCAGGGCATCCTTCTTCCTTCTATAGAATTTCCACTAAAGAGGTCTCCCTGACTTTCCCCTGGAGAAACACTTCCTCCATTTTTTTCTCCCTTGTCTAAAGCAGTACATCTTTTCTCTATTTAACCATCTTAGAATAAGACATAGTACTAAGAACGTAATGATATTTTCTGTCTCCTTCCCTCCATCTTCTCTCCCTCTGTCCTTTTTTCCCCTTTCTTTCTTATTTTTAGATTTTGAGATAACATTTTATTTATTCATTCATTTTAGATTTATTTATTTAATTGAGAGGTAGAGTTACAGACAGTGAGAGGGAGAGACAGAAAAGTCTTCCTTCTGTTGGTTCACTCCCCAAATGGCTGCAACAGTTGGAGCTGTGCAGATCTAAAGCCAGGAGCTAGGTGCCTCTTCTTGGTCTCCCACGTGAGTGCAGAGGCCCAAGCACCTGGGCCATCTTTCACTGCTTTCCCAGGCCACAGTAGAGAGCTGGATTGGAAGAGGAGCAGCCGGGACTAAAACCAGTGCCCATATGGGATGCTGGTGCCGCAGGCACAGGATTAACCTACTGCTCCATGGAGCAGGCCACTTGAGATAACATTTAATTTTATATTACAGGTCAAAGGCTTAATACTTCGCCAAATAAGAAGTTTAATAAGGAGGGGTTCCAGGATGGCAGAATAGGGTGGTCTGATTTATGTGGGGCAAAATTAATATAAAAAATGGAGAAAGTGCACTTTCAGGGTAAAGCTGCAGGTGAAACTGGAGCAGGAGAGCCTGCAAAAAGCAGTAGAAATGGTCTGAATCAACGTGGAAAGTGCAGACATTTAATGAGGTACAGAGAGACAGCGGAAGACCCAGGAGCTTGGACCTGGGAAAAGGGGTGCCTGTCCTGGCAGTCTAGTTGAGATTGGAGTCCACAGTCCATGCCAGTACTGATACAACGAGAGGGAAAGCTTGTGAGCTGTGCCTTTTTGAGTTCAGGGCTGAGATCCCTCAGGACAGCAGGGCAACTGCGCATCCAGAGAGAGGGGATAAGGGAAAAAGGGAGCTCATTTCTCTCTCTCCTCTCCTCTCTTCTGCAACAGTGACCTGCAGCCAGTGGTAGAAGGGCTGATGCTATTTCTGGAATTAGGCACATAGTGGCCAACCCAGATAGTGTGTGCACAATCAGCAATTGTTGGGGTCACCGTCCATCCAGGTGGCCGGGGGCTCCCACAATAGTGCAGGAGCAGCATATGGAGTTGGTCTCCAGCATGCCAGCTGCACCCACCAGACAACAGGAGGGGAGGGGGAACCACCCCTACAGAAGGGAAGTGCTGCCTGCAAGACTCTCCTAAGCGCCTAGCACAATTATGAAGTGAACAGGGCTGTAGTATTGTGCATGCCTCTGACCCAAAGATCTTACCAGAGAGAAAAACCTGCATACCCCACTGGCATCAAATGTGGTTGGGAGGGCAGGACTCAATCCAGTGGGCTGGAACACACATGATCGGTGGCCCTAGGAATGCCTGTGCTCAGGATGGGCTAGTGGGGCAGAGTGGCTCCACTTGCACTCATTGACCCTCAGAGCCCTGGGTGCTGAGACTGAGAAAACATTGTGATCATATGAGAGGAGAAAGGACCTAGCTGTGTTCTGGGCAATCACAGAGTGCTGTGGCACACTCTCAGAGCTCCTTGGTTGCCTAGAGTAGCTCATAGTAGAGGGAACAGTGCTCTTACAGGAGGGGCTGTGCAGATCATATGTGTGGTTCATATGGCAGTGTGGATGAGTATTGAATACTCTGGGAGCTAACATCTGTGCACTCCTCAGCTTGGAGGAGAAGGAATGGTCACACCAACAGAAATGACCATTCCTCTCCATCCAGTTAACCAGAGGAAAGCTACCACGCCCAACTTCGATGTTACCCTTGATACTCGCCCCATCCTAGAGCACTAACCAGAAATCTCTGGCCACATCCACCACAAACCTCCTGGTATTCACTGTAAGGTTGACATTCCACTAAGTCACAGAGGCATAATTCAAAAATAAACAGCCATCAGTGGGGAAAATATTCTACAAATGCCTAAAAGTAAATGCAAAAATTCAAGAAACAATAAGGAAGACATAATGACCTCCACAAAGAAGTACAATGACATTTCAATATTAGAATGTAAAGATGAAGAGATTGAGAAAGTGCCAGAAATGGAATTCAAAAAAATAATCACAGGATTTCTCAAAACTAATAAGAAGCAAATCCATGAGGTAAAGAAAACCATATATGATATGAATGAAAATTTTTCCATTGAATTGAGATTTTAAAGAGAAATCAAAATGAAATACTATAAATGAAGAATTCAATAGATCAAGTAAAAGACACAGAGTAAAACCTTAACAACAGAGTTGGTGAGGCAGAAAAAGAATATCTGAGCTTGAAGACAACACAGCTGACTTCTCATCAGAAACATTCAGGCTAGAAGACAATGGCAAGATATAGTCCAAACATTAAGAGAAAAAAATTGTCAACTCAGAATATTGTACCCTGCAAAGCTCTCATTTATAAATAAAGTTGAAATAAAGACCTTCCATAACAAACAGAAATTTAAAGAATTTGTCCCCACTCATCCAGCCTTACAAAAGTTTCAAAAGGATGTACTACACAGAGAAACAGAGAAAGAAACCCACCATCATGAAAGAATGTGAAGACCGAAATTCTGGTTAAAGTACAAAAGAAGCCCCAAGTAATTGATAGGAATATTCACAGAAAAATGGCAGGGCCAAGTAGTTACTTATCAATAGTCACCTTGAATGTAAATAGCCTCAACTCGCCAGTTAAGAGATACATACTGGGGGCCAGTGCTGTGGTGTAGCATGTAAAGCCAGTGCCTGCAGTGCTGGCATCCCATAGGATGCCGGTTTGCGTCCCAGCTGTTCTACTTCCTATAAAGCTCTCTGCTATGGCCTGGGAAAGCAGTAGAAGATGGCCCAAATCCTTGGGCCTCTGCACCCACTTGGGAGACCTGGAAGAAGCTTTTGGCTTCTGCCTTTGGATTGGCTTGGCTTCAGCCATTGTAGCCATCTGGGGAGTGAACCAGCAGATAGAAGACCTCTCTCTCTTTCTCTGCCTCTGCCTCTCTGTAACTCTGCCTTTTAAATAAATAAATAAACATTTTTAAGAAAATATACAAACTGATTGAATGGATTAAAAAACAAGACCCATCTATTTGCTACCTACAAGAAACACACCTCACTAATAAAGGTACATATAGACGGAAAGTGAAAGGATGGAAAAAGATAGTCCATACGAATGGGCAAAAAAAGGACTGGTGTAGCCATTCTAATATCAGACAAAATAGACACAACTTAAAAAATATACAAAGAAGGATACTATGTAATGATTAGGGGTTCAATACAACAGGAAGATGTGACTATAATAAATATGTATGCACACAATTACAGGATGCCTAGCTATTTAAAAGATCCGTTAATGGATCTAAAGGGAGACATAGACTCCAATACAATTGTAATGGGGGACTTTAGCGTCCCACTTTCATCAACAGATAGATCAAGCAGACAGAAAATCCACAAAGAAGCAATAAAACTAATCAACACTATGGACCAAATGCACATAACTGGTATCTACAGAACTTTTCACTTCCTAGTTGCAGAATACACATTGTTCTCAGCAGTGCACAGAACTTTCTTCAGCAAGACTCAACAAATTCAAGAAAATCAAAATTATAACATGCACCTTCTCTGATCACAATGGAATAAATCTCGAAACCAACAACTCAATAATCTCAAGAACATATGCAAACACATGGAGACTGAACAACATGCTCCTAAATGAACAGTGTGTTATAAAAGAAATCAAAAGAAATTAAAAATTTCTGGAAATGAATGAAGATAACAATACTTCCTATCAAAATTTATGGAATACAGCAAAGGCAATGTTAAGAGGTAAGTTTATAGCAACTGGTGCCTTTATGAAGAAATTGGAAAGTCACCAAATGAGCTGTCAATGTATCTCAAGGACCTAAAAAAAATCCCACAAACCAAACCCCAAATTAGTAGGAGGAAATAAATAATTAAAACTAAGGAAGGCCAGCGTCACAGCTCAATAGGATAATTCTCTGCCTAGCGGCACCGGCACACCAGGTTCTAGTCCCGCTTGCTCCTCTTCTAGGCCAGCTCTCTGCTATGGCCTGGGAGTGCAGTGGAGGATGGCCCAAGTGCTTGGGCCCTGTACCCCATGGGAGACCAGGAGAAGGACCTGGCTCCTGCTTTCGGATCAGCGCAGTGCGCTGACTGCAGTGCACCGGCCGCGGTGGCCATTGGAGGGTGAACCAACGGCAAAGGAAGACATTTCTCTCTGTCTCTCTCTCTCTCTCACTGTCCACTCTGCCTGTTTAAAAAAAAAAAAAAAACTAAGGAAGAAATAAAATTGAAACAAAAACATACAAAAGATTTGAAATGAAGAGCTGTTTTTTGAAAAAATAAACAAAACTGACACACCATTGGCCCAATTAACCAAAAAAAAAAAAAAAAAAAAAAAAAGGGAGAAGACCCAATCAAAATCAGAGATGAAAAAGGTAATGTAATAACAGATACCGCAGAAATAAAAAGAACCATCAGGATTGACTACAAGGAGCTGTATGCCAAAAAATTGGGAAACCTAAAAGAAATGGATACATTCCTGGACATATACACCTACCTGAATTGAGTCATGAAGATATAGAACAACTAAACAAAAACAGACCAATAACTAAAACAGAGATTGAATCAGTAATGAAGACCCTTCTAACAAAGAAAAATTCAGGTCGTGATGGTGTTACTGCTGAACTCTACCAGATGTTTAAAGAAGAACTAATTCTTCTAAAGCTATTCAAAACAATTGAAAAGGAGGGAATCCTCTCAAACTCCTTCTATTAAGCCTGCATCATCCTAATTCCTAAGCCAAAAAAGTATGACAGGGAAAGATCTGTAGACCAATATCCCTAGTGAACATAGATGCAAAAAAGTCCTCAACAAAATATTGGCCAGTCAAATCCAACAACATAATAGGCAGATCATTCACTCGGACCAAGTGGGATTTATTCCTGGTATGCAGGGATGGTTCAACATCCAAAAATCAAGCAATGTGATTGCCATATTAACAAGCTGAAGACCAAAATCTATTTGTTTATTTCAACAGATACTGAGAAAGCATTTGACAAAATTCAATACCATTTTATTATGAAAACCTTAAGCAAATTGGGTATAGAAAGAACATTCTTGAACAGAATCAAAGCAATTTATAACGTGCCCACAGCCAGTATTCTACTGAATGGGATAAATTGGAGGCATTCCCATTAAGATCTGGAACCAGACAAGGTTGCCGACTCTTACCATTGCTATTTAATAGAGTCCTGGTTGGCCAGCACCGCGGCTCACTTGGCTAATCCGCCACCTGTGGCGCCGGCACCCCGGGTTCTAGTCCTGGTTGGGGTGCCGGATTCTGTCCCTGTTGCTCCTCTTCCAGTCCAGCTCTCTGCTGTGGCCGGGGAAGGCAGTGGAGGATGGCCCAAGTGCTTGGGCCCTGCACCCACGTGGGAGACCAGGAGGAAGCTCCTGGCTCCTGGCTTCGGATCAGTGCAGCGCGCTGGCAGTGGCAGCCATTTGGGGGGTGAACCAATGAAAAAAAGACCTTTCTGTCTCTCTCTCCCTCTCCCTCTCCCTCTCCCTTTCCCTCTCCCTCTCCCTCTCCCTCTCCTTCTCCCTCTCCCTCCCTCTCTCTCTCTCTCTCACTGTCTAACTCTGCTGTCAAATAAATAAATAAGTAAATAAATAAAATAAATAAATAAATGTGGTATATATACACAGTGGAATATTATTCAGCTATGAAAAGAGAATGAGAAATTCTACCATTTGCAGCAAATTGGATGCAATTGGAGGACATGATGTTGAGTGAAACAGGCTAGACCCAGAAAGGCAAACACCATATGTCTTCCCTTATATGTGGGAGCCAGAATTTATTTATTTATTTATTTATTTATTTATTTTTGACAGGCAAACTGGACAGTGTGAGAGAGAGACAGAGAGAAAGGTCTTCCTTTTGCCATTGGTTCACCCTCCAATGGCCGCCGCGGCCGGCACGCTGCGGCCGGCGAGCTGCGGCTGGCGCATTGCGCTAATCTGAAGCCAGGAACCAGGTGCTTCTGGTCTCCCATGTGGGTGCAGGGCCCAAGCACTTGGGCCTGGAAGAGGGGCAACTGGGACAGAATCTGGCGCCCCGACCAGGACTAGAACCCGGTGTGCCGGCGCCGCAAGGCAGAGGATTAGCCTATTGAGCCACGGCGCCGGCTGGGAGCTAGAATTTAAAGAACAAACAAAAATAAGAAAAAAGAAATGTCTGTGTATATAAGCATTGCTGCAAAAAGTTTTATACTTTTATAAAAATCAGTGGTTAAGAATGTTATACTACTATAATCTGTGATTACTTGAAAATTTACTGTATATGGGTAAAATGATCATTTTTCCACTCAATTATTGTTTATAGCCTTTGTCTATATTCCCAGTAAACTAGGGCATTTTTGCTTTACTTGTTAAACTTTTCTATTAGAATCTCCATTTTTTAATTTTGTTTAAGGAATTCAACTTCATGCATTTAATACATACAGATTTGGGAACAGGATGCTCCTCCCCCCCATTTCCCTCCCACCCATACTCTTGCCCTTCTTCCTCCTGCCTCTTCCTTTCCCATTTTTATTTTTTACAGAGATCAATTTCCAGTTAATTTTTATACTCCTAAGATTAACACTTTACAAGCTAGAGAGTTCACTGATTATTTTGAAGAAAAAAGTAGTAAAAAATAACAAGAACAACAAAAAAACCACCGCATCATTTCCTGACAATCAAGGCAAGGGCTGTTCAAAATCATCACATCTCAAAGTACCAATTTCACTCCTATGGATTATGTTTTAAGAACTGTATTAGGTGCCACAGATCAGAAAGACCATATGGCATTTGTCTTTTTGTGACTAGCTTATTTTACTAAGTATAATGGTCTCCAGATGAATACATTTTGTTGCAAACGACAGGAGTTCATTATTTTTACTTCTGTGTTGGAGTAAAATTTCTTATTCCAGGCTTCAGTTGATGGACATCTGGGTTGGTTCCATATCTTAGCTATTGTAAACTGTGATGAAATGAACATGGGGCTACAGATAACACTTTCATAGGATTTCATTTCCTTTAGATAAATTCCCAGGAGTGGGATGGTTGGGTCATATGATAGGCCTATATTCAGCTTTCTCAGATAGCTCCATACTGTCTTCCACAGTGGCTGTACCACTTTACATTTCCATCAACAGTGGATATAGGTACACTTCTCCGCACATCCTCACCAGCATTTTTTGTTTGTTGATCTGTATGTGAGCCATTTTAATGGGGCGGGGAGGAGTGAGGTGAAACCTCACTGTGGTTTTGATTTGCATTTCCTTGATGGCTAGGGATCCTGAGCATTTTTTCATGTGTCTGTTGTCCACTTGAATTTCCTCTCTTGAAAAATTTCTGTTCAGTTCCTTTGCCCATTTCTTAATTGGATTATTTGTTTTGTTGTTAAATTTCTTGAGCTCTTTATAGATTCTGGAAGTTAATCCTTTTTCAGCTGCACTGTTTGCAAATATTTTCTCCCATTCTGTTGCTTACCTCTTCACTTTGCTGAATGTTTCTTTTGCAGTGCAGAATCTTTTCAATGTGATGTGATTCCACTTGTTTAACTTTGGCTTTGATTGCTTTTGCTTCTAGGGTCTCTTCAAAGAAAGCGTTCCCTATGCCAATGTCTTATAGGATTTTGCCAATGTTCTCAAGTAATTTGATAAAATCACATCATAGATTTAGGTCTCTGATCCATTTTGAATGGGTTTTTATGTAAGATGAGAGGTAGGGATCTTGTTTCATACTTCTGCATGAGGACATTCAGTTTTGCAGGCACAATTTGTTGAAGAAACTGTCTTGGCTTGAGGAGTTGATTTTTGCTGCTTTGTGAAATGTAAGTTGATTGCAGATGCATGGATTATTTCTGGGATTTCTATTCTGCTCCATTGGCCTACAAATCTGCTTTTGTGCCAGTACCAGACTGTTCTCATTATAACTGCCCTATAGTGTGCCTTGAGGTCTGGTATTGTGATACCTCCAGCTTTGTTTTTATTGTTTAAGACTGCTGTAGCTATTTGAGGTCTCTTGTGTTTTCATATGAATTTTAGCATAATTTTTTTCTAAGTCTGAGAAGAATGTTGTTGGTATTATTATTGGTATCACGTTGAATCTATAAATTGCTTTTGGTGGTATGGACATTTTGAAGATATTGTTTCTTCTAACCCAGGAACATGGAAGATTTTCCCACATTTTTATGTCTTCTGTTTTTCTTTAATGTTTTGTGAGTTTCATCATAGAGGTATTTGACATCCTTCATTAAATTTATTCCAAGTTATTTAACTATTTTGTAGCTATTGTGAATGGGATTGATCTTAGAAGTTCCTTCTCAGCTATGGCATTGTCCTGTGCATACAAAGGCTACTGATTTTTGTGTGTTGTTTTTATATCCTGCTACTTTACCAAATTCTTATGAGTTCCAATAGTCTCTTCATGGAGTTTTTTGGGTTCCCTATATATAGAATCATGTCATCATCAAATAGGGATAGTTTTAATTCTTTCTTCCTTCCCTATTTGTATCACTTTTATTTCTTTTCCTTGCTTGATGGCTCTGGCTAAAAATACCAGGACTCTTTTTTTTTTTTTTTTTGACAGGCATAGTTAGACAGTGAGAGAGAGAGAGAGAGAGAGAGACAGAGAGAAAGGTCTTCCTGGAAGAGGAGCAACCGGGACCAAATCCGGCGCCCTAACCGGGACTAGAACCCAGAGTGCTGGTGCCGCAGGCGGAGGATTAGCCAAGTGAGCCGTGGCACAGGCCCACATTTTGTTTTTCCTTTCATCTGGTGATTGACACCTTGGTTGATTTCAAATTTTGATTATTGTGTATAGTGTTGATATAAACATGGTGGTTCAGGTATCTTTGATACATTGTGTTCAGATATTTGGGTGGGAGAATAAAGGAGATGAGGAGACAGGGTTTAGGTAGCAAGGGAAGCATCATTCTGCCATTCCTTCTCATAGCTTTATTTTATACTCTTTTTTTTGAGGAAGTTGAAAATTTATTTATGTTTCTTATTTTGCTGTAGAGCTGCTGCTTCACTGCATAAAACAGCACCAGCAAATGCAGTATGTTGCAAAATTAAGATAGTATTGTTCTTTCTCTGGCATCGTACAACTAACAAAAACTGTTGTGTATTCCCAGTTACTTCCAATGGAAAGATCATTACATATTTTGACCCCAATCCAGGGATGAGTATAAGCAAGTTACAGTATTACATAAGGCTTAAGATAACAATGTTATCCTTGAATTACATTATTTGTAAAACTAGTTTTTACCAGATAACTTCATGTATTTTGAATACCAGTGCCTAGAGCTCAGTATAAAAATCACAAAGTATTGTGAAAAAGATGCATATTGAGTTTATCTGCAATCATTACAAAGTTACAGTATATTTTCTTCCAGTAGCAGAGTTGAAAGTAGTATTTCTTCCATCAAGATTGCTAAAAGTTGCTATTTTAAGTCCTGTCCACCACTAATTTAAGAGAAAACTGTGCTGGATTAAGTTATTCCATACTAGTTCATGTAAGGGTTCCACTTTAATTCCTCAGTAGATTTTATGTATTTCTCATAGGCTTCTTCACTCGTTAGTTCTTGTAGTTCTGAAGGATTACTCAGTGTCATCTTGATTAGCCAACCATCTTCATAACAAGATTTCTTGACAAGTCTTGGGTTTTCTGCAAGGGCTTCATTAATTTCAGTTACTTCTGATAGAGGAGAATAGAGTTCACTAGCAGCTTTCACACTTCCCAAGGCAGCAAATTCATCTTGTTTTTTTCAATTTTGTCCCAACTTCAGGCAGACTACTATTTTATACTCTTTTTATACATACTTTTCATTAAGCCTCCTTCCTCCTAAGCCTCTATTCTTTCTGAAAAAGAACACATCACAAGGGATTGTCTATGCATAACCTTTCTCTATTCATCTAGTTTTGTTTTGTTTTCCTTTCATGGGCTCATCGTAACCTTCCTATTAATCTTTTCTCTATTCATAGTGGATGTGTCAGCTATATGAAATTTGCTTAACTTATTTATAGGTGCTAGACAAAAAGTCTAAGGCTTTTTTTTTTTGACAGGCAGAGTGGACAGTGAGAGAGAGAGAGACAGAGAGAAAGGTCTTCCTTTGCCGTTGGTTCACCCTCCAATGGCCGCCACGGCCGGCGCACCGCGCTGATCCGATGGCAGGAGCCAGGAGCCAGGTGCTTTTCCTGGTCTCCCATGGGGTGCAGGGCCCAAGCACCTGGGCCATCCTCCACTGCACACCCTGGCCACAGCAGAGAGCTGGCCTGGAAGAGGGGCAACCGGGACAGAATCCGGTGCCCCAACCGGGACTAGAACCCGGTGTGCCGGCGCCACTAGGCGGAGGATTAGCCTAGTGAGCCGCGGCGCCGGCCAAGTCTAAGGTTTTAAAGGTTAATTGATTTATTTTAAAAGGTTAAAACTGTAAAGTTCTAGTGATTATATCTTATTTTTCTAAAGGTAAATCACACCCCCAACAGCCATATTTTTTTTATAGGATCTGTTCTATTGCCTAATGTAAGAATTCCTTGTCCCTTTGTTCTACATTTCCAAGCAGGGGCATAACATCCTACGCTTTGTAAGAATGGTAGTGCTTGTACATCAATCCACTTGCTGTAATATTAACTATATACTTACCATTCTTATCATACACTCTTGTGTAAGGCAAGGGCGGGGTCTGTGGGGACAAGCACCTGCATGCTCTTTCTGTTCTATTTTCTTATAAAACTCTTCATTACTCATGTTCCTAATAATAGTTTGCTCTAGACAAAATTTAGGAGATTCCCCTTTTATTTCTCCAGTCACCTCCTGTAACTCACTTTTTTTTTTTACAAGAAACAACAATTTTGCATACATTGATATCCATGATTCCCACACCCAAACCCAATGACTACATCATTATTGAGCCTAATAAAAACAACACAGAAAATGGCTTCAGTTCAGTCTCAGGCTTCCTGCTTTGTGGAGTCCCTCTCCTCCAGCTGTGACTTTGTCATACAGCATGGATGACATTGCCTCAATCACACTGGTTCCATCCCTGGCTGCTCCACTTAATGACCCAGCTCTCTGCTGTGGCCTGGGAAAGCAGTAGAAAATGGCCCAAGTCCTTGATTCTCTGCACCCGCATGGAAGACCCAATGGAAGCTCCAGGCTCCTGGCTTTGGATCTGCCCAGCTCCGGCCGTTGTGGCCAGTTGGGGAGTGAGCCAGCAGATGGAAGACCTCTCTCTCTCTCTGCTTCTCCTTTTCTCTCTGTGTAACTCTGCCTTTCAAATAAATAAATATATCTTTAAAAATGTTTTATAATTTCCATTGTAAAGATATTTGTTCTCCTTGGTTAATTTATTGAAAGCTTTTTTTTTTTTTTTTGCTATTGTGAATAAGATTGATCTTAGAAGGTCTTTTTCAGCCATGACATTTCTGTGTATTCAAAGGCTATTGGATTTTGTGTGTTAGTTTTATATCCTGCCACTTTATCAAACCCTTTTATGAGTTTCAATAGTCTCTTAGTGGAGTCTTTTGTTCCCCTAAATATTAGAATCATGTCATCTGCAAATAGGGGTAGTTGACTTTCTCCTTTACAAATTGTGTCCCTTTGATTTCTTTTTTTTTCTTTAATGGCTCTGGCTAAATCTTCCAGGAATATATTGAATAGCAGTGGTGAGAACTGGCATCCTTGTCTGGTTCTAGATCTTAGTGGGAATGCTTCAAATTTTCCCCCTTCAATGGGATGCTGGCTGTGAGTTTGTCATAAATTGCCTTGATTGTATTCAGGAATGTTCCTTCTATACCCAGTTTGGTTAAGGTTTTCATCAGGAAAGGATGTTGCATTTTATCAATTGATTTATCTCTATCTATTGAAATACTCACATGGCTTTTGTTCTTCACGTTGGTAATTTGATGTATCACATTTATTGATTTTCCAATGTTGAATCATCCCTGCATACCAGGGGTAAATCATACTTTGGTTAAAAAAAAAAAACTTTCTGATGCCTTATTGGTTTCGCTTTACTAGTATTTTGTTGAGGATTTTTATATCTATGTTCATCAGGAATATCGGTTTGTAGTTCTCTTTCTCTGTAATAATCTTTTTCTGGTTTAGGAATTAAGGTGATGCTGGCTTCATAGAAGAGTTTGGGAGGATTCCCTCCCTTTCAATTATTTTGAATAGCTTGAGAAGAATTATAATTAGTTCTTCTATAAATGTCTGGTAGAATTCAGCAGTGAAGACATCTGGTTCTGGGCTTTTCTTTGTTGGCAGGATCTTTAATACTGAATCCATCTCTGTCTTGGTTATTGATCTGTTTAGGATTTCTGTGTCTTCATGGCTCAGTTTCTGTCAGGTTGTATGTGTCCAGGATTCCACCCATTTCTTCTGAGATTCCCAGTTTATTCACACACAGCTCTTTGTAGTAGTTCCTGATGATTCTTCTTATTTCTGCGGTATCTGTTGGTACATTTCTTTTTTCATCTCTGATTTTATTGATTTGGGTCTTCTCTTCTTTTTTGGTTAGTTGGGTCAATGATGTATCAGTTTTGTGTATTTTTTTTAAAAAAACAGTTCTTCAATTCACTGATTTTTTTTGTTTTGGTTCAATTTTGTTTATTCTCTTATGTTAATCTTTCTCCCTACTAATTTTGGGTTTGATTTATTGTTATAGCTCCTTTTTTCATTTTGCATTGTGTGTTTGGTTTTGATTTCAAGTATTACTGGCCTTAGAAAATGAGTTTGGCAAAGTTCATACTTTGGAATAACTTGGAAAGTACTGGAGTTTCTCTTACTACACTTTCTGTGATATGTGCACTTTTGATTTTTCAAAAATTTAGTTCTGAAACAATTTTAAAAAGGATTTATTTAGGGGATGGCACTGTGGGTTAATCCTCTGCCTGTGGTGCCAGCATCCCATATGGGTGCTGGTTCTAGTCCTGGCTGCTCCTCTTCCAATATAGCTCTCTTCTATGGCCTGGGAGAGCCGTAGAAAATGGCTCAAGTCCTTGGGCCCCTGCACCCACGTGGGAAGACCAGGAAGAAGCTCCTGGCTCCTGGCTTCAGATTGGCTCAGCTCCAGCCGATTTGGCCATTTGTGGAGTGAACCAATGGAAGGAAGACCTTTCTTTCTGTCTCTCCCTCTCACTGTCTGTAACTCTACCTCTCAAATAAATAAATAAATAAAATCTTTAAAAAAGAAGGAGTTATTTATGTGAGAGAGGTGGGGGCGGGCAGAGAGAGAATGAGAATGAATATCTCATAGAGAGTTCCAAGATGGCGGAATAGGGAGGGAGCACACCGATGGTCCGGGAAGGGAAGGTTCAAGGAGGGGTGAGAATTTGTAGTTTCGGGGAAAGGGAAGCTCTTCCGAAATGGGGGAGACAGGGTGGACCTGCGAGGAGGACGCAGATGCCTGAAGCGCAGGACACCAGCAGGAGTGTGTACGCACCAGTGCTGGAAGCCAAGGTGAGACAGGGCACTCACCCAGCACTGCTGCAACAGCCGCCACCACCCCTCCCCCAACCCACCCTGGGACAGACACTGAGACACGCACGACTGAGTGGGGGAGGAAATAGAAAACGGAACATAGTGAGTAGCACCTGCGGAAAGAGTGCGCGATTCAGGGGGTCTAATTGAGGGACTAAACAATCCAGGATCCCTTCCCCCAAATTGGAGCTGCAGAGGGTGGGAAGCAGCCATCTTGTTTGTTTACATTTGGGCTTAAAGGAGAACTGCTTCTGCCTCTGCACTAACCTTCAGAGGCAGAGCCCAAAGGTGGAGTGGAGTGACATGACACTCCTTGCACAGGGGCGGGCAGCGAGGGAGGGCAGCTGAAAGTACTGACACAAGTCTACTCAAGTTACCAAAAAATAAAAAATAAAAAATTGAATAGTGCCTGCGGGAAGAGGGCAGAATCCAGGGGGACGAACTGAGGGATCAAAAACACCAGGGTTCTTAGGAGCCACCCAACCCACAATCAGAGCTGCAGCGGGCAGAGTGCAGCCATCTTGTTTGTTTACATTCGAGCTTAAAGAAGGCTGGCCTCTGCTCTGAAGGAGGAAGCAGCAGGGGTGGTGTCCAGAGGTGGTCTGGAGCTACTTGACACTCCTCACGCAGGAGGTGCAGTGAAAAAGAGTGGCTGACCAACAAACCCCAGGCACAGACATGTAAGGGCGAACATAGGAACAAGGAAACCGGCCCCCAAGGGGCGGAGATTGGCACCTCAAAGCCCTGACACCAGCCCACTCAAGTTACAACAAATAAATAAATAAGTAAGTAAAAAATAAACAAACAAACTCTAGAAGGCAGAGCATCCTGCTTACACTGGATATTGGTACAGACTCACAGCAGCCCATAACAGAGGGAAATCAACCTGAAAAACCACCCAGACGGAATGCCAAAAAACGAAACAAAAATCCACAATAAGAATATAGAAGAACATATAAACATTGCCAATGGAGCAGGCTAAACCAACCATAAAAGAGGCTGAAGAAGAAGAAGGATCTGAAACTATGCCAGAAAAAGAATTCAGAAAATTAATAATCAAATTACTTAGAAATAATGAGAAACAGTGTCGAGAGCTGAACGAAAAACAAGTCCAAGGATTAGAGATCCTAAAGAGAAGCCAGAATGAAATACTGGAAATGAAAAACTCAATTGACCATATAAAAAACACCGTGGAATCCCTCAGAAATCGAACAGATGAAATAGAATACCGAATATCAGAATTCGAAGACAAACTTCCAGAAATAATACAGTCAGTTCAAACGCAGGAAGAAGAAATTAAAAAATTAAAAAATATGGTCGGAGACCTACAAGATTCAATCAAACAGTGTAATGTTTGGATAATAGGAGTCCCTGAGGGGGTGGAATGAGAGAATGGATTGGAAGGTGTTTTCAATGAAATAATATCAGAAAACTTCAAACAAAGGCAGCTGGATAACAACAGGCAAATTCAACAGATAGCCAGGACTCCGAACAGGGTAGACCAGAAGAGAAATTCACTGTGACACATTGTGGCAACACTCAGCTCAGTGACACACAAAGAACAAATCCTAAAATGTGCCAGAGAAAAACGACAAATCACATTCAGGGGTAAGTTAATCAGACTCACCCCAGACTTGTCATCACAAACACTACAGGCAAGGAGACAATGGCATGATATATTTCAAGTTTTAAAAGACAAACAATGCCAACCTAGAATACTATACCCTGCAAAGCTATCATTTATGAATGAAGGGGAAATAAAGATCTTCCAAGACAAACAGAAACTGAAAGAATTTGTATCCACGCATCCAACCCTACAACACTTGCTCAAAGACATGCTGCACACAGAAATACAAAAACAAGAACTTCACTACCAAAAAAAAAAAAAAAACGAATGTAGAGTGACCTACAAACAAAGTTCAGAATACATAAACAGCTCGTTTAGGAAACATGAATGGGAAAAGACAGTACTTAACAGTAATCACACTGAATGTGAATGGTCTTAATTCTACTACCAAAAGACATAGACTAGATGATTGGATCAAGAAAGAGAATCCATCTATATGCTGCCCTCAGGAGACACACCTTATCAGCAAAGATGCACACAGATTGAAAGTGAAAGGATGGAAAAAGATACTCCAAGCTAACAGAAATCAAAAAAGAGCTGGTGTGGCCATCCTGATATCAGGCAAAATAGACTTTAACATAAAAACTATTAAAAGAGACAGAGAAGGGCACTATATAATGATTAAAGGATCTATCCAATAGGAAGACATTAGTATTATAAATGTATATACACCTAATTACAGGGCACCTGGCTACCTGAAAGAATTACTAAAGGATTTAAAGGGAGATATAGATTCAAATACAATAGTAACAGGGGACTTCAACACCCCACTCTCACCAATGGACAGATCAACCAGACAGAAATTCAACAAGGAAACAACAGAGTTAATTGATGCTATAGACCAAATAGACCTAATAGATATCTTCAGAACCTTCCACCGCACAGCCACAGAGTTCACGTAATTCTCCCCAGTACATGGAATGTTCTCTAGGATTGACCATATGCTAGGCCATAAAGGGAGCCTCAACAAATTCAAAAAAATTGAAACTATACCATGCAGCTTCTCAGACCATAGCGCAGTGAAACTTGAAATCAACAACCCAACAAGCTCTACACCATATGCAAATATATGGAGAATGGACAACATGATCCTAAACGAACAGTGGGTCATCAAAGAAATTAACAGAGAAATCAAAAGATTTCTAGAAACAAATGAAAATGATAACACAACCTATCAAAACCTGTGGGACACAGCAAAAGCAGTGTTAAGAGGAAAGCTTATAGCAATTGGTGCCTACATCAAGAAGCTGGAAAGGAACCAAATAAATGAACTCCCCATGCACCTTAAGGATTTAGAAAAACAGCAGCAAATCAAGCCCAAATCCAGAAGGAGGAAAGAAATACTAAAGATCAGAGAAGAAATAAACAAATTGAAACAAAAAAAAAAATACAAAAGATCAACAAAACCAGGAGCTGGTTCTTTGTAAAAATAAACAAAATCAACACACCATTAGCCCAACTAACCAAAAAAAGGAGAGAGAAGACCCAAATCTGTAAAATCAAAGATAGTAATGGAAATGTAACAACAGACACAACAGAAATAAGAAAAATCATCAGAAACCACTACAAAGAGATGTGTGCTAACAAATTGGGAAACCTGGAATAAATGGATAGATTCCTGGACACATACAACCTTCTTAAACTGAGCCGTGAAGATATAGAAAATCTAAACAGACCCATAACCATGGAAGAGATTGAATCAGTAATAAATGCACTACCGAAAAAGAAGAGCCCAGGACCATCAGATGGCTTCACTGCCGAATTTTACCAGACATTTAGAGAACAACGAACCCCAGTTCTTCTCAATATGCTAAATTGATCTTCTGTATATGAAGATAATTGAAAATTAATCTTGATCTGAATGGAAGGGGAGAGGGAGTGGGAGAGGGGAGTGTTGTGGGTGGGAGGGAAGTTATGTGGGGGGAAGCTATTGTAATCCATAAGCTGTACTTTGGAAATTTATGTTCATAAAATAAAATAAAGAGAATGACTATCTCTCATCTGCTGGTTCACTGTGAAATGGTTGTAGTGTCTGGGGCTAGACCATTTCAAAGCCAGGTGCAAGGAGATTCTTCTAGGTCTCCCACATGGCTGCAGGGTCCCAAACACTTGGGCCATCCTCTGCTGCTTGCCCAGGAGCATTAGTGGGGCTGGATTAGAAGTGGAACAGCCAGGACTCAACTTGGTGCCCATATGTGACGCAGATGTTAGCTTAATTTGCTATGCCAAATTGCTGGCCCTGAAATAAATTTTTTAAAGATTTATTTATTTAGGGGTCTGGCTTCATGATTCTGCACGTGGAAATCCAATTTTCCCAGCACCATTTATTGAATAGACTGTCCTTGCTCCAGGAATTAGTTTTAGATCCTTGATCAAATATAAGTTGGCTGTAGATGTTTGGGTTGATTTCTGGTGTTTCAATTCTGTTCCATTGGTCTATCCATCTGTTTCTGTACCAGTACCATGCTGTTTTGATTACAACTGCCCTGTAGTATGTCCTGAAATCTGGTATTGTGATGCCTCCGGCTTTGTTTTTGTTGTACAAGATTGCTTTAGCTATTCGAGGTCTCTTGTGCCTCCATATAAATTTCAGCACCATTTTTTCCAGATCTGAGAAGAAGGTCTTCGGTATCTTGATTGGTATTGCATTGAATCTGTAAATTGCTTTTGGGAGAATGGACATTTTGATGATATTGATTCTTCCAATCCATGAGCATGGAAGATTTTTCCATTTCTTGGTATCCTCTTCTATTTCTTTCTTTAAGGTTTTGTAATTTTCATCGTAGAGATCTTTAACGTCTTTGGTTAAGTTTATTCCAAGGTATTTGATTGTTTTTGTAGCTATTGTGAATGGGATTGATCTTAGAAGTTCTTCCTCAGCCATGGCATTGTCTGTGTATACAAAGGCTGTTGATTTTTGTGCATTGATTTTATACCCTGCTACTTTGCCAAACTCTTCTATGAGTTCCAATAGTCTCTTAGTAGAGTTCTTTGGGTCCCCTAAATAAAGAATCATGTCATCTGCAAAGAGGGATAGTTTGAGTTCTTCCTTCCCAATTTGTATCCCTTTAATTTCTTTTTCTTGCCTAATGGCTCTGGCTAGAACCTCCAGAACTATATTGAATAGCAGTGGTGAGAGTGGGCATCCCTGTCTGGTACCAGATCTCAGTGGAAATGCTTCCAACTTTTCCCCATTCAATAGGATGTTGGCTGTGGGTTTTTCATCGATTGCTTTGATTGTATTGAGGAATGTTCCTTCCAAACCCAGTTTGCTTAGAGTTTTCATCATGAACGGGTGTTGTATTTTATCAAATGCTTTCTCGGCATCTATTGAGATAATCATATGGTTTTTCTTCTGCAGTCTGTTAATGTGGTGTATCACATTGATTGTCTTGCACACATTAAACCATCCCTGCATACCAGGGATAAATCCCACTTGGTCTGGGTGGATGATCTTTCTGATGTGTTGTTGCATTCTATTGGCGAGAATTTTATTGAGGATTTTTGCATCTATGTTAATCAGGGATATAGGTCTGTAATTCTCTTTCAGTGCTGCATCTTTTTCTGGCTTAGGAATTAAGGTGATGCTGGCTTCATAGAAAGAATTTGGGAGGACTCCCTCTTCTTCGATTGTTCTGAATAGTTTGAGAAGAATTGGAGTTAGTTCTTCTTTAAACGTCTGGTAGAATTCAGCAGTGAATCCATCTGGTCCTGTGCTTTTCTTTGTTGGGAGGGCCTTTATTACTGTTTCAATTTCTGTCTCAGTTATGGGTCTGTTTAGGTTTTCTATGTCTTCATGGTTCAATTTAGGCAGGTTGCATGTGTCCAGGAATCTATCCATTTCTGATAGGTTTCCCTGTTTGCTGGCATACAAGTCCTTGTAGTAATTTCTGATGATTCTTTTTATTTCTGTGGTGTCTATTGTTACATTTCCTTTTTCATCTCTGATTTTATTGATTTGGGTCTTTTCTCTTCTTTTTTTAGTTAGTTGGTCCAATGGGGTGTCAATTTTGTTTATTTTTTCAAAAAACCAGCTCTTCGTTTGGCTGATTTTTTGTAATGTTTTTCATGATTCAATCCTGTTGATTTCTTCTCTGATTTTAATTATTTCTCTTCTACTACTAGATTTGGGTCTGGTTTGCTGTAGGTTTTCTAGATCCTTGAGGTGAATTGAAAGCTCATCTATTTGGTGTCTTTCCAATTTCTTGATGTAGGCACCTATTGATATAAACTTTCCTCTTAACACTGCTTTTGCTGCGTCCCATAAGTTTTGGTATGTTGTGCTGTTATCCTCATTTACTTCCAGAAAGTTTTTGATTTCTCTTTTGATTTCTTCTATGACCCATTGTTCATTCAGGAGCATGTTGTTCAATCTCCATGTGTTTGCGTATGCTCTAGGGATTCCTGAGTTGCTAATTTCCAACTTCATTCCTTTATGGTCTGAGAAGCTGCATGGTGTGATTCTAATTCTTTTGAATTTGCTGAGACTTGCTTTATGGCCTAGTATGTGGTCAATCCTAGAGAAGGTTCCATGTACTGCTGAGAAGAATGTAAAATCTTTAGCTGTAGGATTGAAAGTTCTGTATATATCTGTTAGATCCATTTGGGCTATAGTGTCGTTTAAATCTACTGTATCCATGTTGATCATCTGACCGGATGATCTGTCTATTTCTGAGAGTGGAGCATTGAAGTCCCCCAGTACTACTGTATTGGGGTCTAAGTCTCCCTTTAAGTCCATTAATAAATCTTTTAGATAAACTGGTTCCCTGTAGTTAGGTGCGTATATATTGATAATTGTTATATCTTCCTGTTGAATTGATCCCTTAATCATGATATAGTGTCCCTCTTTGTCTCTCTTAACAGTTTTTGTGGTAAAGTTTATGTTGTCCGATATTAAGATGGCTACGCCCGCTCTTTTTTCATTTCTGTTGGCATGGTATATCTTTTTCCAGCCTTTCACTTTCAGTCTGTATGGATCTTTGTTGGAAAGATGTGTTTCTTGTAAGCAGCAAATAGATGGGTTTTGTTCCTTAACCAAATCAGCCAATCGGTGTCTTTTAACTGGACAGTTCAGGCCATTCACGTTCAAAGTGACTAATGATAAGTGGTAACTTTGCCCTGCCATTTGCCAAAGATAAGTTCTAATATATGCTTTGAATTCCCTGTGATCTTTTGCTGTGAGGTTTCCTTCCTTGGTTTCCTTCCTTTACCTTCTTTCATATTGATGACTGTGTTTCTGTGTTTCTGTGTGTAACACATCTTTAAGCATCTTTTGCAGGGCTTGACGAGTGGCAACAAATTCTTTCAATTTCTGTTTGCAATGAAAAGTCTTTATTTCACCTTCATTCACAAATGATAGCTTTGCAGGATATAATATTCTGGGCTGGCAGTTGTTCTCTCTTAGTACCTGGGCTATATCTCACCATTCCCTCCTAGCTTTTAGAGTTTCTGATGAGAAGTCAGCTGTGAGTCTGATTGGAGATCCTCTGAGAGTAATCTGACGTTTCTCTCTTGCACATTTTAGGATCTTTTCTTTATGTTTCACTGTGGAGAGTTTAATTACAACGTGTCGTGGTGAGGATCTCTTTTGGTCGTGTTTATTAGGGGTTCTGTGAGCTTCCTGTACTAGGATTTCTCTGTCCTTCTCCAAACCTGGGAAATTTTCTGCTAATATCTCACTAAAAAGGCCTTCCAATCCTTTCTCCCTCTCCATGCCTTCAGGAACTCCTAGAACCCGAATGTTGGGTTTTTTAATAGTATCCTGAAGATTCCCGACAATATGTTTTAGATTTCTAATTTCCTCTTCTTTTCTTTGGTCTGACTGTATCCTTTCCTGTTCTCTGTCTTCTAAGTCCGATATTCTCTCTTCTGCTTCACCCATTCTGTTTGTAAGGCTCTCTATTGTGTTTTTCATTTGATCTATTGAATTCTTCACTTCAGTCACTATCACAGTTTCCTGTTGTACTAGTTGTTTCGTTTCATTTTGATTCCTCCTTAATATTTCATTTTCACGAGAGAGATTTTCTATCTTGTCCATTAAGGATTTCTGTGGTTCAAGAATTTGTTTTTGAGAACTTCTTAATGTTCTTATCAATTTTTTGAGATCTGCTTCTTGCATTTCTTCTATGTCATCATCTTCATAATCTTGAATTGGGGTGTCTTTTTCATTTGAGGGCGTCATGGTGACTTCCTTGTTTTTATTACCTCGGTTTTTGCGTTTGTTATTTGGCATATTGGAGATATTTGGTTTCTTCACTGTGGTGCTTTTTCTTGTTATACTATGACTCTAGATTAAGTGGACTATCTGTTTTTGATGGAGCCTTAGTGGCTTGAGATGGGTGTGGCCTGAGAGCTCTGTTTGGTGTGCCAAAGGTGACACTCCCAGGTTAGGTGTGGTAAATCTCTCTCTCTCTCTTTCTTTCTTTTTTTTTTTTTGATTCAAAAGGGAAGTAATTCCGCACAGCTGAACGAAGTTGGAGGTAGTTAGCAGGCAAATGATATACCCACAGGAGCCAGAGATCGGAAGCTCTTTCCCAAGAACCCCACAGGGAATTTGTTCGGCCCTCAGAGTGGGCTCAAATTCTCCTTCAGCCTCAACATGGATTAAAGACCTAAATCTACGACCTGACACCATCAAGTTACTAGAGAACATTGGAGAAACCCTTCAAGATATTGGCACAGGCAAAGAATTTCTGGAAAAGACCCGGGAGGCACAGGCAGTCAAAGCCAAAATCAACTATTGGGATTGCATCAAATTGAGAAGTTTCTGTACTGCAAAAGAAACAGTCAGGAGAGTGAAGAGACAACCGACAGAATGGGAAAAAATATTTGCAAACTATGCAACAGATAAAGGGTTAATAACCAGAATCTACAAAGAGATCAAGAAACTCCACAAAAACAAAACCAACAACCCACTTAAGAGATGGGCCAAGGACCTCAATAGACATTTTTCAAAAGAGGAAATCCAAATGGCCAGCAGAGACATGAAAAAATGTTCAAGGTCATTAGCAATCAGGGAAATGCAAATCAAAACCACAATGAGGTTTCACCTCACCCCGGTTAGAATGGCTCACATGCAGAAATCTACCAACAACAGATGCTGGCGAGGATGTGGGGAAAAAGGGACACTAACCCACTGTTGGTGGGAATGCAAACTGGTCAAGCCACTATGGAAGTCAGTCTGGAGATTCCTCAGAAACCTGAATATAGCCCTACCGTTAGACCCAGCCATCCCACTCCTTGGAATTTACCCAGAGGAATTTAAATTGGCAAACAAAAAAGCGGTCTGCACCCTAATGTTTATTGCAGCACAATTCACAATAGCTAAGACCTGGAACCAACCTAAATGCCCATCAACGATAGACTGGATAAAGAAATTATGGGATATGTACTCTTTAGAATACTATACCGCAGTAAGAAACAACGAAATCCAGTCATTTGCAACAAAATGGAGGAATCTGGAACACATCATGCTGAGTGAAATAAGCCAGTCCCAAAGGGACAAATACCATATGTTCTCCCTGATTGGTGACGACTGACTGAACACCAAGAGGGAAACCTGTTGGAGTGAGGTGGACACTATGGGAAACGGTGACTTGATCAGCATAGCCCTGACTGTTAATGAACAACTTAATACATTATCCCTCTTAGTAGTTTTTTTTATCTGTTCTACTTAATATGACTGGTTTAATTCTGTAATTATCACACAGTTATTCTTAAGTGTTGAAAATTAACTGAAATGTGATCCCTGTTGAACATAAGAGTGGGAATAAGAGAGGGAAGAGGTGTATAATTTGGGACATGCTCAAGATGACTTGCCCCAAGTGGTGGAGTTGGAAGCATACCAGGGGATTCCAATTCAATCCCATCGAGGTGGCATGTACCAATGCCATCTCACTGTTCCAGGTGATCAGGTTCAGTTCACAGTTGGTCATGGTGAAGGGACTGGGAGTCAAAGGGAGCACATAGACAAGTCTAGTACCTGCTAACGCTAACCAATGGAGTAAATAAAGGGGAGAGTGATCCAACATGGGAAGTGAGATACTCAGCAGACTCATAGAATGGCAGATGTCCTAAATAGCACTCTGGCCTCAGAATCAGCCCTAAAGGCATTCGGAGCTGGCTGAAAAGCTCATGAGAGTATTTCAGGCATGGAAAGCCAAGACACTCTGGCAAAAGATCTCTGCGAGTGAGATCCCAGTGGAAAGAACAGGTCATCAAAGAAGGAGGTACCTTTCTCTGAAGGGATGAGAGAACCTCCACTTTGACTATGACCTTGTCTAAACAAGATAAGAGTCGGAGAACTCAGAGGGCTTCCATAGCATTGGAAACTCATGACTGGAGCATAGGGAGATTACTGATGCCATAGACAGGAGTGTCAATTGGTAAAGTCAACAACAGGAGTCACTGTGCACTTATTCCTCATGTAGGATCTCTATCCTTAATGTGCTGTACATTGAGATTTAATGCTATAACGAGTACTCAAACAATATATTTCACTTTGTGTTTCTATGGGGGTGCAAACTGTTGAAATCCTTACTTAATGCATACTAAACTGATCCTCTGTAAAAAAAAAAAAAGAAATTATCAATTCCCAACTTGACTCTCACTGGGATTAAACATGACAATAGGTCTGCTCTGATTTCATCATCATTTAAAAAAAATCATCTATTATTTTTCACTTTATGTTTCTGTGTGGGAGCAAACTGTTGAAATCTATACTTGATGCATACTAAGCTGATCTTCTGTATATTAAGATAATCGAAAATGAATCTTGATGTGAATGGAAGGGGAGAGGGAGTGGGAAAGGGGAGGGTTGCGGGTGGGAAGGACGGTATGGAGGGGAAGCCATTGTAATCCATAAGTCGTACTTTGGAAATTTATATTCATTAAATAAAAGTTAAAAAAAAAAGATTTATTTATTTATTTGAAAGTCAGAGTTACACAGAGAGAAAAGGAGAGGCAGAGAGAGAGAGGTCTTCCATCCACTGATTCACTCCCCAATTGGCCACAACGGCTAGAGCTGTGCTGATCCAAAGCGAGGAGCCAGGAGCTTCTTCTAGGTCTCCCATGCGGGTGCAGGGGCCCAAGGGCTTGGGCCGTCTTCCACTGCTTTCTCAGGCCATAACAGAGAACTTGACAGGAAGAAGAGCAGCCAAGAGTCAAACAGGTGCCCAAAATGGATGCTGGCACTGCAGGTGGAGGTCTCACCCACCATGCCACAGCGCCGGCCCTGAAATAATTTTAATGTAAATTTTCCCCTGAGCTTTTTCACATTTTCTAGTGCTTAGTCATCTCACTTATGAACATTTGTATTCCTGTTTCTTTCTATTATTTTGTAGCTTCTGTAGTGTTACTAAGTGATAATTTCCACCTAATATGTGGTCATATTTTTCTAGTGTGTTCCTTTCTGGTGTAATTTGTAAACTGTTCTATGCATTTTTT
This sequence comes from Oryctolagus cuniculus, assembly GCF_964237555.1. Lineage (NCBI taxonomy): Eukaryota > Metazoa > Chordata > Mammalia > Lagomorpha > Leporidae > Oryctolagus > Oryctolagus cuniculus. Next base: position 88,941,604 of record NC_091433.1, read on the forward strand.
TTTCTTCTCTTGTATATCTTTGTATGGGTTGCAATTGTAATTAACTTATATGGGTTCCTCTTTTTTTTTTTTAAATGATATTTATGTTTCTTTGGTGGGACTGGACCAGGATATCTTTTCTAGCTTCACATTTGAAGTCCCTAGTTTTTAAAAAATTATATATCATTAATATGAGTTCTCTGAGTATCCACCTGAACCATTGTATTCCTGTATTCTACTCTAAGCATAATTTCTAACCTTCTGGAAGAAAGATTTTGTTGGGTATTTCTAAGACCTTAGAGTGCTTAGCGTATCCTGAATTTATTTCTAGTGGGCTCCTGCTCAGGGGGCCTTTTTTAATAAATGACTTTTCCTGAAAACTGGGCATGTGGAGACATGTCATAGTTTTATAGGCAATTGTGAATATTGAGGCTTTCCATTCAGGTTTGTCTTCAGTCTTCTGGGACTGCCAGCAATTTCTGTGTACCAGCATTCTTAGGAATCCTAGATCTTCCCTTTTCTTTCTCTCATAGTGTTCATAGGTTTTCTGCTGTGGTTCTACTGATATCTTTGATTTAATTCGTCTTTCCCCACAAACCCTACCACCTGCAGCATTATCTTTGGTTTGTGGTGATATCTGGCTGATGATTCTAGATATTAATTTAAAAACATTACAGTTTGCTCTGATTTTAGAAGGAATTTGGTGATTTAAAATGTACTTTGCCATGATCTTGTCTTGCTTATAACTCCATTATAAAGGGGATTTATTTATCCTTTCTTTTTATTCACCTGTATTTGACATTTTTGGTGTGCATTCTGATCCCATGGTACCCTTTTATTGGTGTGGTTCACTTTTCCAATAAACTATATTTCTCCACTTCTAGAACTGTGAGAAATCAATTTTTTTTTGCTTATTTTGGTGCATTGATTCCAAATAAAGGTGGGTTCTTGCTACACTACAGTTCAATTCTGAATTGGATTTTAAAGACAGTGGTTAGAGCAAATCCTCCCAGAGTGAGAAGTTTAAGTAGTATAATTGGTACTCTGCTTTGTATTCAGAAAGACGTAGCCCAAGACTAAAGTATACATGGATGCATAGGATATAGTGAGTAGTTTGACTATTTTCTCAGGTCCTAGCAGGAGCAATATTTGATTAGATTAAGGAGGGCATGCAAATTTCACAATGATAATGGGTATAAATTGTGGACACCTTGTGTTTCTTTCTGATATATACCTGAGTGAGTTAAATAGGAAGAGTCATGAAAGAAACAAGTAGATAGAATGGTGCAGTCATCAAATAAAAGTCAGCCTCTCTCTGGTTTCCCCCATAACTTGTGAATGAAATGATCATGGTGGTAAAGAATGAGGTGATGCACAGTTCTAACAGCGTGGGCTGTTTTTCACTGCTTCTGAATGTCTGACCTATTAGCAATCGAGACTTAATTCCAAGACTCAGATATGGTACCATTACTTGAGAAGATCAATCATCTACTTATTATAATGTTGATTACATTAGACTTTTTCTGTCCCAGAAGGAATGTAGATTTGTGCTTACTTTAATTAAAAATGTGTTCTTTCTGCTTATTTTAAAGGGAAGGAGGGAGACTGAAAGGGAGAGATATTGGTATACTATCTGCTGATTAATTACCTGAACGCCTGCAACAGCATAGGGATGCAGGTGTCCCAAGCAGTGTCTCACACTACATCAAATGCCTACCTCTATTCTTGATACATATTTCTGAATATGGACAACATAACTTAGCCAGCATCACTCTCTGCTCTGGATTGACCAGTACTGCCAACCAAGGTTTCACCAGGGTGTGATTTATGGACAATAGGTCAAATAATAGACATAATTTATGGCAAATAAAGTATAGTGTTGGAAGCATAATCATGGGTTCCATCTTTCCCTATCACATGTGGTGCCATTCAGAAGCAGAAAGCCTAATAGTATAGTGGGTTAGCCTCTTAAAGGTGTAAACTCAAACTGGGAGGTAACAATTGCAGAGATGAGGTATTATACTTCGAATGTAGTTTATAGTAAAAAAAATGACTATTATCCAAAACTACAAAGTGGAAGTAGAAATTCCTCTACTTTTTATCACTTTGAGTGAACAAATTGGAAGTATTTGATCCCATTACCTAGAATATTTATTTATTTAAAGTTTTGTTTAATTATTTGAGAGGTGGAGTTACAGAGAGGGAGAGGCAGAAGCAGAGAGAGAGAGAGAGAGGGAGAGAGAGAGAGAGAGGAGAGAGAGAGATCTTCCATCTGTTGGTTCACTCCCCAAATGGCCATAACAGCCAGTGCTGGGCCAGGCTGAAGCCAGGATCCAGGAGCTTCATCCCAGTCTCCCATGTGGGTACAGGGTCCCAAGCACTTGGGCCATGTTCTGCTGCTTTCTCAGGTGCATTATCAGGGATCTGGATCAGAAGTGGAGCAGCCAGGATTTGAACTGGTACCCATATGGGATGCTGGCACCACAGGTGGTGGCTTACCCTGCTATGTCCCAGCACCAGTCCCTTTTACCTAGAATCTTATATCTGAGAGTTTGAAGGCTCTGGAATGCAGCGAGAATGTTCTACCAGGGTAAACAGTAAACATCCTAGTAAATAAAGTTATCATTGCCTTACGGGTAATTTTGATGCTTTGTGGCAGTAGAACAACAATAAGGCAGGAAAGAAATTTCCATTTACCACATTAACAAGAGAATTTATTTGCTGTAATCATAATCAGGATGTAGGATTATTGCTGAATTATTGGGGCACAGAGATAAGTATAAGGCACTCAAGTGATTCCTGGCACTTTAGTTGAAATTTACATGTCTAGTTTTAACTATAAATAGGAAAAAACAGACATGGGTAAGGGTCTTAGAAATCTTTGGGTTGAAGCTGTAGATCATCAGATCAAGAAAGCCCTTGGGAACAGAAGAAATAATGGCTGAGGGTGAGGACAATCTAGAATAGATGACAGTAGGGGATGATAAATGTCAGTGAAGGCATCCAGATCTATCTGCCGTGGCAAAGTTGTAGCAGGTATGTCCCCAACCCTAGTCCCTGAACAGAATTCATTTGTAAAATCAGAGTGTTTTGTCTATTCCCTTGCTTTTGGGGATTACTGCTGTAAGAATTAGCGATCTTCTCTGGCAAATTGCCTTCGGCTTATTGAATTAACTCCCTTGGATTTTCCTGGGAGTTACTTGCAGGCTCCATCCTCCAGGATATTCCTTTGGCAAACACTAATTGATAAAGGGGTGAAAAGCTGATCTCCCTTTTCTTCAGCTGGGAAAGGTTCTGAAGCACATTTATATTCCAGAGCTTCCTTAGGGGATCAGCCCGAGGATAGAACTGATCTGAAGTCAAATCAGCAGATTTATCTTCATCTGTCTCCCCATCTTCCTTCTCTCACTCCTTTATAGGTTTCTCCTGAGAGTGCTCTTCATAATGCACCTGTCTTTATTTCAGTCCCTGCTTCTGGGTACATAAGTTGCTGTTTAAGTTCATTGTTTCAATGAAACAGAAAGATAATGATCAATGTAGCTTTGTGTAAATTCAGATAAATCTCCTTCTTCCAAATTCCCAAATGCTTATTGGTCTACAGGAGTTCTAGACCTTTACTAAAATATGTTTTGAGAAGGTAGGTAATTTTGGGCATAAAGGAGTAGGCAACCAGAAACAATGTCTTCTGAATCTGTGGATGTTATTCCAACACTTGCAAATAATTTTCTGCTAATCATTTTTGAGAAATCCTGGGTGAAATTTTTATAATTAAAATTAGATAATTTTCCTGTTACTAGAAATTAAATTTCAAATTTATTATTGTTCAGTAAATTACCTTATGATTATTGTAAGGCCACCACAAAACACACCAGACACCAGAGTTAAGTGAAGGTTTATTGACAGGTGGGGGAAGCCTGATGGGCCGGGTGTGGGGTGGGGAGAGGGTGAGAGAGTAAGAGAGAGGAATCAGGAGGACACGCGTGTGGGTAGCAGGTCCTGTTACCTGTTAGGGTAACAGGGTATATAGGGAAACAGGAGTAGCAAATCTCATTAGGGTGGAGGTGGAGCTGACACCTGTGGTTGGGCTCTCTGGTCACCTGGTTTGTAGCAATGGTGACAGGAGCCAGAGCCTAATACAGCGCCCAGGGCATAGATGATGCCACAGATAAAATGGCACCATTTTACTAACAATTATAACCAAACCCATCTTTACTCTTTAAGAATCTAGCTAAATTTCTCTATATTGTCTGCAAATAAAAGGCATTTTATGTTAGCTCCCACAGTGAAAATATAGTTAAAAGAAGTACACTAATACCTTAATAAATACTGAGGTTTTGAGAAACTGTTCAACCAGGAACTATACAAGGGAACTATTTGCACACCATTCTACATTACCAGAAGACAATGATTCTCCAACATCTTTGTTCAGTTCTCACATTCAGAGTACACTCACTAAGGAACTGTTTTTTCAATAATGCATATTTTAAAACTAATATATTCTACCACTTCAGTATCCGGGTTTTTAGTATTTCTGCCTTCTACTATTTTCCTTCTTTCCTCAGTTTATCTCTTGCCTGCCTCTCTCTCTGTCTCTCAAATCTTTAAAATTGGGAACAATTTTAGATTTACAGAAAACTTAAAAAGATAATACATAGTGTTCAGTTTCCTATAATGTTAGGTGTTATAAAACTATATGGATATATATATAAACTAAAAAATTAACAATGATAATTTATAATTAAGTAAATGACTTTATTTGGATTTCACCAGGTTTTACACTGCTATGCAATTTGCTGTTCCTGAATCCAATATAGGAGATTAAAGTGCATACCTTATTCATTTCCTTTGCTCTGTTTATTGAGCTTTCCTTGTTTTTCAAGATCTGGATAGTTTTGAAGAGTTCTGGTGAGGTATTTTGTAGAATGTACCACAATTTGGGTTTGCCTGGTGTTTTCTCATGATTAAACTGAGGTTATGTGTTTTGGTGAAGTTTGCTGTAGAGATAAATTGCTCTTCTTGTTAACATCATATCAGTAGTTTCATGATATCAACTTGACTTATCATAAATGATTTTAACTTTCTTGTTTCATCTTTGACCATTTAGTATACCTTGAAACAATCTTTCTTATTCTTCTTTGATGTATGCAGAATCTTGGTTTCTTTGTATTTTCACATACCCTAGAATGCTTGTATTTTTCTGTGTTCTTTGTGTTCCTTTAGTTTTCATACACTTTAACTGGTTTTTCTTTTCATTGATGATTTTCACATGTTTTCTTTTGCTGGATAGACTCTCATCTCTTAGGTTCACTCACCTACACATATTCCAATCTATTGCCATCCTTGTTCTAACTGGAAAATAGTAATGATAGAGTCAGAGACAATATGAAATTTTAGTTAGCGATCTTCTCTTGAAAAATAAAGGAATTATGCAGTAAATCGTAGGAGAATTTTGAAGAAAATCATAGAATAATTTTCTGCCTGATAAAATAAGTTTCATTGATGTAGAATGCCTTATTACTCTAATGATGCCACCAAAATAGGCATTTGCACATAGTCTCTTCTTTCATAAGTTTACATATTAGTTACATGTAGATTTGTAATTCTATGTAAAGTCTCAGATTGTGATTATTTTGTGAAAATAGTAAGAATTGATCATATAATAAACAAATATTAATGTTTTAAAATATTTTATTGCAGATTTTAAAATCACAAGTAGTCTGAGACATGTTAAGACTTTTAAAGCATTATTTGAAGGGATTAATATAAAATTGTTGATTTGCTTCTTTTTAAAATTTGTTTTCACTTTGAGTTTGTTCTGGTTTCTCTAGGAACATATATCCTATAGTATTCCAATTGATGAGAAACTGTATACTGTGCACCTTAAGCAAAGGTAATGTTTTTATTCTTTGGCTTCAGATTTTATTTTATTTTTTTATGAAGCTGTTTACTCATAACAATAAGGAGCATGAAAAAATGATAAGTATAGTTGTTACCAACAATTTAGTTACCGTAGATGACCAGTCACTCTACTGTGACTTAATTAAAATTTTAGCCTAATGCCTCAAATAGTGTTTTGTGAATGGAGGTTAGGAACATAAAAAATAATACTCACCTCCTGAAGACTCAGCTGTATGACATTAAGTTGGCAGAACCAGCAAGATCTGTATAATGGGGGGGGCAATATTACAATGAGTAAATCTGTGACTTATTCTATCACTTACAGTTTCATCAATGAAGTGGGATCACCATGAGAATGTAGAATAAGAGCTTTAACATAGTAATTAGATTTTGTGCTGTTATAGGGATGGCTATTAGTTTGTGGGAAATAATACTAGTTTATATGCTACCCTTCAGAAAATAGAGAAAATACTTGAAATAATTTCTGTGAGGTTTAGTTCTTGACAGAAACTTAGTCTTGAAAATCTGACTTGGAAGTAATTTGTGCCATTCAAGAGGAGAAAGTCAGTTAAATTTTGGAAGTGGAAGTCAGTTGCATGGTGTTAGAGGTCATTCATGAGAAAGTGGAAATAGCATGTGTTAAAAAAAAGCGCTGGGCAGAGAAAGAAGAAAGAGGTGGCTTAGATAAATACATTGAGTTTTTAAATCCACATAGATGGCCAGGAACATATTTTTTAAGAGAGAAAAAAAAACATGAAGTTTTTTGGTTGCAGGGAAAGTTTTTAAAGAGAAATGAAAGGGGTAAACAAAGTGATTCACTGTGTTAGATGCCAAATAACTCTTACAAATAATGAGTTAAATACTCTTTTAGATTAAAGGCATGGAGAACATAGTAAATGACAACTCCAAACTTTTGAAGAGTTTAAGAGAGTAAATGGGAGGACTCACATTGCAATTGTACATTGTATTAGGACAATTAACAGTGTTAAGAGATAAAACAAAGTTTGAAATATTGATAGGACATGTGTATATAGTGTATAACCTAGATGATAGCCCAATGGCCATTAGGAAACTATTTCAAATAACTTATAAGAGAAATAATGAGAAGCAGAACTATGATGGTGTAGAAGTAGATATTTTTTCTAAGAGATACTAAAGAGGTAGAAAAAAAAAAAGATTTGTTACCAGATTGGATGTAGTGTTGACAGGAATGTAGCCAAACATAACAGACCTCAATCAGAGGAAACAGGGTATCACTTTTGAATAAAACTGTATATGAATACCTTGGGACATACCACGGTAATGTTCAGTTGGTAGTTGCTTTAATTGATTTTTAAAGATTGTTATGATTTATTTGACAGAATTACAGAGAGAGAAGGAGAGATAGAGAGAGATAGTTAATGATAAAATTCTGAATAAATTTGGAATAGAAGAGATGTACCTAATCCTGATAAAGTCTGGATATTACAAGTCTATAGCTAATATATTTAACAATGAAAGGTTAAAAACTTTCTATCTAGGATTGGGAACAAGACATGGATGCTTGCTTTCACCAATTCTGATCAATATAGTATGGTAAATCCTAGCCATATAAATCAGGCAAGAGAAAGAAATAAAAGGCATCTAAAATGAGAAATAATAAAGGACAATGTTCCTGTTTGCAAATGATATGATCTTATCTGTACATAGCCCCAACGACCCAATTAAAAACTGTTAGAACTAAACTGTTAGAACTAAACTGTTAGAACTGTTAGAACTAAAATAAAGTAAGTTGTCGGATGCAAAATCAGCGTACAAAAAATCAGCAATGTTTCTATACAATAAAAAAAATCTGAAAAAAGTCAAGAAAATAATCCAATTTACAATATATAAAAATAAAATATGTAGGGATAAAATCTTAAAATTTACTTGAGAGAGATGAATGTATGGAGGAAGGGAAAGAAGGAGGAAGAGAGAGTGAAAGAGAGCCCTACCATCTGATGGCTTATTCCACAAATACCTGCAGTGGCAGAGAGTGAGTCAGGTCAGAGCCAGGAGCCAAGAACTGAATCCAGGTCTCCCACATGGCAGCAGGAAACCAATTGCTTGATGAATCTCTGATGCCTGTATTAATAGGATGTTGAAGTCAGGAGCTGGAGCTGGGTATCAAAGCCAAGTTCCTGATATGGAATACAGGCTTCTTAACTTCTAGCCTAAACCCCCACCCCAATTAGGAATATATTTAACCCAGTAGGTGAAATATGAAAGCCATCAAACATTGATGAAGGAAATTGATGAAGATACAAATAAATTGAAAAGATACATCATGTTCATGGAATGTTTGAATTAATATTTTTAAAATGCTCCTGTTATCCAAAGTGATCCAGAGATTTGATGCAAACTTTATCAGATGTCAAGGACATTTTTCATAGAAAAAGAAAAGAGCCCTGAATGCCCTGAATTCCCAAATTGATCTTGAGCCAAAAAGAACAAAACTGGAGATTTGACATTATTTGAATTCTAAGTATACTTCAGATGTTCAAGATGGCTGAATAGTGAGAAGCCACACTGACTTCAACCACAGAAAGATATCAGAAAAATAAAGACAGGACCGTGTTCCCAGGGGAATAACTTTTTCTTTGAGACAAATTTTCAGTGGGGAATGGATAGAACAGAAAAGAGATTCTATAGAGAAGCAAGGAGAGGACATACATGCAACCACCAGCTGCCTGCCTCCGGTGACTCCTACATATACATGATTAGTGCACAGTTGGGAAGCGCCAACTTCCAGGGAAAGGTGAGAGTAGACTGCCGTGAACCGTGCCACTGGTGGCTTTGACTGTGAGAGAATTTCAGGGTCTCCACTGGCTTTGAGTCTAGCTTGGGGAGCTGGCAGGGGCTGAGCAACTACTTTGCTCCATGGAGGGACGCCATATTGCTTCCTTCCATTTGCTAAGGTGGAGCTCCAGCCTAATCTGTCCTGACTTGGGGAGCAGCAGGTATTTTGTGTTGGGGAAGGATCAGACATTTCATAGGAAATGGCAAGATCTGAGAACAGTTACGCTAAATAGAATGAATCTGCTATGCTTCTAAAAATGATCTAGGTTACAGATGTGGTCTTATGTGCTAAAAAAGAATAATGCATTGTGTTGTGGAGAACAGACATTCTGCATCCTCTACTGTGGGAGTCCTGGGCATAGGCCATGAGGATGAGAGAGGGGCAGGTTGTGGTTGGGTACCTATTCACCTGCCTAGTCTAACTGAGAAACTCAAGAGATCCCTGTGTTGTACCCGAGTGAGTACAAAGGAGCACCACACACTGATAAAATCTGATGGTCCTTTATTGCTGGCGGTGGAGAGTGGGCTCATGCCCTTAAGAACTCTTGACCCCGAAGCCCAAAGCAACAGGGTTTATAAAGGTAAAAACCACAGAACTGGGAGGGGAATACATGGTTACAGGGGTCAAGCTGACTTAAAGCTATGTGAAACTAGTAGACATTATAATCTTAACAATACCAGTTACAATCTTAACAATTCAAATTATAATCTTGACATTAATCCAGGCATTGGCTTAAATCATATGTAGGACATAGACAAGTTACAGTTTTATCATTAACCCAGGTGCAGCCTGTCTACTTCCAAGCTTGAGCAATCATACTGGGGGTTTCTATGCTCTGCTAAGTGTGATGCAAGTTGCCAGGTGTGATGTAGTGGATGGGTATTATCCGAGTGTTTTAGATCATAGTTTCAGACCAGAGTTTCACAGTCGGGGGAAAGGGTGTGCTTTCTAAAGATGGAATCTCAGGTGCTCCAAAATGGAGTCCCTACTGTCAAGGTGTTACTTCACCTGCATGCTGGGTACAGATATTGCAGAGATCTTGGGGGAATGCAGTACATAGTGATTCAGTGCTCTGTATGATGCACATGCCTGGGTCAGTGGGGCAAACAGGAACCATGAGCTCACTGTAGGCTGTGAATCAGCTGGTTCAGCTTAGCATACTAGCCAGCTTCAAAAGCCCCTCCCCCTACTGAGTAACTAGAAGTGTTCCATTACAGAGAACTTGCTTGTTACTCTGGACTTTTTACCTGCCCTGTAAACAGTGGCCAGCTCTCCCTAGCCCCTCTCAGAACATCCTCCCAGAACTCCAGTGTAAGCCTCAGGCACTCCACTGAGCCATAATGGCACATTCCCAACAATAAAGCCTTCAGTCAAAAAAAGAAAAAGAAAGAAATCTATCCTCCAGATGAAATAATAGCAAATGATTCCCTGGGTGCATAAAGATCAACACAGAAACACAAGAAACAAAACCGAGAAAGACAATATGATTCCCCTAAAGGAACACAATAATGCATTCATACAGGACTGTCAGGAAGAGGAGAATGATGTGTACTGACCTTGAATCAATAATAGTCTACCAACAAAGAAAAGCCCAGGACCAGATGTCTTCACTGCTAAATATTACCAGAATTGTAAGGAATAACTAATATTGATTCTTCAACTATTCAAAACAATTGAAATTGAGGGAATCCTTCCAAATTAATTATAAGGCCAGCAGTACCTTGTTTCCCAAATCAGAGAAAGATACAGCAAAAAAGGCAAATATCCCTGATGAACATAGATGCAAACATTCTCAACAGAATACTAGTAAACTGAATCTAAGAGCACACCAGAAAGATCAGCCACCCTGCCCAAGTGGGATTTATCCCAGGGACGCAGGGATGGTTCAAAATCCGCAAATCAATAAAACTGATACATGACATCAACAAAATGATGGATAAAAACCATATCATTATCTCAATAGATATACAGAAAAATTTGTTAAAATACAACATCCCTAGGGCCGGCACTATGGCCTAGCGGGTAAAGCTGCTGCCTGCAGTTGCCAGCATCCCATACAGGTGCTGGTTTGAGTCCGGCTGCTCCACTTCTGATCCAGCTCTCTGCTATGGCCTAGATAAGCAGTGGAAGATGGCCCAAGTCCTTGAGCCCCTGCACCCACATGGGAGACCCCGAAGAAGCTGCTGGCTCCTGACTTTGGATTGGCACAGCTTCAGCTGTTGCAGCCAATTGGGGAGTGAACTAGTGGATGGAAGACCTATCTCTCTCTGCCTTTCCTTCTCTCTCTCTATAACTCTTTCAAATAAATAAATAAATCTTTAAAAATTACAACATCCCTTGTCAATGATTGTGTAAGGAATAGACGCAAGACACTGAGAAGAGAGGGAGTAAATTGGGTGATTTGTGGTATTTTATAGGAAATGGCAAGATGTGAGAACAGTTACACTAAATAGAATGAATCTGCTATGTTTCTAAAAATGCTCTAGGTTACAGATGTGGTCTTATGTGCTAATAAAGAATAATGCATTTGATCTAATTTTTAATTTTTTTTTTTTGATGGAGTGCACAGTGAGAGAGAGAGACAGAGAGAAAGGTCTTCCTTTGCCATTGGTTCACCCTCCAATGGCCGCTGTGGCCGGCGCGCTGGGGCCGGCGCGCTGCGGCCTGCGCACCGCGCTGATCTGAAGGCAGGAGCCAGGTGCTTCTTCTGGTCTCCCATGCGGGTGCAGGGCCCAAGGACTTGGGCCATCCTCCACTGCACTCCCTGGCCACAGCAGAGAGCTGGCCTGGAAGAGGGGCAGCCGGGACAGAATCCGGCACTCTGACCGGGACTAGAACCCGGTGTGCTGGCGCCGCAAGGCAGAGGATTAGCCTGTTGAGCCGCGGCGCCAGCCCATTTGATCTAATTTTAAATGGAATATTGGCATGTAAGAAATTATGTCAAAGAATATGTTTATAATTTCATATTTTGCCCAGCGCTGTGGGTCAGTTGTTTAATCCTCCGCCTGCAGCGCCGGCATCCTATATGGGCCCCCGGTTCTAGTCCCAGTTGCTCCTCTTCCAATCCAGCTCTCTGCTGTGGCCTGGAAGGGCAGTGGAGGATGGCCCAAGTGCTTGGGCCTCTGCACCCGCATGGGAGACCAGGAGGAAGCACCTGGTTCCTGGCTTCGTATCGGCATAGCTCCAGCCGCCATGGCCATTTGGGGAGTGAACCAACAGAAGGAAGACCTTTCTCTCTGTATTTCTCTCTCTCATTGTCTATAACTCTACCTGTCAAATAAATAAAAAAATAATTTCATAATTTAACTGTCAACTGTAATTTGACATCTTCCACATCTTCTACTCCCTTTCTGAAGCTCAAGTTCATCTCTAGTATTAACCATAGTCATAATATTTTCTTCAGTTTTTCGTATCCAGTTGACTACAAATGCCTTTGTGTATACCATTCTTGCTCTTATTTTCTAAACTGAATCAGACAGTGGGTCCTGCAGAATTTTCTGGTTTCCATCCCTTCCTCTCCATTCCTGGTGAAACCTAGCTCAGACACTTTCCACTGAACAGCTTTGTGGTTATTCTTCCTGACTTTGTTTATTACCTTTATTTATTACCTTTCAAATGCAGTCTGCATACTGTCCCAAGATAAATCCTCTACAACATTTTTTTAAACTACACTATAAAACTTGCTACCACTTGGAGGGTTTCTTATTTCTATTACATCTAATGCCCCACACATAGTAGTCTCTGGAGCTGAGTGATGTAACACACTTGACTTTGAGTAAGGAAATAAAGGACAAGTTTATCCAGTTGGTACCAACTTGAAAGGAATTGAACAGACATCCAAATTCATCTCAGTAAGCTGGAGTATAAATTATCAATACGAAGCCGGCGCCGCGGCTCACTAGGCTAATCCTCCGCCTTGCGGCGCTGGCACACTGGGTTCTAGTCCCGGTCAGGGATTCTGTCCCGGTTGCCCCTCTTCCAGGCCAGCTCTCTGCTGTGGCCAGGGAGTGCAGTGGAGGATGGCCCAAGTGCTTGGGCCCTGCACCTCATGGGAGACCAGGATAAGTACCTGGCTCCTGCCATTGGATCAGCGCGGTGCACTGGCCGCAGCGCGCCGGCCCCAGCGCGCCGGCCGCGGCGGCCATTGGAGGGTGAACCAATGGCAAAGGAAGACCTTTCTCTCTGTCTCTCTCACTGTCCACTCTGCCTGTCAAAAAAAAAAAAAAAAAAGAAAAGAAAAGAAAAATTATCAATATGACACAGCTTAGATTCAAATGTAAAGTTTAGAAAAAAGGCATTTTCCCCTTTAACATTCTAAACACTATGCTTCCATTATAAGATTTGAATGCTTTCTGTTTACAGAATTAAAGTAGTATTAGCAAGCAATACCAAAAAGACAAGTACCATATGTTTCCTCTGATCTGTGGTAACTGAGTACCTTAAAGGTAATCTATAGGAGTAAAATTGACACTTTGTGGAGTGATGATTTTGAATAGCCCTTGTCTTGACTGTTGAGGAACAATGAGTTTTGTTTGTTTGTTTTTGTTTTTTCTTCATACTATTTGTTGAGCTCTCTACTTAGTGCAGAGTTAATCTTATGAGTATAAAGTTAACTGAAAATAGATCTTTTTAAAAAGAATGGGGATGGGAGAGGGAAAAGGAAGAAGCATTGGGAGTATGGGCAGGAAGGAGATAGGGTGGAAAGAATCACTGTGTTTCTAAATTTGTATATATGAGATGCATGAAGTTTGTATTCCTTAAATAAAATTTAAAATGAATAAATAAATGTATTAAAAACTTAAAAATAATCTTTAATGTGATATATAATACTACATTTATTTTATGCCACTTCATAATAGATATCTTTCCCAATTTGCTGCATAAGAGGGGATCAATATTTAAGTATTCAAAACTCACTGGAGGATGTGCTGAGCATAGCTTGCTCTTTTTCCCTCTAGTTAGATTGTTTAAAGGCTCAGGTTAAGTTACTTTTACATTTTAAAGTGCATTAACTTCCTAAAATTTCTGCCCTTAAATGCTACACTAATTTAATATTTGTCCTATATCCTTTTAAAATCTAATTTATAGGCCAGCGCCGCGGGTCACTAGCCTAATCCTCCGCCTTGCGGCACCAGCACACCGGGTTCTAGTCCCGGTCAGGGCGCTGGATTCTGTCCCGGTTGCCCCTCTTCCAGGCCAGCTCTCTGCTGTGGCCAGGGAGTGCAGTGGAGGATGGCCCAAGTGTTTGGGCCCTGCACCCGCATGGGAGACCAGGATAAGTACCTGGCTCCTGCCATCGGATCAACGCAGTGCTCAGGCTGCAGCGTGCCGGCTGCGGCGGCCATTGGAGGGTGAACCAATGGCAAAGGAAGGCCTTTCTCTCTGTCTCTCTCACTCACTGTCCACTCTGCCTGTCAAAAAAAATTAATTTAGACAGAAATCTGAATTGACCTTTATTATATTTTCTCTACTTTTAAACTGCAGTCATCTATTAGCAATTTTCAGACTCATGAATGGGAAATTTTTCTATACTAAAATAATATTTTTTTAATTTAGATATTTCAGTGAGAAATATAATAATCTTGTCAATTTCAGGAGGTGTAGCATTAGTCATTTGTGACTTACATCAGGAGGAAAGGTTGGAGCCAGTTTTAGTTAGGTACATGAAAAATGTACCTTCACCTTCACACAACTCAGAAATGGCTAAAGCAATTTGGTTCAAACTCTCAAACAAGTTCACCTTTAATACAAACTAAAGTTTGAAAATCTCATCCAAAATGGAATTGCACCCAGAGAAAATTATGAGTAAGACTTGAAAAGCAGATATAAGTTATAAAATAATTCTTTTTTAAACTTAACATAAGCTATTTTTCTTGTAAAAAGTTTTTTATACTTATTATAAGAGAAATTAGTAACTAGTTTTAAATTTGAAGCTTCTAATAGTTACAAATTTATTTTAAGAAAAATTAGTGGAAAAATTACTTTTAGTTGAATTATTAACATTGGTAATCAAAGTAAAATCGGTACATAATATGTGATACTGTAATTTCTATAGTATTCATTAGCATATTTTGGGATAAGATTATCTGGAGGTCTACACACTACCCAATGTATATATATTTAAGGGGCTATATTTAAGGCATTTATGGATTAATGATTACCTGCAGCCCTTGGACCAACTGACAACCATCTGGGGAGTGAACCACTGGATGGAAAAATTGTCTCTCCCTCTCGCTCTGTAACTCTGACTTTCAAAATAAATAAAAAAATCTTTAAAATAAATATTATAAAAACTCATTTATCTGTACCCTTATGTGCATTTCTTGGTATACATGCTGAATTTTAACAAGATGTCAAAAACCAAAGTATACTACGAAGATACCTCTTTATATGGAAATAAATGAAGCCACAAAAGTGAAAAAAGTAAATCTGTTGAGGTGGGGGTGAATGTTAAAGTGTTAAGGGTTAAGAGTAAAACAACCTATAATTGAATGCCATGAAAACGTTTAAGGATGAAGGGAATGTCTTGAAGTTTCAATGCACATGCTAAAATGAAAATGAGTTTTACACAATACTCTTTCACATCATTATAAAAGTAATACATTTGCATAGTTATAGGATTTACATTGAAAGATGAGAAAACTGTCCATCCTTCATCCAGTTCATATCTATACATTTTAAAATACCACATAATTATTTTCATAAAAAAGTAACATTAAAGCAGTTAAAGTATTTTTGTCCTTGTGTTTCAGACTTATTTTCTTTAAAGAGTCTATTAAATCAGGAAAATTACTTTATTTCAGTAAATGTGTGTTTCTTTGTATAAAATTCAAATATATTTCAAAAGAAGATCCTCCTTTTATTCAAGGGTTCCAAAATATTTTCTTCAAAGGTTTGGAGAGTTAATATTTCAGGCTTTGAAAGCCATATGGCCTGTGTCAAAATGACTTAAGTCTGTACTATGAGGGCAGTTATTGTCAATGTGTAAATGAATGGATATGGCTTTGTCCCAATGAAACTCCTTTTAGAAACATAGAATGGGTCAGAGTTGACCTGAGGTTATCAATTTACTAATTGCTGCTATTTATATGTTTCAGGAAAAATAATGTGTAAAATTCTCTTTCTTACAATTAGATATTTTTTGGCAGATAATTTTATGGTTTATTTGTATAATCAAAAATCTGTGAGTACTCATTCTACAGATATTAAGGTAAGATTTATGTTATGTTTTTATAAACTTTAAAAAAATTTTAAATCATGAATAAATGCTTTTCTAGTATATAAACTCTCAAGATTCACAGGGGGATATATTTAAGGTATTTATGGATTAATGATTAGGTTGGGTGCCAGGTTCTAGTCCCAGTTGCTCCTCTTCCAGTCCAGCACCTTCTGCTGTGGTCTGGGAGGGCAGTGGAGGATGGCCCAAGTGCTTGAGCCCCTGCGCCCACATGGGAGACCAGGAGCAAGCACCTGGCTCCTGGCTTCGGATCGGCGTAGCTCTGGCTGTGGTGGCCATTTGGGGAGTGAACCAATGGAAGGAAGACCTTTCCGTCTCCCTCTCTCACTGTCTGTAACTAACTCTACCTGTGAAATAAACAGATAAAAAAATCTTTAAAACAAAACAAAACAAAATCATAATCCAAAAGAATAGTTAGGGTTGTGGAAAGTGTCCAAAATGTGGCGATTTTTTTCTTCTCAATGCCACTTTGCTCATACTGTTGTAAACCAGGTAGCTTGTGAGAAATATTCAGAAAGTTCAATCAAGTATAGAAGCAGGAAATCACTAGAAAGTTTTGTCAGTTCCTAAGTAACCACTTTCTTTCTTCCCTAGCCTCACTGTTACTATCAAGGATATATTGAAGGATATCCAAATTCCATTGTCACACTCAGCACGTGCTCTGGACTCAGGTTATTTTTTTTTTCCTATTCTGGATTACAGAAAAGCAGAGTTATATTTGTCTATAGAAAATTTATTGTTTATATTAAGTGTGAACCTGAAGGAGGATTCTTATGCTGAGGTTTTTCAACAGCATCCTCCTCTTAACATGTTTCCACTTTCATTATTTCTTCTCAGTTTCCTCACTGACCAGAGACATTTCTAACTTCCTGAAAGGTTAGATTCACAACTTTCCTTGCACGTTTGCTTGTTTATTTTTCTTAAGTACAGAAATGGCAGTTGGAGGGGCTTGACAACCGTAAGAGAAGCTAAATTCAGGATATTTTATCTCAGCAAAGAGTATTTTTGATATATAGTAGTGTTTGGATATATCAGAAAAAACATATAATGTTTTCTTTTTCAAGGAAGCCATTTTCAAAGTGAAGAGGCAGGTTATATAAAAACAAATAGTTATATTGCTCATGTTTTTTCTAGTACCACCATCATGAATTCTCCACAAATTGTTGGGTTTCCTTCTTAGTGCTCTGAGAGTTTTTCTATTCTGTCAGGAAATTATCTACCTTCATTTTATAGCTCAGGAAACGTGTTTAAGTTTTTACAAAAATTTTAATGATATAAAGAGAACAAATTTCATGTATTTCATAGGTACAATTCTAAGACGATAACCATATTTGCCTCCCTCCTTCACTCCCTCCCTCAACCCTCCTCTTTCCTTCCTTTATTGTTTTTATTTTTTGCAAAAACATAATTTCAATCCACTCTGTAATCACAGGCTTAATACACCACTAACCATAATATTCAACAGGTAAAAAGTCGAAAGACCACAGTTCCACAGTAGTATGAACAGGAACCTTGGTATTCTATAGTGCTTTTTACTTGGATCTCTGAAATTTGGAGCTGAAATTTGTTTTTTTGGGAGTAGTGATTTGAATTGTTATCCATATTCAGGAAAGGAAAATTATATGAATTGTTTATTCATTGGAATCTTTCTTTTAATCAAGACCATGTATCTAACAAAATTGTCATTTAATAATTATTGCTAAATTTAATTTTTATTAATATGATTTTTCATGCTATATGCATTGTTACTCAAAATTTTAAATTATTGCAAACCAAAGAAATTCATCAAGAATTCCTTTTAATATAGCTTTAGTTAAGTCATTGACTTGGAAAATAGGAATTACTTGATCACTGTAATGTGCATCTGACAATTGACTAAATAATTTGTTGTAATCTAATAATCAATTTGGTAATTTTTGCTGCTTTTATAACTATGAAAAGGTGAAGTGGAAAGTTGGTTTTGTGGATTGGGGAAATATTTTTTCACTTGGAGTCATCTCTAGAAGAGTTTGGGTCAAAATACTGGACTCAGAATATTCTATATATTATTTTTTCTTTTCTATTTTGTCAGAATTTCGTAATATTGATTCAATTAAAAGCACACAAAATTTTTTATTTAATTTTACAGAGGAGTACTGCAATTTGAAAATGTTTCTTATGGAATTGAGCCTCTGGAATCTACAGTTCAATTTCAGCATCTTCTATATAAATTAGGAAATAGAAATAAGGAATTTTCAAGTTTCAACAATGATACTAAAATCATAGAAAAACACTCAAAGGACTACATCATTTATATAGGTGAAAAAGTGAGTTGGGTATACCTTATTACTACTTTCAAAGCAGTTATTGGTTGTGTTTATTTAAATTAATAGGCTATTGTATGGCTATAGGAAATGTCGTTTCCTTGTGAACATCTAATCTTTTCTCAACCCAACTATTTCCTTGAATCCAGACATCAACCTTTTCTCCTTGCAACAATCTATCACTTTCTGCTTATGAGCAGCTTTATTTTGGTTCTTATTTTGTTTGTTAACATTATCATTTTCTAAAAATTAAGTAATTTTTAAACAAAAAATTCCAAGTTCTTGCTGTTGTCTCAAAATTACTGGAAGTTATTCAATAGAGCCAATATTTATAGAGCTTGATTCATGACCAAAGAGTCAGCATTAACTAAATTATAAGTATAATTAAAGTATCATAAACAGGGTTGCCTGATATGGCCATGTGTATTGTTCAACATGCTGCCTGCATTACAGCATGTGATAGTCCTCATCAACGCATTGTAAAGGGATAAAACTGAATACCAAGAAATAATGGCATACATTTACATAGATTATACAAGAATATGTGGCAATATTAGTTGTTCCTAGTACATGTCCTGTCCATCTTCTGTCAATTAAAAAAAAAAAACCCTCAGAATTTAGCTGGGCATATGTCTCCTTTATTTCCAGTTGAGGTCTTGAGACAAAGTTACAGCTGTTGATGACATATATAGTTAAAGCTGATGATAACATGTGAGCAGACATACTGTGTTTCTCTGGACTGAATTCTAAAGGGAAAGGTCTTATCCTCCATGCCAGTTCCCTTTCCTGCTGTCTGGAGTGTAGGAAATGCCCTGGTCATTATGGATCAGGATGGTACCACATGGATAGGAAGGTAGAATGCACTTTGCTCTTGAAAAATTTACATAGTGGAACACTCTGAACTTTTAGGTATGAGAGAAGTAAACTCTAATCTTGTTTAATTCATCATTAATTTCTGGCTCTGTTATAGCTACTAATTATATATCCTAGGTAATACAGGACCTAATGGACTATGAAATGTGTATGTAACACCTAAATATTCAGTACTACTACAGATATGTGTATAATTTATAATACATTTTTGTTAAATACTAGCAATTTTGTTTCCCTTGTAAGAGTTTAGGAATGTAAGTACAAGGCTTAGATGACCTGGCATAGTGAACAGTACTGGTGCTCTGCCCAGATGTTCTCAGGTTTCTTTATACTGTATTTTTGTGGGGGTAGGGTGGGATGGTAGAAGACACTGTCTTTGTTTTGTGCTTTTGCTTTTAACAGTTGGCACTTGTGGCACTTTTTTGATTTGTAGTCCTTCAGCTACTGAAACTTCTAGAGATCTGCATTTCCCTATGGTGTTCCTCAACTAGTGCATCAGTGATTTTAAGGGAAAGGAACTCAGCTCCCTTGTCACTCACAGGTCAGAACAACCTGCTCCAGAGTTTATTTCTGGGACTTTGCCTGTGAGCACACTCTCATGTGGCTTCCCTTACTCTTAATCCTTCTTCTACTGGTGTCTGGGAGGGGAACTTCCTTAATGAATAATTTATGCAGGAATTCTGTCCTAGATAGATTGGTCTTTGAAGAGTGACACAGTTCTTTTTAAAGGTTTATATATATATATCTGCTTTATAACGGAATGCTTTCTCATTTGAGCACCTGTCTTCCAAACTGAATTTGTGTTGTTTTAAAAGTGACACGACCCGCAAAACAAGTTAGGAAGCTCTGGGTGCTCAGGGACATCACTTTATCTGGATGAGTGTTGGAGGAAAGAAAAATGACAGACTGAGAAAAGTAGAAAGTTCCCCTTAGATTTACTTGGTTGATGATTATTATTGTAGCTTCCTCCCTTCCCCTCCCCTCTCCTCCTCACCCCTTCCTTCTCCTCCCCTCCTCTCCTCTCCCCTCCCCTCCCCTCTTCACTTCTCCTCTCTGCTTCTCTTCCCTTCACTCCCCTTCCCTCCCATCCCCTCCAGCCTCTCAGGGATGTTGCTTCTTAATGCACAAAGCTTTGCAGATAAATTACTTCCAAACCAATCTAGGTTGCCTTGTGTAGCTTGGTCCATTGAATAACTGTCAATGGTGAACTGGTGAGAAAAACCAAGAAAGAAAATGGAGAGCAGGACTGAATAAATAAATTCTTATAAAAAAGAATAAATTGAAAAAATGGAACAGAAGTAATGGATATAAAAGGACACTTTCTTAATTTGAGACAAAAATTTTTAAACTTCAGATGTTCTCTGGGACAGAATCAGTAAATGAAGTGATACTAACAGTCAAACAACTTTTGACCTAAGGTCTGGACTTTGAGTTTAAATAGTGTGTTAAAAAAAAACCCAGATTAGTTAGTGTGCTGTACATTGAGATTTAATGCTGTAACTAGTACTCAAACAGTATTTTTCACTTTATGTTTCTGTGTGGGAGCAAACTGTTGAAATCTTTACTTAATGTATGCTAAACTGATCTTCTGTATATAAAGAGTTCTAAAGGAATTTGAAAATTAGCTTTGCTGGGTAATTTTGCTTTTTAACATTCATCAAAAGATAGGTTAAGGGGTAGGATGATTAATGAGTGCTAAGTTACCGCTATGTAGGAGTAAGAAGCTTGGTAGTCTTGCACAATAGGATAACTAGTTAATGTGCTGTACATTTCTATATGAAAAGAAACTAGAAGATAAAGTTTTGGATAGTTTAACTATAAAGAAATTTAAGTGTGTTCGAAATGCCCTTAATGGACAATATGCAATGTATACATGTATGGAAACATCACATGTACCCCAAAAGTAGGCACAATTTTTATATGTTGTTTAGATTCTTTAATTAAAAAGATAGTTATGAAGGCTCTATTGTGTTATAGATAAAAATATTGTCACCCAGGAGCTTTATTCTGTTGTCATTTAAAAGTGAAAATGTCAGAAATATCTCAAAAATAGATGATTTCAGAAGCTGAATTCTCATTAATTCACTTGAAATCTATTAAATTAAGAATTCCTTAAAAGCAGACATTAAATTAGTTTGTTTTAGTGAAGCATTATTGAGAAAAATAAACATGTTTCAATTTCTAGTCTTTTCCTTCCTCCTCAGTTATAGAGACATATGACCTGCTGACGGTGCTCAGGAAACTTTCTTTCATGAGAAAAAAAATTGATCAGTAGAATTTTAATTCTTAACCAAATACTAGATATTCAGGCTCCATCCAAAATGGGAAGTAAGAACTGTATCAAATTTTACTAACAGTTTGTGGGATCACCAAGATGATTGAAAAGCATTATTGCCAAAGTGCCATATGCACAGTACCTCAGGTTCTACATATTTTACTTATTTATTTAAAAATATATATTTTCTTAATTAAAATTTTTAATCTCTTCTTTTTACTATGCTTTACTTTTATTTAAAAAATTTTAATATAAAGAGAACATATTTCAGGTTCACTTTTAAGAAGATAACCATACTTGCCTCCCTCCCTCAACCCCCCTTCTTCATTCCTTTCTTCTTTTTTTACTTTTACAAAAACATAATTTCAGTTTACTTTATAATGACAAGATAAATGCCCCACTAACCATAATATTCCACAAGTGAAAAATAAAAAGACCACTGTTCCACAGAAGTATAGACATAGGCTAAAAATTATAATAAACCATAGGATATCCATTTTATTTTTATATTTTTTGTATTCTGTATAAATTACCACATATCAGAGAAAACATACAATATTTGTCTTTTGGGGATTGGCTTATTTCACTTTTTTAATTAATTTATTTATTTATTTTTTTGACAGGCAGAGTGGACAGTGAGATAGAGAGAGAGAGACAGAGAGAAAGGTCTTCCTTTTTGCTGTTGGTTCACCCTCCAATGGCCGCCGCGGCCGATGCGCTGCAGCTGGTGCATCGTGCTGATCCGAAGGCAGGAGCCAGGTGCTTCTTCTGGTCTCCCATGGGGTGCAGGACTCTAGCACTTGGGCCATCCTCCACTGCACTCCCGGGCCATAGCAGAGAGCTGGCCTGGAAAAGGGGCAACCGGGACAGAATCCGGCACCCCGACTGGGACTAGAACCCGGTGTGCCGGCGCCGCAAGGCGGAGGATTAGCCTATTGAGCCATGGCGCTGGCCCTTATTTCACTATTATGCTTAGTAAAGTAAATATATATATATATATATATACATATATATATGTTGTGTGTGTGTGTGTGACTTTTAAATACCAATACTTTTAATATGTATGTCTATAATTGGGAAATAGGCAATTGAACCAACTTTCATGCTAAAGACACACAAAACTATGTTAAAAATCTTAAAATCCTCAAGTGTATTTTAATATGTGAGAAATTTCTGGGATAATACCTGGGGAAAGTGTGATAACAGAGAGGTAAGCACATGCTTCTATAGCTGCCTTCAACCTAATGTTATTTTATTTAATCCTGATAAACAGTTGTTTATTTGAACTTCATCTTTGGTGGCCTTATGAGAGAATGAAAATTAAAAGCCCCAGAGGAGGTAGTTTGATAAACTGCTTCTCACTCTGAGCTAGCTGTGGAAATAAATTTGAAATTAGGATGGTGGGAGTTCACCCACCACAATATTAGAGAAATTCACCAACTTTTCTCCTAAGGTGGTGATACTAAATTTGTGGTTTTTTTTTTTTTTTTTTTTACCCTTGAGGAAATGGAGGTGAATGGGTCATTTATTTCTTATATTGTCAACTGGCCAAATGTGTACAAGCAGGGGTTCTGAGAGGAAGAGTAGCAGTATAGAAAGTGATGCAACTTACAAATTGGCACAAGAGCACTGCCTCTGAGTATTTATTGACTCCATTTACAAAGCCCAGTCCAGACTGAGAGCAAGGAGAAACAGACTCTACTGTCAGTGAGATAGACTGCAGAGGACATGGATATAGGAAGGAGTTAAAAAAATAGTAACCATTTTTTCATTTTTATCACCTAAATAATTTATAAAGTAGTTTAATCAATTTTTGTGTGCCAATGAAATAGATGCTAGATGTTTTGTTCTGTGTTCACAAATTGGGAGCTGCAGATATACTGATGATCTGTTATGACTTTATAACCAGCATTCTTACTACTGCTAGAGTCCATTGCTATAAAACTTAAGGGATATACATTGATATTAATTAGTTATAAAAATAGTCATGTAAATGCTATGGTAATAGCTTTGATAAAGTGTTCAGAATTCATAAATGATGAAATATTTCAAGTTTTATATGCTGCTTTTTTCTAGCCAATACTGCCTGTTCCAGATGTATTTCCTCTTTATCTAGAAATGTACATTGTGGTGGACAAAGCTTTGGTATGTGTTTTGCTTTTTCTTTGATTTTAAATATTTGGTAAAAATATACAATTATCCATACATTAAGAGCAACTAAAAATTATGATCTTTTGAATGGGTTGTCATAGGAAAAACATTGTAAAACTGTTAAACTGTTAGCTGAAAAACCAGATAGAGTTACACTAATGCTGTCAACAGTCCTGCAGAATGAAGTGGTTTTTTTCTGGCCTTTCACATTTTTAGGACTTCTTCAGATATGATTCCAACTGCTTTTAATGGCACTATGTGGACAAAATGTAAATTTTTAAGCTTTTTAGTCCTATTATGGGGAAGTCATGAAGAGCAAGCTGTCCGTGTTCT
Source organism: Oryctolagus cuniculus (assembly GCF_964237555.1). Lineage (NCBI taxonomy): Eukaryota > Metazoa > Chordata > Mammalia > Lagomorpha > Leporidae > Oryctolagus > Oryctolagus cuniculus. The sequence continues at coordinate 88,965,471 of NC_091433.1, forward strand.
AAGAAATGTTTTGCTGTGTAAAATATTTATTAGAACAAAAGTGATGATAGTACAACTATATATGAGGACAACTTACAATAACGTGTCTAGTGTCTAGCTTTTTAGCAGTGTTTTTTGTTTGTTTGTTTGTTTTTTTTTGTGGTATACCTGTGATAGTTCGTTGTTTACCTGACCTGGAAACCTCTAGATCTTTGATTCCCATAAACAATTGAGGGCCTCTGAAATATTCATTGTCTTTGAGATGATAACTTTGCTTTTTTTTTTTTTTTGACAGGCAGAGTGGACAGTGAGAGAGAGAGACAGAGAGAAAGGTCTTCCTTTTGCTGTTGTTGGTTCACCCTCCAATGGCTGCCGCGGCCGCAGCGCATCGCGATGATCCGAAGCCAAGGGCCAGGTGCTTCTCCTGGTCTCCCATGCGGGTGCAGGGCCCAAGCACTTGGGCCATCCTCCACTGCACTCCCTGGCCATAGCAGAGAGCTGGCCTGGAAGAGGGGCAACCGGGACAGAATCCGGCGCCCCGACCGGGACTAGAACCCGGTGTGCTGGCACTGCAGGCAGAGGGTTAGCCTATTGAGCCGCGGCGCCGGCCGATAACTTAGCTTGTAATCAAAGAGGTTGTGCTTTATTTCTCCTAATAGTTAAAAGATTTCAGATAATGGGGATAAAATATATTTTCCAGGGTTTATCCTGATTATAAGCATTTGATTGTCATACCTGGGGAACATCACAGATAATATCAAAAGGGCTCCTTATCAATTACATTCCAAAGGTTGTAAAGCTTGTCAGGAATCCAGAGTTAAAGTCAGAGATAATAGGAATTTAAAGATGGTTTCTTAAATACTTGGTTCATTACAGGAAAAAAATGACAGAGGGGCCATTTAAGAGACAGTGGAGATAATGAGATATTTAAGAGATAGTTGAGATATGATTACATCTAAAGGGGCTGGTTTGGATTATGAAAATGATTTTGTTTCAGGACTTTGTTATAACTGTTTGAGAGTTGTTTTAAATGATTCTTGTATAATACTTGTATAATACTGTATAATACTTGTATAATACTGGTTAAGCATACTTTCTCTCTATTCTTATGTTTATTTACATAGTAATAAGGCAAACATTGTCCCAGCTATGAATTCTCTGTTACTAGATATTGCCATTTAAAGGGCAAGAATATAAATATGTTCTTAAGTGACTTAATAAAAATGATTCTGCAATTTTATCCTTGTCAGTTCAGTGCCACAGTTGAGGAAAGCATATAGTGCTATAAAAATGTAGTTTAGCAATGGAGATATGAATAGAAACACACAATTGTAGCTTGAGCAACTGTAAGAGCCCACAAGTGGCTATTTTAAAATTCAGGGTTGTCTTGTTATTCAGGTATGATGAGGCCATGAGAGCAGTAAATGTTGCTATTGAGAAGAATGTTGCTATTGCTATTTGGGACTCATATTCTCAAGAGGAGGGAGCAGTGTACATCATACAGGTGGCCACATGGGAAAGGACTGGTGTTAGGAGACAGAGAGAAAGCCAGAGGGGAATGTGGACAGGAGACTTTATTGTGATTTCCTTTGCAGGGTTGGGTAGGCAGGTGTGGGAGGATTGGCTAGTTTGAATAATTCAGCTGAGCCCTGGGATGAAGGGGCTGTTCATTGTTGTCTAGTACCTGCCTCTGGGGTGAGCAGTGCAAGGTAATAGTGGCCCTCAGTGTAAAACCTTAGAGAGGAGGTGATTGGATCAAGGCTTTGGATTAATTGGCTTGTATTTGAAAGGGACACTTGAAGGTAAGCCATTTACTATCTCTTGGAATTTGCTATCTCTAAGAAGTGTGACCAGTAAAGCCCCAAGATGTCAAAGCATAGGAAATACAAAAACTAAGAGCAATGGTCAGTATTGTGGGTTACATGATGAATACAGGAAATGAGTAATGGGTGTAGTTTGGGACCAGGGATGACTGCAAAACTTTGCTTTGCAAGTGTGAGCGAAGGTTCTTTTCAGGAAACTGCAAGTTCAGCTTGTTTAATATACATGGTTAATAGAGGGACACAGACATAGATGAAGAATTAATATGATATTTGGGTTTATCCTAAAGGCAATGGAGAGCCATTGAAATTTTTAAAACAGGGGTATGGCACACTTATGGTTTAATTTTAAAATAATCATTTTGGTAATTGTATAGTGGCTGGATTGCTGGTAAGAAAATGGGAGAAGTGAGCATGTAAGATATTATTCTAGTAATCAAGGTGAAAACCTCAAATAAATTATTTTTTTAGCACTAGAAATAAAGGAACAACTTTAAAAGTTACTGATGAGATTAAAGTTGAGGGACCTATAATTTTATTTGATTAATCATTTACTTAACAAATTTACTGAATAACATCTAGATACCATTTGCTTTTCTAGTTATTAGGGAAATGGCAGTGCACAAAATAGAAAAACCACCTCTGTTTTCATGGAGCATGTATTAAAATAAGCGTGAGATGTAGGAGAGGATAAGACTATTCACTGAAGTAGCAAAAAATTTAAGTAGGACCATTTTCTTAGGGAGGATAATGAGTTTAGTTTTGAATTATTTAAAGATCATATAGGACATTTAAGGCATAGTATAGTAGCAAGTTGATCTATAGACGTGGTATTTGTCATTGTTACAATATGGAGTTTATTCATATTTCAGTAGTTATATATGTACTAATTTGTGCAAGCATATGTGCATGTGTGTAGGGGAGACAGGATTATGTTTCAGTATCACAAAGGTAGTCTTGTGTAACCACCACCACAATCGGAATACTCAATAGTGCCATCACCACAAGTCTCTCTTACGTTGTCCCTGTAAGTCACAGCCATTCTGCCCCCTCCCACCTTGTCTTCTTAACCTTGGCAACCACTAAGCTGTTCTCTCTTGTAATTTCACCAATATTTCCTAAATATTCATAAGTATAGTGTTTGGTATCATTTTAGGATTTGTTTTACACTCAATATAATTTCTTGAGGATTTTTCAAGTTCTTCTAGATGTCAACAAACATTCTGTTTTATTGCTCAATAGTATCCTATGGTATGAATGCACTAGTTTATTTAACTGTTTAACCACTGGAGGACATATGAGTTGTTTCCAATTTTGGACTATTATGAATAAAGCTGTTATGGACGTTCATAGACACAGGTTTTTGGGTGAGCGTAAGTTTTCATTTCTTTGGGATAAATGCTCAGGAGTGCAATTTCTGGATCATAGAGTAAATTGATTTGTTTTGAAAGAAGTTGCCAAACTAATTTTCAGAGTAGCCATACTAGTTTATGCTCCCAACAGCAATGTATGAGTGATCCAGTTTAATGTCTTATTTTGAATTGTTAAACCCAAAAGCAGCCTCAAACCTCTGACAGTAGATGGAGAGAAAATCTCAAAAATGGCCTGGCGCCATGGCTCACTTGGTTAATCCTCTGCCTGCGGTGCTGGCATCCCATATGGGCGCTGGGTTCTAGTCCCGGTTGCTTCTCTTCCAGGCCAGCTCTCTGCTGTGGCCCTGGAGCGCAGTGGAGGATGGCCCAAGTGCTTGGGACCCTGCACCTGCGTGGGAGACCAGGAAGAAGTGCCTGGCTCCTGGCTTCGTATCATTGCAGCGCTGGCCATAGCAGGCATTTGGGGGGTGAACCAATGGAAGGAAGACCTTTCTCTCACTCTCTGTAACTCTGTCAAATAAATAAATAAAAGATCTTTAAAAAAAAAGAAAATCTCAAAAATGTCATGTAACAAATTGTATTAAAATATGAAATTGATTCTGTTTTTCAGGATGAATACCTGGGCTCTGATAGCACAACAGTAACAAATAAAATCATTGAAGTTTTTGGCCTTGTAAATTCAGTAAGTATTTCCCTTTTCATATCAGACGTATTTTAGTTTAAAATTATAAATTGTACTAACTTGACGTAGTGTTTCTGAATAACAAAATTATGCATATATAATGATTTTACAAAAATATCAAAATAATTTCTTGGTTATTAAAAATAAAAAATTAACTGCACATATTTGTTTTTCTGTTCTTAGATGTTTACCCAATTTAAAGTCACTGTTGTGCTGTCATCATTAGAATTGTGGTCAGATGAAAATAAAATTTCTACCATTGGTGAGGCAGATGAATTATTGCACATATTTTTAAAGTGGAAACATTTTTATCTTACCTTAAGGCCTCATGATGTTGCATATCTATTCATGTAAGCATAATGTTTCAGTACTCCTCAAAGGGAAAAACAGATCTGTGGTAATGAGATAATTACATAGTTTGAAACAGAAAACTGTTATTCATTTATGACTGTGTTTTGATTATTCATTATGTGCTTTATTTTGGCTGCCTGATGACTTTCTAGATGTCAGGCAATATGGAAAGGAACTCACATTTATTTCTATGCTTATCAACTTTGTACACGGAGATTGAGATTTCCAGAGGTTAAGCTTTCTCAGAACTTTCAGACCTAGAGATGTATCTGTGGTTTGAACTCACAGTTTGTTAATTCCAGAGCCCCTACTCTAAACTTGTACACAGAAACGGGGTTTACTTGACATCATTTGTATTTTTATTATGCGTTTTGATAAAAAACTTGCTAATGTGAGTTATAAGTAGTTTGTTCTAGTGAATTTTCTGCATTATTTAAAAATGTTTTATAATGTTATAGCTATATATTTATAATTTTATTCATACTATGCTTTTGCAACAATCAAATTTCTTTCAATAGATCTCTGTATATATCTATAGGTAAACGTAGATATTTATATAGAAATATATATGTATGCATATATATATATATGCTGTTTCTCTGTTGGTATGTCCTTATTTCCTTTTGCATGTATAAGTTAATCTTTCACATCTCTTCCACTAATAAATGTTTTACTTTTTTCATTTTTTCTAGTCTGATGGATATAAAGCAATGTCACTGTCATCTTCACTTGCTATTTTCTGATGAATTGAGCATCTTTTCTTATGCTTCACAGATCATTTGGCTCTGTCCTTCTGTAACTGTCTTTTCATATCTGTGTTAATTTTATTTACTTGGAAAAGAAGAAGGAAGGGAGGAAGGATGGGAGGGAAATAGAGCAAGAGAGAGCGGGCTGTCTTCCAGCCATTAATTGGCTCCCCAAATGCCTGAAGCAGCTGGGGCTGGGCCAGGCCAAAGCCAGGAACCAAGAACTTCATCCACGTTTCCCACTTGGGTGGCAGTGATGCAAAAAATTGGGCTATTATCTGCTTTTTTCCCTGGCGCAGTAGCCTGAAACTGTACCAGAAGCTGTGTAACTTGGATTTGAACCAAAACTCCAATATGGGATGTGGTCTTTGGGGTGGTGGCTTAACCTGCTACACCCACATGCCCATCTCTCTTAATTTTCTAAAAGATTTTATTTATTTATTTGAGAAGTAGACAGTGAGAAGGAGAGACAGAAAGAAAGGTCTTCCTTCCTTTGGTTCACTCCCCAAATGGCCGCAATGGCTGGAGCTGAGCCGATTTGAATCCAGGAGTCAGTAGCCTCCTCCAGGTCTCCCATGCAGGTGCAGGGGTTCAAGGACTTGGGCCATCTTCCACTGCTTTCCCAGGCCATAGCAGAGAGCTGGATCAGAAGTGGAGCAGCCGGGACTAGAACTGGTGCCCATATAGTATGCCGGCATTTCAAGTGGAGGATTAACCTACTGTGCCTTGGCGCCGGCCCCTCATTAATTTTTATATAGTATAAAAAAGAGGTAAAATTTTATTTTCTGACATACGGATAGTCAGTTTTGCCTGGAATTTAACTAGCTGTTTTGTCACAAATTTGTCAGTCCTCATAACCCTCCCCCCCTTTTTTTTAAGATTTTATTTATTTATTTGAGAGGTAGAGTTACAGATAGAGAAGGAGAGACAGAAGAGTCTTCCATATGCTGGTTCACTCCCCAGTTGGCCACAATGGCCAGGAGCTGGATCAATACAAATCCAGGAGCCAGAATCTTCTTCTGGGTCTCCCATGCTGGTGCAAGGCCCAAGCACTTGATTCATCTTCTACTGCTTTTCTAGGCCATAAGCAGAGAGCTGGATCAGAAGAGGAGCAGCTTGGACATGAACTGCAGGTGGAGGCTTAGTCTACTATGCCACAGCACTGGCTTTCATAAGCAGCCTCTTTTTACAGACATTAATATAATTCCATAAACCTGTTTGGGGAGAATGGACATATTTACATTGTTGAGTCTTGCAATCTATAAGCATGTGTGTTTATTATATTGAACATTCTAATTATTGATAGTGATACTTCCTTCTGTTATCCAAAGCCTTATTCAGCTCACTCAGAAAATCTTTACGGTTTTATGCAGAGGTCTTGCATGTTATTTTGATATTTATTTCTAGGCCTTTAATATTTAATGCTAATTTCAATAGAATATTTATGTTCTAATCATATTTTAAAGATACAGAAATATAATTAAATTTGAAGTACTGAATTTCTTTTGTAAATTAGTAATTTTATTTTTTAGAATACTTTTAGTTTTACAGAAAAAAGTAAAAAGTACAGTGTTTCTATATATCACTTTTCCCTGAGCTTCTAAACCCTGCCATTTTTTTCCTAAGGATTTATTTTATTTATTTGAAAGGCAGAGCAGTGGAGAAAGAGGGAGAGACAGAAAGAGAGAGGAATCTTCCATCTGATGGTTTACTCCCCAAATGGCCACAGTGGCCAGGGCTGGGCCAAATCAAAGTCAGGAGCCAGCAGCTTCTTCTGGGTCTCCCATCTGGGAGCAGGGGAACAAGCACTTGGGCCATCTTCTACTGCTTTCCCAGGCCATGGCAGAGAGCTGGATCAGAAGTAGAGCAGCTGGGACTAGAACTGGCGCCCATATGGGATACCTGTACTTCAGGCTAGGGCTTTAACCCTCTGCGCCACAGCGCTCTCCCCAGTTACTGCCATTTTTAATATCGGGTTGATGTGGTAATTTTGTTAAAATTGTTAGACCAATGTTGACACATTAATATTAACTAAAAATTCACAGTTTATACTAGTGTTTACTCTTTGTGTTGTAAAAATTCATTCTTAAAAATCCTAATAATGGGGCCAGCGCTGTGGCTCACTAGTCTAATCCTCCACCTGCAGCACCGGCACTCTGGGTTCTAGTCCCGGTTGCTCCTCTTCCAGTCCAGCTCTCTGCTGTGGCCCGGGGGAGGCAGTAGAGAATAGCCCAAGTGCTTGGGTCCCTGCACCTGCATGGGAGACTGGGAGGAAGCACCTGGTTCCTGGCTTCAGATCAGTGCAGCGCTGGCCATGGTGGCCATTAGGCAGTGAACCAATGGAAGGAAGACCTTTCTCTCTGTCTCTCTCTCACTGTCTATAACTCTCTCTGTCTCTCTCTCACTGTCTCACTGCCTGGCAAAAAAACAAACAAACAAACAAACAAAAAAATCTAATAATGTATCTGTTGAGATTTTCTAATTTTGGAATACACAAACATACCTGAAAATTATGGTAGTTTTATTTCTTTTAATTCCATACTTATGCCACTAATTGCTCTATTGTATTGGCTAAGAGTACTTAAACTCTGATGAATACAAGTTTTGATAGCTGATGTTTCTATATAATTCGCAATTGGAAAGGAATTTTTTTTTTCTTTATTTTAAGATAAAGTATGGGGCAGCACTGTGGCTCAGCGGGTTAAAGCCCTGGCCTGAAGCACTGGCATTCCATATGGACGCCAGTTCTAATTCTGGCTTCTCCTCTTCCGATCCCACTCTCTGCTATAACCTGGGAAAGCAGTAGAAGATGGCCCAAGTCCTTGGGCCCCTGCACCCACATGGGAGACCTGGAAGAAGCTCCAGGCTCCTGGCTTCAGATTGATGCAGCTCTAGCCTTGGCAACTGTCTGGGGAGTGAACCAGCAGATGGAAGACCTCTCTCTTTGTCTCTACCTCTCTCTGTAACTCTGTCTTTGAAATAAATAAAATATCTTAAAAAAGATTAAGTGTGTAGTTTGTGGTAGAGTTTCTATAAAAGCTGTGTATCAGTCCAGGAGGTTTCTATTTTTTTTTTGTTTCATTAATAGAAGTTTTTTTTTTTAATTCTTGTATAAATGTTATCAAATGATTTTTCTTCATCTGCTGAAAAAATTCTAGTATCTACTAGTGCTGCTTGACTTATGGCCTATTTTATTGATATTAGCAAATTACTTTGAAAGTAACAAATTACTTTGGTTTTTAATTGCTTTTTGGAATAAATACCACTGAACTGCATTGTTCTACCTTTTATATGTTGTCAGATTGTCTTATTCTGTCTATCTTTCCCTCTTGGTTTCTCTGCCTTTCAAATAAATACAGTAAATAGTTTTAAAAAATCATTTGTTGGTTGTTTCCATATCTTGAAAATTTTGAATAATTCTTCAATGAACATAGGAATGTAAAACATTTGCTTGACATTCTTACTTGAATCTTGTATGTATACGTACCTGGTGGTGTTATTTTATTTTATTTTTTTTTAACTTTTATTTAATGAATATAAATTTCCAAAGTATAGCTTATGGATTACAATGGCTTCCCCTCCCCATAACTTCCCTCCCACCCGCAACCCAAGCTCTGCCGCACCCTCTCCCCTTTCATTCACATCAAGATTCATTTTCAAATATCTTTATATACAGAAGATCAATTTAGCATATATTAAAAAAGCTTTCAACAGTTTGCACCCACATAGAAACACAAAGTGAACAATACTGTTTGAGTACTAGTTATAGCATTAAATCACAATGTACAGCACATTAAGGACAGAGATCCTACATGAGAAGTAAGTGCACAGTGACTCCTGTTGTTGACTTAACAAACTGACACTCTTGTTTATGGCATCAGTAATCACCCTAGGCTCTTGTCATGAGTTGCCAAGGCTATGGAGGCCTTTTGAGTTCGCCGACTCTGATCATATTTAGACAGGGTCATAGTCAAAGTGAAAGTTCTCTCCTCCCTTCAGAGAATAGTATCTCCTTCTTTGATGACCTGTTCTTTCCACTGGGATCTCACTTGTGGAGATCTCTCATTTAGGTCATTTTTTTTTTGCCAGAGTGTCTTGGCTTTCCATGCCTGAAATACTCTCATGGGCTTTTCAGCTGGATCTGAATGACTTAAGGGCTGATTCTGAGGCCAGAGTTCTGTTTAGGACATCTGCTATTCTATGAGTCTGCTGTGTATCCCATGTTGGATCATTCTCTCCCTTTTTTTATTCTATCAGTTAGTGTTTGCAGACACTAGTCTTGTTTGTGTGATCCCTTTGACTCTTAGACCTATCATTATGGTCAATTGTGAACTGAAATTGATCACTTTGATTAGTGAGATGGCATTGGTACATGCCACCTTGATGTTATTGAATTGGAATCCACTGGCACGTTTCTAACTCTACCATTTGGAGCAAGTCCAATTGAACATGTCTCAAACTGTACATCTCTTCCCTCTCTTATTCCCACTTTTATATTTAACAGGGATCACTTTGCAGTTAAGTTTCAACACTTAAGAATAATTGTGTATTAATTACAGAGTTCAACCAATAGTATTAAGTAGAACAAAAAAATACTAAAAGGGTAAAGTATTAAGTTGTTCATCAACAGTCAGGGCAAGGGCTGATGAAGTCACTGTTTCTCATAGTGTCTGGTGTTATTGCTAGATCTTATGGTAATTCTGTTTTTAATTTTTTGAGAAACCTCCATGTTTTCCAAAATGACTGCACAATTTATGATACCACCATGAACAGCATTCAAAGCTTTCATTTTCTGTACATCCTTTTTAACCTTTATTATCTTTCATCTTTTGATAGTAGCTGCTCTGATAGATTTGAGGTGATATGTTATTCTGATTTTAATTTGTGCTTCTCTGATGATTTGTAATGTTGAGTTTTCATCGTGTAACTTTTGGCTATTTGAGTATCTTTCTTTGTGAAATATCTTTTCATGCCCTTCCCCATGTCTTAAAAAAATATTTTCTTTCTCATTGTTAAGAAGTTTGAGTTCCTTGTATATTTTGGCATTAGTCGCTTATCTGATGTATGATTTGCTAACATTTCCTTCAATATGTGTGTTACCTTTTCATTCTGTTATTTATTTCTTTTACTGTACAGAAGCTTTGTGGTTTGATGAAACCCTGTTTGTGTATTTGTGCTTTCATTGCCTCTGCTTTGATGGTCCTATCCTAGAAATCTCTAAATAAAACAATGTCATGGAATTTTCTCCCTGCTATTTTCTTCTCCTAATTTTAGAGTTTCAGGTCTGTTAAATCATCAATCTATTTTTAGTTGATTTTTACCTAAAGTGTGAGATGAGGGTCCATTTTCACTATAATGTATGTCAATACTTGGATTTCACAATACCATTTGTTGAAGAGATTATCCTTTCCAAGGCCATATCTGAGAGCTGGATCAGAAGTAGAGCTTCCAGGACTTGAACTGGCAGCCATATGGGATGCTGACTTTGCAGGTGGGTACTTTACATGGTATGCCACAGTGCCGGCCCCAGCTGAGAAAACTTGATCTTCACATGCAGATGTATGAAGCAAGACTCCTACCTCACATCTTACACAAAAATCCACTCACCATGCATCAAAGACCTAAATCTACAAGCTGATACCATCATATTATTAAGGAACATTGGGAAAACCCTACAAGTCAATGGCATAATAGGCAAAGACTTTTGGAATAGACCCCAGAAGCACATGCAATCAAAGCCAAAATTAACAAATGGGATTACATCAAATTGGGAAGCTTCTGCAATACAGAAGAAACATTCTGCATAGTGAAGAGGCAACTGACAGAATTGGGAGAAAATATTTGCAGACTATGCAGCTGATAAGGTCCGATATCTAGAAGGTGTAAGGAGCTCAAGAAACTCAATAACTATAAAACAAACTAGTTAAGAAATGGGCAAAGGCCTTGAACAGGCATTTTTTTTCAAAAGAAGATAATTCAGATGGCCAACAGACATATGAAAAAATGCTCAGGGTTACTAGCCATCAGGGAAATGCAAATCAAAGGCACAATGAGGTGTCACTTCAGCCCAGTTATAATGGCTCTCCTACAGAAATCAACAAACAACAAGTGCTGGTGAGGATGTGTTTGAAAAATGTATCCTAATCCACTGTTGGTGAGAATGTAAACTGGTGCTGCCACTATGGTAGACAGTGTGGATATACCTCAGAAATCTGAATATAGACCTACCATATGACCCAGCCACCCAATTCCTGGGAATTTACCCAAAAGAAATGAAATCAGCATAGGAAAGAGCGATCTGTACCTCTATGTTTATGGCAGCTCAGTTTACAATAGCTAAGGTGTGGAATCAACACAGATACCGTCAACTGAAGAGGAGATAAAGAAATTATGGGGTATGTACACCATGGAATGCTACACAGTGGTAAAAAAAATGAAATCATGTCATTTGTAATGAAATGGATACAACTGGAAACCATTATACTTAGAGAGATAAGCAAGTCCCAAAAAGACAAATACCATATGTTTTTCCTTACCTGTGGTAGTTAATAGAGTACCTAAGAGGTAATCTATAGAAGTGAAATTGACACTTTGAGATGTGATGGCTTTGAATAGCCATTGTCTCCACTGTTGAGAAACAGTTTTTTTTTTTTCATACTATTTGTTGAACACTTCATTTGGTGTAGGGATAATCATATGTGTATAAAGTTAATTGAAAATAAATCTTAGTAAAAAATAAGAATTGGAATAGGAGAGGGAAGAGGAAGTAGGGTGGGAGTGTATGTGGGAATGTATGGGTAGTGTCGGGAGAATCACTGTGTTTCTAAATTTGTATGTATGAAATGCATGAAGTTTGTATACCTTAAAAGTAAAAAATACAGTTTTACCTTTTTAAAAACATTGTAAACAGGTAAGTTTATTTTGGTACAAAATTTTTGAAATATATGTAAACAATGAGGTCTTCAAAAAGTTCATGAAAGATGTATTATGGAAAAACTGTGCATGCATTCCAAGATTGTTTTTGTACCAAAATAAACTTATCTTTCAGTTTTATTTTTTCATGAGATTCTTGAGATACACTTGTATATAAGATCATATTGTCAGCTAAGAGAGACTCACGTCTCCCTTTCCTTTTTTGATGCCTTTTATTTCTTTTTTTTACCTAGCTGCTCTGGCTATGACATCCAGTATTATTTTGGAAAGAGTGATGAGAGTGGACATCCTTGTGTTGTTCCTGATGTTAGAGGAGAAGACTTCAAGTTAAATGTTGAGTATGATTTTAGCTCTAAGATTGTGAAATACGGCATTAATTGTGTTGAGGAATATTTGTTGAGAGTTTTTTTTTTTTTTAACATGGAAGGATGTTGAATTTTGTCACAGTTTTTCTGCATCTGTTGAGATGATCATAAGTTTTCTGTCTATTCTGTTAATATAATAAATTAAATTTATTGATTTACAGATGTTGAACCAATTTTGCACCCTAGGGATACGTTACGCTTGGTTATGGTGAATAATCCTTTTATTGTGCGGCGAACAGAAGTTGCTAGTTGTTTGTTGAGGATTTTTTGCACCATTGTTATTATTGGTACTTGTTTATAGGTTTGCTTATGTGAAGTGTCTTTGGTTGTGGTGTGAGGGTGGCCTTGTAAAATGAGGTTGAAAATATTCTTGCCTCTTCATTTTTTTAGGGGGAGAGGAAATTTGAGATGAGGAAGTATTTTTTTCTTTAAATATTTGTGGAATGTCAGCTGTGAAACCATCTGGTCATGAGTTTTATAGGAAAGTTTTAATTACTGATTCAATTTTCTTACTTGCTGTTGGTCTGTTCAGTCTTCTAATTTCATTATGACTCAATTTTGGTAGGCTATATGTTTCTAGAAATTTCTCTTGGGTTGGACAAATTATTGGTTTATAATTGTTCACAGTAGTCTTTTATGAGCCTTTGTGTATGTGTGTAATATGTGTTACAATTTTTTAAAATTTTCTGATTTGGAGTCTTTCCTCATTTTTCTTAGTTCAAGGGTTTGTCAGTTTTACTTAGCTTTTCAAAAAAAGTCAATTCTTAGTGTTGATCATCTGTACTTTTTTTGGTCTCTTTCATTTTTTCTGCTCTGGTATTTTTCCTCCCTTCTTCTAACTTTGGACTCATTTTTATTTAAGAATTATTTTATTTATTAAAAAGACAGAGTTACAGAGAGAGGTAGAGCCAGAGAGAGAGAGGTCTTCCATTCTGCTCTTTCACTCTCCAAATGACCGCAATGGCCAGAGCTGAACTGATCCGAAGCCAGGAGCCAGGAGCCAGGAGTTTCTTCCAGGTCTCCCACACAGGTGCAGGGATCCAAGAACTTAGGCCATCTTCTACTGCTTTCCCAAGCCATAGCAGAGAGCTGAATTGGAAGAGGAGCAGCCAGAACTCGAACCCCAGGCCGGCACTGCAGGCTGGGGCTTTAACCCACTGTGCCACAGCACCAGCTCTCATTTTGTTTTATTTTCTAGTTTCATGAGGTGTAGCATTATGTTTTATATATAAAATCTTTATTCTATTTTTAAACATTTTCAAGGCTTTATACATTTTTTGATGAACATATAATCATATATATGGGTAATAGTGTGGTATTTCAAGAAATTTATACACTACGATAGTCAAATCTTGGTAATAAGAATTTCCATCTTTTCTGAGTAATTAAGAGCATTTTTATTTTTTTATACTTCAATTTTATTTATTTATGTATTTTTAAATTTTATTTAAGTTATACAAATTTCATATACACAGATTTAGGAACATAGTGATACTTTCCACCTTACCCTCCCTCCCTCCCATGCTCCTACCCTTCTTCCTCTGCTCTCTCCTATTCTGATTCTTATTTTTTAGAAAGATCTATTTTCAGTTAACTTTATAGTCATAAGATTAACTGTATACTAAGTAAAAAGTTCAACAAATAGTGTGAAGAAAAAAAAAGCATTGTTTCTCAACAGTAGAGACAAGGGCTGTTCTAGATTATTGCTTCTCAAACTGTCAATTTCACTCCAATGCCTTACATTTTAGGTGCTCTATTAGTTTTCACAGATCAGGGAGAACATGGTATCTACCTTTTTGGGACTGACTTATTTCAATAAGTATAATGGTTTCCAGTTGCATCCATTTTGTTGCAAGCTACAGGATTTCATTTTTTTCTTTACTGCTATATAGTATCCCATAGTATATATCTACCATAATTTCTTTATCCAGTCTTTAGTTGATGGATACTTCGATTGATTCCATATCTTAGCTATTGTGAATTGAGCTGCAGTAAATGAGGGTACAGATCACTCTTTGATATGCTGTTTTTTTTTCCATTTGAGTAAATTCCCAGGAGTGGGAATGCTGGATCCATATGGTAGCTCTACATTCAGATTTCTAAGGTATGTCCATATTGTCTTCGCAGAGGCTGTACCAGTTTACATTCCCACAAACAGTGGATTAGGGTACCTTTCCCCCACATCCTCATCAGTATTTGTGGTTTGTTGATTTCTGTCTGAGCACCTTTCTTTATGTCTGGGACCTTCAAGTTCCTCTTCTGTAGTTCTTCATAAAATATATAAAAATGTTGTAAACTATAGTAATTCCACTCTTCATAGAATGCTAGGAAATATTCCTTAGAGTTTTCTTATTGTATCCATTATCTAGCTTCTCTTTATCTGTGTTTTGGTATCATTATTCAACCTCTCTTACTCTTTTTTTTTTTACCTTTTATTTAATGAATATAAATTTCCAAAGTACGGCTTATGGATTACAATGGCTTCCCCCCCATAACGTCCCTCCCACCCGCAACCCTCCCCTTTCCCATTCCCTCTCCCCTTCCATTCACATCAAGATTCATTTTCGATTCTCTTTATATACAGAAAATCAGTTTAGCATACATTAAGTAAAGATTTCAACAGTTTGCTCCCACACAGAAACATAAAGTGAAAAATAATAGATGATTTTTTAAATGATGATGAAATCAGATCAGACCTATTATCATGTTTAATCCCAGTGAGAGTCAAGTTGGGAATTGATAATTTCTTTTTTTTTTTTCCAGAAGATCAGTTTAGTATATATTAAGTAAAGATTTCAACAGTTTGCAACCCCATAGAAACACAAAGTGAAATATACTGTTTGAGTGCTCGTTATAGCATTAAATCTCAATGCACAGCACATTAAGGACAGAGAAACTACATGAGGAGTAAGTGCACAGTGACTCGTATTGTTGACTTTACCAATTGACACTCCTGTTTATGGCATCAGTAATCTCCCTATGCTCCAGTCATGAGTTTCCAAGGCTATGGAAGCCCTCTGAGTTCTCCAACTCTTATCTTATTTAGACAAGGTCATAGTCAAAGTGGAAGTTCTTTCCTCCCTTCAGAGAAAGGTACCTCCTTCTTTGAAGACCTATTCTTTCCACTGGGATCTCACTCACAGAGATCTTTTAGGGTTTTTTTTTTTTTTTTTGCCAGAGTGTCTTGGCTTTCCATGCCTGAAATACTCTCATGGGCTTTTCAACCAGATCCGAATGCCTTTAGGGCTGATTCTGAGGCCAGAGTGCTGTTTAGGACATCTGCCATTCTATGAGTCTGCTGAGTACCTCACTTCCCATGTTGGATCACTCTCCCCTTTATTTATTCTATTGGTTAGTATTAGCAGGTACTAGATTTGTTTATGTGCTCCCTTTGACTGTTAGTCCTTTCATTATGATCAATTGTGAACTGAAATTGATCACTTGGACTAGTGAGATGGCATTGGTACATGCCAGCTTGATGGGATTGAATTGGAGTCCCTGGTATGTTTCTAACTCTACCATTTGGGGCAAGTCGGCCTGAAAATGTCCCAAATTATACACCTCTTCCCTCTCTTATTCCCACTCTTATGTTTAACAGGGATCACATTTCAGTTAAATTTCAACACTTAAGAATAACTGTGTATTAATTACAGAAATAAACCAGTCATATTAAGTAAACAGACAAAAAAAAAACTACTAAGAGGGATAATGTATTAAGTTGTTCATTAACAGTCAGGGCTATGCTGATCAAGTCACCGTTTCTCATAGTGTCCATTTCACTTCAGGAGGTTTCCTTTTTGGTGTTCAGTCAGTTGTCACCGATCAGGGAGAACATATGGCATTTGTCCCTTTGGGACTGGCTTACGTCACTCAGCATGATGTGTTCCAGATTCCTCCATTTTGTTGCAAATGACTGGATTTCGTTGTTTCTTACTGCGGTATAGTATTCTAAAGAGTACATATCCCATAATTTCTTTATCCAGTCTACCGTTGATGGGCATTTAGGTTGGTTCCAGGTCTTAGCTATTGTGAATTGTGCTGCAATAAACATTAGGGTGCAGACCACTTTTTTGTTTGCCAATTTAAATTCATTTGGGTAAATTCCAAGGAGTGGGATGGCTGGGTCGAACGGTAGGGTTATATTCAGGTTTCTGAGGAATCTCCAGACTGACTTCCATAGTGGCTTGACCAGTTTGCATTCCCACCAACAGTGGGTTAGTTTCCCTTTTCCCCCACATCCTTGCCAGCATCTGTTGTTGGTAGATTTCTGTATGTGAGCCATTCTAACCAGGGTGAGGTGAAACCTCATTGTGGTTTTGATTTGCATTTCCCTGATTGCTAGTGACCTTGAACATTTTTTCATGTGCCTGTTGGCCATTTGGATTTCCTCTTTTGAAAAATGTCTATTGAAGTCCTTGGCCCATCTCTCAAGTGGGTTGTTGGTTTTGTTTTTGTGGAGTTTCTTGATCTCTTTGTAGATTCTGGTTATTAACCCTTTATCTGTTGCATAGTTTGCAAATATTTTTTCCCATTCTGTCGGTTGTCTCTTCACTCTCCTGACTGTTTCTTTTGCAGTACAGAAACTTCTCAATTTGATGCAATCCTAATAGTTGATTTTGGCTTTGACTGCCTGTGCCTCCTGGGCCTTTTCCAGAAACTCTTTGCCTGTGCCAATATCTTGAAGGGTTTCTCCAATGTTCTCTAATAACTTGATGGTGTCAGGTCGTAGATTTAGGTCTTTAATCCATGTTGAGTGGATTTTTGTGTAAGGTGTAAGGTAGGGGTCTTGCTTCGTGATTCTGCACGTGGAAATCCAGTTTTCCCAGCACCATTTATTGAATAGACTGTCCTTGCTCCAGGAATTGGTTTTAGATCCTTGATCAAATATAAGTTGGCTATAGATGTTTGGGTTGATTTCTGGTGTTTCAATTCTGTTCCATTGGTCTATCCATCTGTTTCTGTACCAGTACCATGCTGTTTTGATTACAACTGCCCTGTAGTATGTCCTGAAATCTGGTATTGAGATGCCTCCGGCTTTGTTTTTGTTGTACAGGATTGCTTTAGCTATTCGAGGTCTCTTGCCTCCATATGAATTTCAGCATCATTTTTTCTAGATCTGAGAAGAATATCTTTGGTATCCTGATCGGAATTGCATTGAATCTATAAATTGCTTTTGGGAGAATGGTGATTTTGATGATGTTGATTCTTCCAATCCATGAGCATGGAAGATTTTTCCATTTTTTGGTATCCTCTTCTATTTTCTTTAAAATTTTGTAATTCTCATCGTAGAGATCTTTAACGTCCTTGGTTAAGTTTATTCCAAGGTATTTGATTGTTTTTGTAGCTATTGTGAATAGGATTGATCTTAGCAGTTCTTTCTCAGCCGTGGCCTTGCTTGTGTATAGAAAGGCTGTTGATCTTTGTTCATTGATTTTATATCCTGCCACTTTGCCAAACTCTTCTATGAGTTACAATAGTCTCTTAGTAGAGTTCTTTGCATCCTCTAAGTAAACAAAAATATCGTCTGCAATGAGGGATAGTTTGACTTCTTCCTTCTCAATTTGTATTCCTTTAATTTCTTTTTCTTGTCTGATGGCTCTGGCTAAAACTTCCAGAACTATGTTAAATAGAAGTGGGGAGAGTGGGCATCCCTGCCTGGTGCCAGATCTCAGTGGAAATGCTTCCAACTTTTCCCCATTCAATAGGACGCTGGCCGTGTGTTTTTCATAAATTGCTTTGATTATATTGAGGAATGTTCCTTCTATACCCAATTTGCTTAGAGTTTTCATCATGAAAGGGTGTTGAATTTTATCGAATGATTTCTCTGCATCAATTGAGATAATCATGTGGTTTTTCTTTTGCAGTCTGTTAATGTGGTGAATCACATTGATTGATTTGCGAATGTTGAACCATCCCTGCATACCAGGGATGAATCCCACTTGGTCTGGTTGGATGATTTTCCTGATGTGTTGTTGTACTCTATTGGCCAGAATTTTATTGAGGATTTTTGCGAATATGTTCATCAGGGATATTAGTCTATAATTTTCTTTCAGTGCTGCATCTTAGTGATTAAGGTGATGCTGGCTTCATAGAAAGAATTTGGGAGGATTCCCTCTTTTTCGATTGTTCTGAATAGTTTGAGAAGTATTGGAGTTATTCTTCTTTAAATGTCTGGTAGAATTCAGCAGTGAATCCATCTGGTCTTGGGCTTTTCTTTGTTGGGAGGGCCTGTATTACTGTTTCAATTTCTGTCTCAGTTATGGGTCTGTTTAGGTTTTCGATGTCTTCCTGGTTCAATTTAGGTAGGTTGCATGTGTCCAGGAATCTATCCATTTCTGATAGGTTTTCCTGTTTGCTGGCATACAAGTCCTTGTAGTAATTTCTGATGATTCTTTTTATTTCTGTGGTGTCTGTTGCTACATTCCCTTTTTCTTCTCTGATTTTATTGATTTGGGTCTTTTCTTTTTTTAGTTAGTTGGGCCAATGGGGTGTCAATTTTGTTTATTTTTTCAAAAATGCAGCTCTTTGGCTGATTTTTGTAATTTTTTTGGATTCAATCCTGTTGATTTCTTCTCTGATTTTAATTATTTCTCTTCTCCTGCTAGATTTGGGTTTGGTTTGCTGCAGTTTTTCTAGGTCCTTGAGATGCGCTGAAAGCTCATTTATTTGGTACCTTTCCAATTTATTGATGTAGGCACCTATTGCTATAAACTTGCCTCTCAGTACTGCTTTTGCTGTATCCCATAAGTTTTGGTATGTTGTGTTGTTATCCTCATTTACTTCCAGAAAGTTTTCAATTTCTCTTTTGATTTCTTGAATGACCCAGTGTTCATTCAGGAGCATGTTGTTCAGTCTCCATGTGTTTGCATACTTTCTAGGGTTTCCTGAGTTGCTAATTTCCAGCTTCATCCAGCTTTGGTCTTAGAAGCTGCATGGTATGATTCTAATTCTTTTAAATTTGCTGAGACTTGCTTTATGACCTAGTATGTGATCAATCCTAGAGAAGGTTCTATGCACTGCTGAGAGGAATGTGAAGTCTTTAGATGTAGGATTGAAAGTTCTGTAGTTATCTGTTAGATCCATTAGGGCAATAGTGTCGATTAAATCTGCTGTTTCCTTGTTGATCTTCTGTCCGGATGATCTGTCTATTTCTGAGAGTGGAGTATTGAAGTCCCCCAGTACTATTGTATTGAAATCTAAATCTCCCTTTAAGTCCCTTAACATATCTTTTAAATAGACCGGTGTCCTGTAATTAGGTGCATATACATTTATAATAGTTACATCTTCCTGTTCAATTGAACCCTTAATCATTATATAGTGTCCCTCTTTGTCTCTCTTAACAGTTTTTGTATTAAAGTTTATTTTTTCTGTTTTTTTTTTTTTGTTTTCTGTTGGCATGGAATATCTTTTTCCAACCTTTTACTTTCAGTCTGCATGCATCTTTGTTAGAGAGATGTGTTTCTTGTAGGGAACAAATAGTTCGGTTGTGTTCCTTGATCCAATCATCCAATCGGTGTCTTTTAACTGAAGAGTTAAGACCATTAATATTTAATGTGACTATTGATATGTAGTGACTTTGCCCTGCCATTTTCCCGGAGATATTTTCTAGTATATGCTTTGAGCTTCCCATACTCTTTTACTGGTGGTTTTTCTTCCTTTACCTTCTTTCATATTCATGGCCGTGTTTCTGTGTTTCTGAGTGTAGCACATCTTTAAGTATCTTTTGCAGGGCCGGACGAGTGGCCACAAAGTCTTTCAATTTCTGTTTGCTATGAAAGGTCTTTATTTCACCTTCATTCACAAACGAGAGCTTAGCAGGATACAATATTCTGGGCTGGCAATTTTTTCTCTTAGTACCTGTGCTATGTCTCGCCATTCCCTCCTAGCCTGTAGTGTTTCTGATGAGAAGTCTGCTGTGAGTCTGATTGGAGATCCTCTGAGAGTAATCTGACGTTTCTCTCTTGCACATTTTAGGATCTTTTCTTTATGTTTCTCTGTGGTAAGTTTAATTACCATGTGTCCTGGTGAGGATCTCTTTTGGTCATGTTTATTGGGGGTTCTATGAGCTTCCTGTACTAGGATGTCTCTGTCCTTCTCCAAACCCGGAAAGTTCTCTGCCAGTATCTCACTAAAAAGGACTTCTAATCCTTTCTCTCTCTCCATGCTTTCAGGAACTCCTAGAACTCGAATGTTGGTTTTTTTTAATAGTATCCTGTAGATTCCCAACAATATTTTTTAGATTTCTAATTTCCTCTTCTTTTCTTTGGTTTGACTGTATCCTTTCCTGTTCTCTGCCTTCTAAGTCCGATATTCTCTCTTCTGCTTCACCCATTCTGTTTTTAAGGCTCTCTAATGTGTTTGTCATTTGATCTATTAAGCTCTTCATTTCATTTTGATTTCTCTTCACTATCACACTTTCCTGCTCTACTAGTTTCTGCGTTTCATTTTGATTCTTCCTTAAAATTTCATTTTCACGAGAGAGATTTTCAATCCTGTCTAATAAGGATTTCTGTAGTTCAAGGATTTGCTTTTGAAAACTTCTAAATGTTCTTATCATAAATTTTTTGAAATCCCTATCTTGCATTTCTTCTATCTCATCATCTTCATAATCTTGGCTTGGGGTGTTTTGTTTATTTGGAGGCATCATAATGTCATCGTTTATCTTGTTCCCTCGATTTCTGTGTTTATTGCTTGGCATGGTTAATTCTGTTTCCCTCACTGTGAGTTTTTTTTATTATTATTATTATACTATGTCCGTGTTAAGTGGACTGCCTGCTGTTGGAGGAGCCTTGGAGGCTTGAGATGGGTGTGGCCTGAGAGCTCTGCTTGGTTCTTCAGGGTTACAGGTGTGCAAATGTGACACCCTCAGGTTATGCGTGGTAAATCTCTCTTTATTTATTTATTCATTTATTTATTTTATTTTATTTTATTTTTTGTTCAGGAGGTAAGTAATACTGCAAGGCTAAGCAGAATGGATGGTATTTAGCTTCCGCTGGCTTCTACCCAAAGAGTCTGTGCAGGCTCTGTTTCTCCTCTGGACTCCCACTGGGTTGCCTAGGCTACTGAATTGTAGCCTTAACTCTCCCCTTTTATTATGTATATCCCAGCTCTTTGTCTCTTGCTGGCCTTTGCAAGGTTGGCGGAGAGTGGAACTTGTCTGTACCAGTATGCCCCCACCTTTTTATTTATTTATTTATTTATTTTTCCTTCTCCTCTGTAGTCAGTCTGTTGGACTTTCCTGCTTCAAAACCCGCGTCCCTCTAAAATTCTGTCCGTCGTTTCCCTGCCAATGTCTCCGGTTACTGAGCTCACCTCCGCTTCCGGCGCCGATGTGTGGACTCGGAGCCCTGGGCATCCCTCCTCTCCTCACTGGTGTCTTTGTCACTAGACTCCCCTTCCCGCACTGGCGCTCAGACTCTGTGGCTCCCGCAGTTCGGCTTCCGCGTGGTGGGCGTCCCTGCTCTCCAGTAGGTCCTTTGAGTCACAGCGAATAGCTCCGGAAGAGTTTCCTCTGCAATTTTTTCCTGATCCTTTTTCTGAGGCTACCGTAACTCCGCTTTTATTAAACTAAATTTTCCCGGACTATCGGTGCGCGCCCTCACTATTCTGCCATCTTGGCTCCGCCCCCTGTAGTACTTCTTGATGGTTCTTCTAATTTCTGTGGTGTCCTTTATATAACAGCTTCTTTTTCATTTATTAATTTTGGCTTTCTCCCTTTATGTTACTTGCACAAATGGTGGGTGTTTTTTTTTTTTTTTCCAAAAAGCAATTCTTCATTGGTTGCTTCTTTTTTGGTTGTTTTCAATTTTATTTATTTATTTTTTGTTTCTTTCCTCCTACTAATTTTGAGTTTGGTCGGTTCTTGTTTTTCTAAATCCTTAATTTACATTTTAGATAAATTATTTGATGCTTTTCCTATTTCTCAATGTAGGCACTAATTGTTATAATCTTTCTTCTTAACACTACTTTCGCTATATCCTGTAAGTTTTGATACACTGTGTTGTCATTCATTTCTAGGAATTTTTAAATTTCCCTTTTGAGTTTTCCTGTGTTCCACTGTTCATTCAAGAGCATTTTGTTTGGTCTCCATGTGTTTAAATATTATTTTAGACTTTCTTAAGTTGTTAATTTCCAGCTTGATACTATTGTGATAAAAATGGTATATGATATAATTTCAGTTTTTTTAAAAGTTGTTGAGATTTGCTTTATGGCCTAGCATATAGTCTATTGTAGAAGAAGTTCCATGCACTGATGAAAAAAATGTGTATTCTGCAGCTGTTGGATGAAATGTTATGTAGGTATCAATTAAATCCATTTCGTTAATAGTCTAGATTAGTTCTACTGTTTCTTTGTTGATTTGTTGTCTACCTGATCTGTGATGGAAATGGGTGTTGAAGTCCCCCATTATTATTATATCATAGCCTATGTTTCCCTATAGATTCATTGATATTTATTTTTTTCAATAGCCAGATGTTAGCACTGGGTGCATATTAATTTATAGTAGCTTCATCTTACTGTTGAGTTAATCATTGCATGATGACCTTGTTTATATCTTGTAATAGTTTTTGTTTTAATATATATTTTGTCTGATATTAGGATGGCTACTCCTGCTCATTTTTGCTATCCACTGGCATGGGATGTCTTATTCCATCCTTTCACTTTAATCTTTGTGTGTCTTTATTGCCTAGACATTTTTCGTCTAGATAGATGGGTCTTGTTTTTTAATGCATTCAACCCATGTATTTCTTTTAACTGGAGAATTTAGATAATTTACTTTCAAGGTTAATATTTTTTAAATTATTATTTAATAAATATAAATTTCCAAAGTACAGCTTTTGGATTACAGTGGCTATTTTTCCCCCATAACCTCACTCACACCCGCAAGCATCCCATCTCGCACTCCCTCAACCATCCCATTCTTTTCATTTTCAATTATCTTTATATACAGAAGATCAATTTAGTATATACTAAGTAAAGATTTCAACAGTTTGCACCCACACAGAAACACAAAGTGTAAAGTACTGTTTGAGTACTAGTTATACCATTAATTCACATAATACAACACATTAAGGACAGAGATTCTACACGGGGTGTAAGTGCACAGTGACTCCTGTTGTTGACTTAACAATTTGACACTCTTATTTATGGCATCAGTAATCATCCGAGGCTCTTGTCATGAGATGCCAAGGCTATGGAAGCCTTTTAAGTTTGCCAACTCCGATCTTATTTAGACAAGGTCATAGTCAAAGTGGAAGTTCTCTCCTCCCTTCAGAGAAAGGTACCTCCTTCTTAGATGGCCCGTTTTTTCCACTGGGATCGCATTCACAGAGGACTTTCATTTAAGTCTTTTTTTTTTTTTTTGCCAGAGTGTCTTGGCTTTACATGCCTAAAATACTCTCATGGGCTCTTCAGCCAGATCTAGATGCCTTAAGGGCTGATTCTGAGGCCAGAATTGTGTTTAGGACATCCACCATTCTATGAGTTTACTGTGTATCCTGCTTCCCATGTTGGATCATTCTCTCCTTTTTAATACTATCATTTAGTATTAGGAGACACTAGTCTTGTTTATGTGATCCCTTTGACTCTTAATCCTATCATTATGATCAATTGTGAATTGAAATTGATCACTTTGACTAGTGAGATGGCATTGGTACATGCCACCTTGATGGTATTGAATTGGAATTCCCTGGCACATTTCTAACTCTGCCATTAGGGGTAAGTCCGATTGAGCATGTGCCGTGCTATACATTTCCTCCCTGTCTTATTCCCACTCTTATATTTAACAGGGATCACTTTTCAGTTAAATTTAAACGCCTAAGGATAATTATGTGTTAAAGACTTCAACCAATGATATTAAGTAGAACAAAAAAAAATACTAAAAGGGATGAAATAGTAAGTTGTTCCTTGACAGTCAGGACAAGGGCTGATCAAGTCACTATTTCTCATAGTGACCCTTTCACTTCAACAGGTTTCCTTTTTGGTACTCGGTTAGTTGTCACCGATCAGGGAGAACATATGATATTTGTCCCTTTGGGACTGGCTTAATTCACTCAGCATGATGTTTTCCAGATTCCTCCATCTTGTTGCAAATGACCGGGTTTTGTTGTTTTTGACTGCTGTATAGTATTCTATAGAGTACATATCCCATAATTTCTTTATCCAGTCTACCGTTGATGGGCATTTGGGTTGATTCCAGGTCTTAGCTATTGTGAATTGAGCTGCAAGAAACATTGAGGTGCAGACAGCTTTTTTATTTGCCAATTTAATTTCCTTTGGGTAAATTCCAAGGAGTGGGATGACTGGGTTGAATGGTAGGGTTATATAGAGGCTTCTGAGGAATCTCCCGACTGACTTTCATAGTGGCTTAACCAGTTTTCATCCCCAATGCAGTGGTTTAGTGTCCCTTTTTCCCCACATCCTCGCCAGCATCTGTTGTTGGTAGATTTCCGTATGTGAGCCATTCTAACTGGAGTGAGGTGAAACCGTGTTGTGGTTTTGATTTGCATTTCCCTGATTGCTAGTGATCGTGAACATTTTTTCATGTGCCTGTTGGCCATTTGGATGTCCTCTTTTGAAAAATGTCTATTGAGGTCCTTGGCCCCTCTCTCAAGTTGTTTGTTTGTTTTGTTTTTGTGGAGTTTTGATCTCTTTGTAGATTCTGGTTTTTAATCCTTTATCTGTAGCATAGTTTGCAAATATTTTTTCCCACTCTTTTGTTTGCTTCTTCACTCTCCTGACTGTTTCTTTTACAGTACAGAAACTTCTTAATTTGATGCAGTCCCAAATGTTAATTTTGGCTTTGACTGCCTACGCCTCCAGGGTCTTTTCCAGGAAGTCTTTGCCAGTACCTATATCTTGTAGGGTCTCTCCAATGTTCTCTAATAATTTGATGGTGTCGGGTCGTAGATTTAGGTCTTTAATCCATGTTGAGTGGATTTTTGTGTAAGGTGTAAGGTGTAAGGTAGGGGTCTTGCTTCATGCTTCTGCACGTGGAAATCCAATTTTTCCATCACCATTTATTGAATAGACTGTCCTCGCTCCAGGAATTGGTTTTGGATCCTTGATCAAATGTTAGTTGGCTATAGATGTTTGGGCTGATTTCTGGTGTTTCTATTCTGTTCCATTGGTCTATCCATCTGTTTCTGTACCAGTACCATGCTGTTTTGATCATAACTGTCCTGTAGTATGTCCTGAAATTTGAAATTGTGATGCCTCTGGCGTTGTTTTTTAGTACAAGATTGCTTTAGCTATTCGAGATCTCCTGTGTCGCTATATAAATTTCAGCATCATTTTTTCCAGATCTTAGAAGAAGGTCTTCAGTATCTTCATTGGTATTGCATTGAATCTATAAATTGCTTTGGGGAGAATGGAGATTTTGATGATGTTGATTCTTCCAATCCATGAGCATGGAAGATTTTTCCATTTCTTGGTATCCTCTTCTATTTCTTTCTTTAAGATTTTGTAATTCTCATCGTAGAGATCTTTAACGTCCTTGGTTAAGTTTATTCCAAGGTATTTGATTGTTTTTGTAGCTATTGTGAATGGGATTGATCTTAGAAGTTCTTCCTCAGCCATGGCATAGCCTGTGTATACAAAGGCTGTTGATTTTTGTGCATTGATTTTATACCCTGCTACTTTGCCAAACTCTTCTATGAGTTCTACTAGTCTCTTAGTAGAGTTCTTTAGGTGCCCTAAATAAAGAATCATATCATCTGCAAAAAGGGATAGTTTGAGTTCTTCCTTCCCAGTTTGTATCCATTTAATATCTTTTGCTTGCCTAATGGCTCTGGCTAAAACTTCTAGAACTATATTGAATAGCAGTGGTGAGAGTGGGCATCCCTGTCTGGTACCAGATCTCAGTGGAAATGCTTCCAGCTTTTCCCCATTCAATAGGATGTTGGCTGTGGGTTTTTCATAAATTGCTTTGATTGTATTCAGGAATGTTCCTTCTATACTCAATTTGCTTAGAGTTTTTATCATGAAAGGGTGTTGTATTTTATCAAATGCTTTCTCTGCATCTATTGAGATAATCATATGGTTTTTCTTCTGCAGTCTGTTAATGTGGTGTATCGCATTGATTGATTTGCGAATGTTGAACCATCCCTGCATACCAGGGATAAATCCCACTTTGCCTGGGTGGATGATCTTTCTGATGTGTTGTTGCATTCTATTGGCCAGAATTTTATTGAGGATTTTTGCGAATATGTTCATCAGGGATATTGGTCTGTAATTCTCTTTTAATGCTGCATCTTTTTCCGGCTTAGGGATTAAGGTGATGCTGGCTTCATAGAAAGAATTTGGGAGGATTCCCTCTTTTTCAATTGTTCTGAATAGTTTGAGAAGTATTGGAGTTAGTTCTTCTTTAAATGTCTGGTAGAATTCAGCAGTGAATCCATCTGGTCTTGGGCTTTTCTTTGTTGGGAGGGCCTGTATTACTGTTTCAATTTCTGTCTCAGTTATGGGTCTGTTTAGGTTTTCTATGTCTTCCTGGTTCAATTTAGGTAGGTTGCATGTGTCCAGGAATCTATCCATTTCTGATAGGTTTCCCTGTTTGCTGGCATACAAGTCCTTGTAGTAATTTCTGATGATTCTGTGGTGTCTGTTGTTACATTCCCTTTTTCACCTCTGATTTTATTGATTTGGGTCTTTTCCCTTCTTTCTCTTGTGTAATTTTCTTTTTTTTTTTTTTCAGAAATCCATCTCTTTGGCTGATTTTTTGTATTTTTTTTGTATTCAGTCCTGTTGATTTCTTCTCTGATTTTAATTATTTCTCTTCTCCTAGTAGATTTGGGTCTGGTTTGCTGTAGGTTTTCTAGATCCTTGAGATGAATTGAAAGCTCATTTATTTGGTGCCTTTCCAATTTATTGATGTAGGCACCTATTGCTATAAACTTTCCTCTTAACACTGCTTTTGCTGTATGCCATAAGTTTTGGTATGTTGTGTTGTTATCCTCATTTACTTCCAGAAAGTTTTTGATTTCTCTTTTGATTTCTTCGATGACCCAGTGTTCATTCAGGAACATGCTGTTCAGTGTCCATGTGTTTGCATATGCTCTAGGGATTCCTGAGTTGCTAATTTCCAACTTCATTCCCCTAAGGTCTGAGAAGCTGCATGGTATGATTCTAATTCTTTTGAATTTGCTGAGACTTGCTTTATGGCCTAGTATGTGGTCAATCCTAGAGTAGGTTCCATGTACTGCTGAGAAGAATGTGAATTCTTTAAGTGTAGGATGAAAAGTTCTGTAGATATCTGTTAGATCCATTTGGGCTATAGTGTCATTTAAATCTGCTATTTCCTTGTTGATCTTCTGTCCGTTTGATCTGTCTATTTCTGAGAGTTTTTTTTTTTTGTTCTACTTAATAGTATTGGTTGAATTCTGTAATTAATACACAGTTATTCTTTGTTTTCAACATTTTTTGTATTTAATGAATATAATTTTCCAAAGTACAGCTTATGGATTACAATGGCTTCTCCTCCATAACTTCCCTCCCACCCGCAACCTTCCCCTTTCTCGCCTCCTCTCCCCTTCCATTAACATTGAGATTCATTTTCATTTCTCTTACATACAGAAGATCAGTTTAGTATATATTAATGTAAAGATTTCAATAGTTTGCACCCACATAGAAACACAAAGTGAAAAATACTGTTTGAGTACTTGTTATAGCATTAAATCATAATGTACAGCACATTAAGGACCGAGATACTACATGAGGAGTAAGTGCACAGTGACTCCTGTTGTTGACTTAACAAATTGACACACTTGTTAATGGCATCAGTAATCTCTGTAGGCTCCAGTCATGAGTTTCCAAGGTATGGAAGCCTTTTGAATTCACCGACTCTTATCACATTTAGACAAGGTCATAGTCAAAGTGGAAGTTCTCTCCTCCCTTCAGAGAAAGCTACCTCCTTCTTTGATGACCTGTTCTTTCCACTGGGATCTCACTCACAGAGATCTTTCATTTAGGTCATTTTTTTTGCCAGGGTGTCTTGGCTTTCCATGCCTGAAATACTCTCATGGGCTTTTCAGCCGGATCCGAATGCCCTAAGGGCTAATTCTTAGGCCAGAGTTCTGTATAGGACAGCTGGCATTCTATGAATCTGCTGAATACACAGTTATTCTTAAGTGTTGAAACTTAACTGAAAAGTGATCCCTTTTAAATATAAGAGTGGGAATAAGAGAGGGAAGAGATGTACATTTTGGGACATGCTCAATCGGACTTGCCCCAAACGGTAGAGTTAGAAACATACCAGGGGATTCCAATTCAATCCCATCAAGGTGGCAGGTACCAATGCCATCTCACTAGTCAAAGTGATCAATTTCAATTCACAATTGATCACAATAATAGGATTAAGAGTCAAAGGGATCACATACACAAGACTTGTGTCTGAATAATACTAACAGATAGAATAAAAAAGGAGAGAATGAACCAACACGGAAAGCGGGATGCACAGCAGACTCATAGAATGGCGGAAGTCCTAAACAGCACTCTGGCCTCAGAATCAGCCCTTAAGGCATTTGGATCCAGCTGAAAAGTCCATGAGAGTATTTCAGGCATGGAAAGCCAGGACACTCTGTCAAAAAAAAAAAAATGACATAAATGAAGGATCTCCACGAGTGAGATCCCAGTGGAAAGAATAGGTCATCAAGAAGGAGGTACCTTTCTGTGAAGGGAGGAGAGAACCTCCACTTTGACTATGACCTTGTCTAAATATGATTGGAGTCGGTGAACTCCAAAGGCTTCCATAGCCTTGGCAACTCATGATAAGAGCCTTGGATGATTACTGATGCCATAAACAAGAGTGTCATTTTGTTAAGTCAACAACAGGAGTCACTGTGCACTTACACCTCATGTAGGATGTCTGTCCTTAATGTGCTGTACATTATGATTTAATGCTATAACTAGTACTGAAACAGTATTTTTCACTTTGTGTTTCTGTGTGGGTGCAAACTGTTGAAATCTTTACTCAATATATAGTAAACTGATCTTCTGTATATAAATATATTTGAAAATGATTCTTGATTTG
The DNA here is from genome assembly GCF_964237555.1 of Oryctolagus cuniculus. Lineage (NCBI taxonomy): Eukaryota > Metazoa > Chordata > Mammalia > Lagomorpha > Leporidae > Oryctolagus > Oryctolagus cuniculus. The sequence goes on from NC_091433.1 coordinate 88,994,746, forward strand.
AATGTAAGGGGAGAGGGAGTGGGAAAGGAGAGGATTGTGGGTGGGAGGGAAGTTATGTGGGGGAAGCCATTGTAATCCATATGCTGTGCTTTGGAAATTTATGTTCATTAAATAATTGTTAAAAAAAGAAAATAAAATAGGCCGGCGCCATAGCTCAATAGGCTAATCCTCCGCCTGCGGCGCCGGCACACCGGGTTCCAGTCCCGGTCGGGGCGCCGGATTCTGTCCTGGTTGCCCCTCTTCCAGGCCAGCTCTGTGCTGTGGCCTGGGAGTGCAGTGGAGGATGGCCCAAGTGCTTGGGCCCTGCACCCCATGGGAGACCAGGAGAAGCACCTGGCTCCTGCCACTGGATCAGCGTGGTGCACCGGCCGCAGCGGCCATTGGAGGGTGAACCAACGGCAAAGGAAGACCTTTCTCTCTGTCTCTCTCTCACTGTCCACTCTGCCTGTCAAAAAAAAAAAAAAAAAAAGAAAGAAAATAAAATAATTATAAACAATTACTATCTCTTTTTTCCAGGATCTTACAATCTGTTGTGAGTAATTCCTATAATGGGCACAATGAAGTTTTCAAACTTAATGTGCATTATCTATATTTGTTTACAATACAGATTAAGTAAAATATTGAGAACAAGATCAAGGTAGATGGGAGGGATATATAGAAAGGCCAGATTAAAGGCTAAATAGCAGTACAAAAGGAGTTGGACAGTTTGAGTAGACAGAGAAATATTGTAGAAACATAAAGCTAAGTTCTTTTCAAAGAGGATGGAATTCACAATTAGATCTCATGCTGAATCTTCGCAGGAAGGAAGGATATATATGAATGATTGAAGATATAAAACATAGGTCTTGACAGCTAATTTAATATGAAGTGGGCACATTAAGGAGTAGGAGTGTGAACTAAAAAATTACTATTAATGTGATAACCAGTATTATACACACTTTAGGGGAAATCTTAGGAGTTAGATAGAAATTTGTTAAAATATCTGTTGTAAGAACTACTTTGGCTAAAGGAAGATTGTAAACAATACTTCTATACTGTAATTTATTCTCAATATTGAGTGTTAGGAATAAATACTTGGAAAAAAGTGACAGAAGAGTTTCATTTAAACAATATCAGAGAAGCAGAACAGAGGCAGCACTGAGGATGTAGAATAACCATGAAGTTACATATCAAATTAAGGATTGAGTACCAAACTTATTTACAGACATTATGGCATATGTTTTTGAGGGAGAGCCCTAAAGATGATAGTATATGGATGAAGTATCTATACGTCATAGTTGAGAGAATAGCTCTTGATTCAGGCTACCCAAGTTTGAGTTCTTCAGTAGCTCTCATTAATTATGCTGCCTTAAGATAATTACTTATACTTCCCATTTGATTTTGTTTTTCTTTAATGTGGATAAAAGATTAATTTCACTGGTGTGCTTTGATGATTAAAGGGATAACTCATGTAAATTTTGATAATTGTATTATTATTATGTGAGAGTATCACTAGGGCCACATTTAAAATTGGAATGACACTATTTAGTTGTGAGACAATGAAGACATTCATATGAAAAACTGTTGAGTTTTTCTATGTAGGAATGACACATTTTGACCCATAAATTAAAACTTTTTGTTTTCATTCAATAAGATGTTTTTTTGATTAAGGGTTTTGGTAACCTTAACCAAATGTGATGAGTGCCGAAAGTCATCAAAATCTTTGATTTGTATTTAGAAAATTCAAAACATTTCAACCAATTTTTTTTTTTACTAATATCTTCAAACTTTGAAAGAAGGGCATATTGTACCTCGACTTACTTCAGAACAGGATTTTATGAACTACAGATTTAATTTAGCACAAATTATGAGATTTAAATTGATCATTACAATGAATGTATTTATTTAGTTATAGGGATTATCCAGATTATGTGGGTGCAGTGTTTCCTGGAAAGATATGTGCTCCTCATTATTCTGCAGGAATTGCAGTGGTATGTAATCACTTAATCTTTTTTAATTTTGTTTTAAAAAATTTACACATTTAAAATTTGTCATCAAAATACTGTATATTTTATACAGTTTACATTTGTGTTTATATTTAGAAATTGTATTTGTTGTTTTCCATTACTGGTAAAATTTTGGAGTGTGTAGGAGGAAATTATTTTATAGAAATATTAGATGCAATTAACTGTAATTTTAAGTTAAAGTGGAAATAAAAATACCATAAACAAATACACATACATTCCTGCATACATAGAACAGTACATCATGGAAAGTTATCTGTTAAGAAAATTTTTATAACACCAGATTTTTTCTTTCAAGCAATATTGGGAAAATATTCTTACAGACAAAATAGCTTCCAGTTGAAAGGTGATGTGGCTCTATGAGCCATTCTCCATATATACTAATGCTTTTAAAAACAAGTTTAAATAGTATATGTTTTAAATTGCAAAGTAATTGATGTTAATTATGTCAGATTTGTTAAGTGCATAAAGGAACAGATAAGAAATTATTGTAATCTGACGTACTGTCGCCTCAGTGGAAAACATCACTGGTAATATTTTGTGAGTATATCGAAAAGTTTGTTGAAAGGTGTAATTAAAGGACTTTTTTGGTGAAAACGATATGAGATCTGTGCATAATTATTTTCATAATTTGTTTTCCATGAACCTTTTGAAGACCTCTTTTGTGAATAATTTCACATTATTTTTGCCCCAAAATAATCTTATCCTTTAATTTCATTTCCACTAACTTTTTGAAATATTTCATATCTTCTACTTTGTGTGCTTTTATCTGTTATTGAGGTTCACTCTCTCCTTATATGAATTATTTTTCTACAAAATGGGATTTTGCAACACATAGTTTTCTCTCTTTCTTTTCTTTTCTTTTCTTTTTTTTTTTTTTTTAGGGAAAGGGTTTATTGGGGAAACCCAGCAGGCTGGAGGGAAGGGGCAAAGAGGGAGAAGGAGAGTAAGAGAGAAAGAGGAGAGAGGAGAGGAGAGAGGGGAGTGAGAGAGGAGAGAGGGCTAGAGAGAGTGAGCAGGAGAGAATAGAGAAGCCAAGAGAGCCATGTGTTCAGGAACAGGTCCTTTTAAAACTTTGCTGGAGGGCGGGCAGGGAAGCAGGAGCAGCGAATCCCATTAGGATGGGGGTGGAGCTTGACACCAGTGGTTGGGCCATGTGGCCACCTGGCTTCCAGCAATGGCAGCAGGGGCTAGGGCATAGGATGTAAATCAGGGTGTAGATCATGCCATAGATAAAACTGTGCCAGTTTCCTAACATTCCCCCCTTTTGTTTTTTATAAAGCAGGAGTTGTATGGGATTACATTAGTCCCAAAAGTCCAGGAGAGGTAGAGGGACGATGATCTGTCTTTAGAGCTACTTCCTGCTGACATGGGGTGATGAGGTACTTTTCTCTGGCATGGGGTGATGTCTCAAGCCGCTGTCTCCTTGGTGCCGAGTATGTCCCTGTAGCAGCATTTGGTTGACTGCCTGGTTGCTGAAGGCCTTCGTTTGTTCCATTATAACCTCCTGTAAACACTTAAATAGACACTGTAGTATAAAAGTCAGGGTGAGAATAGCAACCAATGATCCTAAGAGTAGCATTAACCAAGTAATAATGAGAGGATTTCATGGAGGAGAGGAAATGAGGGGGGGGGGTGTCTCTGGACCCTTGTGAGGACAGTTTGATGGATGTGGCTTAAAGCTGATTCCAGCCAAGACTGGGAGAAAAGGCCACTTAAATTTTGTAGGTAGTGGGGTTTGTCTGTAGAGAAATTCTGAACAACCATACAACATTAAGTGGGGGAGAGGACCATCAGTACACACAGGTTGGAAGTAGAGCCATTTGTGGAGGCGAGGCTATGGTTACAAAGGAATGAGGCTCAAGTGGGTTAGATACAGAGGACAGAGTTGTTATTAGAGAACCTAAGAAAGGTGCTATCTAAGCTACAAATAAGTTTTCTGATTGAGAGGCCAATAGAAACTGACAGAAGGGGCTTGATAATAATCAGGTGGGCTTTAAAGCCTTGTAAATTATGAGGCCCAGACTTATCTTTCTCTTCATAGGCTACATCCTAAGGGAGGTGTGAACCTCCTTGGGGAAGCACCCTGTTGACTTCCATTACCTAGGTGGCCTGGGAGGAGAGCTGGCTAGGTAAAGGCAGGTGGCATCTCTAACAGGAAATTTACAGTTCTGCCTGCAATGTTACTGACCCTACTTGGCCATTTTCTCAGCTGTGGTGGTCACTTTAGAAGCTGGGCTGAGTGAAGGGCTTTTCAGCTTGGAGCCAGTAAGAACTGTGGCTCTGACCTGGTCATCCTTCGATTCCAGGGCAGGTCCATTTCCAGGAATCCAACTCTTGGCTGGCAGAGCTACCAGGGCTCATCACCAGCTGACTTCTGCTGAAACCAGGCTTACAGCACATAGTTTTCTAGTACTTAAATTTTTATTATAAAATTAACATATGCACATACTAAATTTTTAAACTATAGATATGTAAAGTAAGAAATGATAGTAAAGTTCTTTCCTTTTTCTGTTTGTGTAGTCTTGCTTAAGAATTTACATTTAAGTTCTTCCATTGATTTAATTTAGTTATTTAAAATATATGCTCTTATTCAACCCCTATTTTGACTTATAAAACTATCAATAGTACTGGTAATACTATCTATGTTTACTGTTATGTTATTATATATTTATTATTTTAAATTTTGAAATCCATGCAGTTTTGTCATAATCCACATTTTTTGTTATCCTTTTTTGTAACTCTTAACAAATTCTGTTTATAAAAGATGTATCTACTCATTTATTTGAAAGCGTTACAGAGAGAGGGAAAGGCAGAGTTAGTCTCCATTTACTGAGTCAGTCTCCGGATGGTTGCCATGGCCAGAGTGGGGCCAAGCCAAAGCCAGAAGTCTGTAACTCCATCTGTCTCCCCCATGAGTGGCAGGGTTCCACATATTTCAGCCATCTTCTGTTGCATTCCCAGTTGCATTAAGCAGGGAACTGGATGGGAAGAGAACAGTCAGGACTCAAACAGGTGCTAGTATGGGATGGCAGCATGACAGGTGGTGACTTATCCTGCTGTGCCACAGTGCTGGCCACTTCATAAACTTTTTGAGACCTATTGCATGCATAGATTTGTAGGTATAACCTATTGCATGCATAGGTTTTTGTAGGTATAACATAGTTGTACATGTCTTATATTTATTTTCAAATTTTTTAAAATTTATAATTTTTTCTATAGGACTTTTGTACTTTGTCTATGGGTTAATGTAATTACAATAGTATTCTTTATATAAGTTACTGGGAGATGAAAGAGGAAAAGGAGATAAATAAAAAATATTGGTATAAGCCCCACTTCCAGCTCTGGTTATAGTCTTAACTGCTTCATTTGTCCACCCACATTCTTTGCTCCTCATTCTTGCATCTTATATTGGTGCAGTTATTTGCTTATTGATCTTTCCTTCGTTCCTGCAGCATATGAGTCCTTGGTACTCTTGTGTTTGTTGGGGTGCCATGGTTTTCTATTGACCAACATATTATCCTTATCTCCACTCTGTCACAACTAATTTTCTTCCTTTTTTTAAGCATTTATTTATTTATTTGAAAGTCAGAGTTACACAAAGAAAGAAGGAAATGCAGAGAGAGAGAGACAGAGAGAGAGAGAGAGAGAGAGAGAGGTCTTCCATCTGCTGGTTCACTCCCCAGCTAGCCCCAATGGCCGAAGCAGCGCCAATCCGAAGCCAGGAGCCAAAAATTCTTCCCGGTCACCCACGCAGGTGCAGGGGCCCAAAGACTTGGGCCATCTTCTACTGCTTTCCCAGGCCACAGCAGGGAGCTGGATCAGAAGTGGAGCAGCCAGGACTCAAATCGGTGCCCTTATGGGAATCTGGCATTGCATATGGTGGCTTTACCAGCTACGCCACAGCACTGGCCCCAACTAATTTCCTTCTAGCTCAATATCTTATCCTGTGCCATGACCCCAATCTCTGCCTATCTGTCCTTTAGCATTAAGAGCCTAAAAATAGCCTTAGGAACCTGTGACATTCTAATTTAATTGCACTATAAATATATTCCATGTGAAAGCATTCTTGCCATATTCCTTTTTTTTTAACTTTTATTTAATAAATATAAATTTCCAAAGTACAGCTTTTGGATTACAGTGGCTTTTTCCCCCATAAATACCCTCCCACCTGCAACCCTCCCATCTCCCGCTCCCTCTCCCATTCCATGCACATCAAATTTCATTATCAATTATCTTTATACATAGAAGATCAATTTAGTATATACTAAGGAAAGATTTCAACAGTTTGCACCCACACAGAAACACAAAGTGTAAAGTACTGTTTGAGTACTAGTTATACCATTAAGTCACATAGTACAATACATTAAGGCCAGAGATCCTACATGGGGAGTAAGTGCACAGTGACTCCTGTTGTTGACTTAACACACTGACACTCTTGTTTATGGTTGCAGTAATCACCCTAGGCTCTTGTCATGAGTTCCCAAGGCTATGGAAGCTTTTTGAGTTCGCCAACTCTGATCTTAATTAGACAAGGCCATAGTCAAAGTGGAAGTTCTCTCCTCCCTTCAGAGAAAGGTACCTCCTTCTTTGATGGCCTGTTCTTTCCACTGGGATCTCACTCACTCACAGAGATCTTTCATTTAGGGTGTTTGTTTTTTTTTTTTTTTTTTTTTTGCCAGAGTGTCTTGGCTTTCCATGCCTGAAATACTCTCATGGACTCTTCAGCTAGATCCAGATGCCTTAAGGGCTGATTCTGAGGCCAGAGGACATCTGCCATTCTATGAGTCTGCTGTGTATCCTGCTTCCCATGTTGGATCATTCTCTCCTTTTTAATACTTTTATTTAGTATTAGGAGACACTAGTCTTGTTTTTGTGATCCCTTTGACTCTTAGACTTATCACTATGATCAGTTGTGAACTGAAACTGATCACTTGGACAAGTGAGATGGCATTGGTACATGCCACCTTGATGGTATTGAATTGGAATTCCCTGGCACATTTCTAACTCTACCGTTTGGGGCAAGTCCAATTGAGCATGTCCCATATTGTACATCTTCTCCCTCTCTTATTCCCACTCTTATATTTAACAGGGATCACTTTTCAGTTAAATTTAAACACCTAAGAATAATTACGTGTTAATTAAAGAGTTCAACAATTGTATTAAGTAGATCAAAAAATACTAAAAGGGATGAAGTATTAAGTTGTTCCTTGACAGTCAGGACAAGGGCTGATCAAGTCACTGTTTCTCGTAGTGTCCATTTCACTTCAACAGGTTTCCTTTTTGGTGCTAGGTTACTTGTCACTGATCAGGGAGAACATATGATATTTGTTCCTCTGGGACTGGCTCATTTCACTCAGCATGATGTTTTCCAGATTCCTCCATTTTGTTGCAAATGACCGGATTTCATTGTTTTTTTGCTGTTGTGTAATATTCTATAGAGTACATATCCTACAATTTCTTTATCCAGGCTTCTGTTGATGGGCATTAAGGTCCAGGTCTTAGCTCTTGTGAATTGAGCTGCAATAACCATTAAGGTGCAGACAGCTTTTTTATTTGCCAATTTAATTTCCTTTGGGTAAATTCCAAGGAGTGGGATGACTGGGTTGTATGGTAGTGTTATATTCAAGTTTCTGATGAATCTTCAAAATGACTTCCATAGTGACTTTACCAGTTTTCATTCCTAACACAGTGGGTTAGTGTCCCTTTTTCCCCTCCTCTTCGCCAGCATCTGTTGTTGGTAGATTTCTGAATGTGAGCCATACTAACTGGGGTGAGGTGAAACCTCATTGTGGTTTTGATTTGCATTTCCCTGATTGCTAATGACCTTGAATTTTTTCATGTGCCTGTTGGCCATTTGGATTTCCTCATTTGAAATAGTCTATTGAGGTCCTTGGCCCATCTCTTAAGTGGGTTGTTGGTTTTGTTTTTGTGGAGTTTCTTGATCTCTTTGTAGATTCTGGTTATTAACCCTTTATCTGTTGCATAGTTTGCAAATATTTTTCCCATTCTTTCGGTTGCTTCTTCCTTCTCCTGACTGAGTCTTTTGCCGTACTTAAACTTCTCAAATTGATGAAATCCTGATTGTGAATTCTGGCTTTGACTGCCTGTGCTTCTGGAGTCTTCCAAGAAGTCTCTGCCTGTGCCAATATCTTGCAGGGTTTCTCCAATGTTCTCATAATTTGATGGTGTCAGGTCATAGATTTAGATCTTTAATCCATGTTGAGTGGATTTTTGTGTAAGGCGTAAGGTAGGGGTCTTGCTACTATTTTGTTGAGGATTTTTGCACCTATGTTCATCAGGGATATTAGTCTGTCTTTTTTGTTTCTTTTTCTGGTTTTGGAATGAAGGTGATGCTGGCCTCATAGAAGGAGTTTGGGAGGATTTCCTCCCTTTTAATTGTATAGAATAGCTTGAGAAGAATTAGAATTTGTTCTCTGAAAGTCTGGTAGAATTCAGTAGTGAAGCTGATCCTGGACTTTTCTTTTTTGGAAGGGTCTTCATTTCTACAAATCTCTGTGTTGGTTATTGGTCTTTTGAGGTCTTCTTTGCCTTTGTGATTCAATTTTAGTAGATTGTGTATGTCTAAGAATCTATCCATTTCTTCTAGATTTTCTGTTTTGTTGGCATATAGCAATTGTAGCAATTCCTGATGATTAATTTTATTTCTGTGGTATCTGCAATTACATCTCCTTTTCATCTCTGATCTTATTAGTTTGGATCTTCTTTTGTTTAGTTGGGCCAGTGTATATTAATTTTTTTTTTTGAAAAACCATCTCTTCATTTCACTGATCTTTTATACTTTTTTGTTTCAATTTTGTTTATTCTCTTATTTTAATTATTTCTTTTCTCCTACTAATTTTATTTTTGGGAATATACTTTTTCTGCTTTCTCCTGTCATTTTCCTGTCATCCAAAGCAGTAAGTCTTCATCCTATTCAACCATCTTGGAATATATATCTGCAAATTGCTTCTTTAAAAATGTTTTTAATGAATTGAAAAGCAACATAGTATAAATGTTTTTGTTGTATTAAAAAGGATCCAAAATTTTTAAAGAATGAATTTTTAGATACAATTCTGCAATGAAAAGGAAACTATATTTTGATATAAGAATGTTTGTCAAACAGATTTTAAAAATTTTAAAATCAGAAAGTGTTTAAATTATTTCTAATTTTCTTTTTTTTAAAATTTGACAGGCAGAGTTAGACAGAGAGAGAGAGGCAGAGAGAAAGGTCTTCCTTCTGTTGGCTCACCCCCCAAATGGCCACTATGGCCAGCATGCTGCACCAATCTGAAGCCAGGAGCCAGGTGCTTCTCCTGGTCTCCCATTTGGGTGCAGGGCCCAAGCACTTGGGCCATCCTCCACTGCACTCCCGGGCCACAGCAGAGAGCTGGACTGGAAGAGGAGCAGCCGTGATTAGAACCCGGTTCTCATATCGGATGCCAGCCCTGCAGGATTAACCAAGTGAGCCACAATGCTGGCCAAAATTATTTCTAATTTTCAAGAAAAAAAATCGAACTGTTACATCCCAGTAATAAAGTGTGTTCCTGTATGCACATCCTGCATACTCTGAAAATGTTAACATTTCTAAAGTTTGTGAGACAAGAGAATAGATTTAAATAGTTAGTGAATGTTTTTCCCATTAATTATACTATGAAACACTTTTATTGTTTTATCTGACTATGCATTGACCTGTTTTCTCCCTGAAAAATGGGTTTATATCAACACTGCAACTAATAATAAAAATATATGAGATATTTAACTACCTGAGTGACCTCAATCATACATAAAACATGATTTATTGAATAAAATCCAAAACATTAGAATGACATATCATGTGTAGATTTACACTTATATGTTAAATTAGGATAAAACTAAAAGAGCACATCACATAGATGGCCATTTCAGATTATCAGTTTCAATATTTTCTATCATAAACACCAAAATCTTGATCACTAATAAGAAATTTCTTGAAATATAAAAATGTAACAGATAATTAAAATATTTACTTTATAATACAAACTGTCTATACAGTTCACTATTTCTTTTTTTTTCTTTTTTTTTTTTTTTGACAGGCAGAGTGGACAGTGAGAGAGAGAGACAGAGAGAAAGGTCTTCCTTTGCCGTTGGTTCACCCTCCAATGGCCGCCGCGGCCGGTGCGCTGCGGCCAGCGCACCGCGCTGATCCGATGGCAGGAGCCAGGAGCCAGGTGCTTTTCCTGGTCTCCCATGGGGTGCAGGGCCCAAGCACCTGGGCCATCCTCCACTGCACTCCCTGGCCACAGCAGAGGGCTGGCCTGGAAGAGGGGCAACCGGGACAGAATCCGGCGCCCCAACCGGGACTAGAACCCGGTGTGCCGGCGCCGCTAGGCAGAGGATTAGCCTAGTGAGCCGCGGCGCCGGCTATACAGTTCACTATTTCTAAACAGTCTATCTGATTGGGAACTGTGGCACTTTCTTTTAACTAAAACCCTGAGTTGGAAGTTTATTAAAGTAATAAAAGTACAACCACGATCATCCTGTTGAGATGATCATATTTTTGTCCTCCTTCTGTTGATGTAATATGTACATTGATTGGCTAATGTTGAGATGTTGAGCCATCCTTTCATCCCTGGGATAAATCCCACTTGATTTTTTTTTGATGTATCAATTTTCTAGCACTTTGTTGAGCGTTTTTTTTTTTATGTTCACTAGGGAGACTGGTCTAAAGTTGTTTTTTTTTTTTTTTTTTTTGGTCATGTCTTTGGTATCAGAGTAATGTTGGCCTTAAAGAAAGAATTTGAAAGTACTGGTACAGAAACAGATGGATAGACCAATGGAACAGAATTGAAACACCAGAGATCAACCCAAACATCTATAGCCAACTTATATTTGATCAAGGATCTAAAACCAATTCCTGGAGCAAGGACAGTCTATTCAATAAATGGTGCTGGGAAAATTGGATTTCCACGTGCAGAAGCATGAAGCAAGACCCCTACCTTACACCTTACACAAAAATCCACTCAACATGGATTAAAGACCTAAATCTACGACCTGACACCATCAGGTTACTGGAGAACATTGGAGAAACCCTTCAAGATATTGGCACAGGCAAAGAATTTCTGGAAAAGACCCTGGAGGCGCAGGCAGTCAAAGCCTAAATCAACTATTGGGATTGCATCAAATTGAGAAGTTTCTGTACTGCAAAAGAAACAGTCAGGAGAGTGAAGAGACAACCGACAGAATGGGAAAAAATATTTGCAAACTATGCAACAGATAAAGGGTTAATAACCAGAATCTACAAAGAGATCAAGAAACTCCACAAAAACAAAACCAACAACCCAATTAAGAGATGGGCCAAGGACCTCAATAGACATTTTTCAAAAGAGGAAATCCAAATGGCCAACAGGCACATGAAAAAATGTTCAAGATCACTAGCAATCAGGGAAATTCAAATCAAAACCACAATGAGGTTTCACCTCACCCCGGTTAGAATGGCTCACATGCAGAAATCTGCCAACAGCAGATGCTGGCGAGGATGTGGGGAAAAAGGGACACTAACCCACTGTGTTGGGAATGCAAACTGGTCAAGCCACTATGGAAGTCAGTCTGGAGATTCCTCAGAACCTGAAGATAACCCTACCATTCAACCCAGCCATCCCACTCCTTGGAATTTACCCAAAGGAATTTAAATTTGCAAACAAAAAAGCGGTCTGCACCCTAATGTTTATTGCAGCTCAATTCACAATAGCCAAGACCTGGAACCAACCTAAATGCCCATCAACTGTAGACTGGATAACGAAATTATGGGATATGTACTCTTTAGAATACTATACCGCAGTAAGAAACAATGAAATCCAGTCATTTGCAACAAGATGGAGGAATCTGGAACACATCATGCTGAGTGAAATAAGCCAGTCCCAAAGGGACAAATACCATATGTTCTCCCTGGTCGGTGACAACTGACTGAACACCAAAAAGGAAACCTCCTGAAGTGAAATGGACACTATGGGAAACGGTGACTTGATCAGCATAACCCTGACTGTTAATGAACAACTTAATACATTATCCCTCTTAGTAGTTTTTTTGTCTTTTCTGCTTAATATGACTGGTTTAATTCTGTAATTAATACACAGTTATTCTTAAGTGTTGAAAATTAACTGAAAAGTGATCCCTGTTAAACATAAAAGTGGGAATAAGAGAGGGAAGAGATGTATAATTTGGGACATGCTCAAGCTGACTTGCCCCAAATGGTAGAGTTAGAAACATACCAGGGGATTCCAATTCAATCCCATCAAGGTGGCATGTACCAATGCCATCTCACTAGTCCCAGTGATCAATTTCAGTTCACAATTGATTATAATGAAAGGACTAAGAGTCAAAGGGAGCACATAAACAAGTCTAGTACCTGCTAGCACTAACCGATAGAATAAATAAAGGGGAGAGTGATCCAACATGGGAAGTGAGATACTCAGCAGACTCATAGAACGGCAGATGTCCTAAACAGCACTCTGGCCTCAGAATCAGCCCTAAAGCCATTTGGATCTGGCTGAAAAGCCCATGAGAGTATTTCAGGCATGGAAAGCCAAGACACTCTGGCAAAAGATCTCTGTGAGTGAGATCCCAGTGGAAAGAACAGGCCATCAAAGAAGGAGGTACCTTTCTCTGAAGGGAGGAGAGAACCTCCACTTTGACTATGACCTTGTCTAAACAAGATAAGAGTCGTAGAACTCAGAGGGCTTCCATAGCATTGGAAACTCATGACTGGAGCATAGGGAGATTACTGATGCCACAGATAAGAGTGTCAATTTGTAAAGTCAACAACAGGAGTCACTGTGCACTTACTCCTCATGTAGGTTCTCTGTCCTTAATGTGCTGTGCATTGAGATTTAATGCTATAACGAGTACTCAAACAATATATTTCACTTTGTGTTTCTATGGGGGTGCAAACTGTTGAAATCTTTACTTAATGCGTACTAAACTGATCTTCTGTAAAAAAAAAAAAAAAAGAAATTATCAATTCCCAACTTGACTCTCACTGGGATTAAACATGACAATAGGTCTGATCTGATTTCATCATCATTTAAAAAAAATCATCTATTATTTTTCACTTTATGTTTCTGTGTGGGAGCAAACTGTTGAAATCCTTACTTAATGTATGCTAAGCTGATCTTCTGTATATTAAGATAATCGAAAATGAATCTTGATGTGAATGGAAGGGGAGAGAGAGTGGGAAAGGGGAGGGTTGTGGTTGGGAGGGACGGTATGGGGGGGAAGCCATTGTAATCCATAAGTCGTACTTTGGAAATTTATATTCATGAAATAAAAGTTAAAAAAAAGAAAAAGAATTCCCTTCCTTTCTGCCGGCACCACGGCTCAATAGGCTAATCCTCCGCCTGCGGCACTGAAACCCCAGGTTCTAGTCCTGGTCGGGGCACCGGATTCTGTCCTGGTTGCTCGTCTTCCAGTCCAGCTCTCTGCTGTGGCCCGGGAGTGCAGTGGAGAATGGCCCAAGTGCTTGGGCCCTACACCCACATGGGAGACCAGGAGAAGCACCTGGCTTCGGGCTTCTTATCAGCGCAGTGTATTGGTCATTGGGGGCGGTGAACCAATGGAAAAAGGAAGACCTTTCTCTCTGTGTCTCTCTTTCACTTTCCACTCTGCCTGTCAAAAAAAAAAAAAAAAAAAGAATTCCCTACCTTTCAATTTTTAATGGGATAGTTGAGAATAATTGGTGTTATTCTTTTTTAAAAGCTTGGTAGAATTCAGACATGAATCAATATGATCCTGAGATACTCTTTGTTGGGAATTTTTTTAAATTACTGATTCAATCTTATAACTTGTTATTGATGTATTCAGGTTTAAAAATATCTTCTTAGTTCAATTCTGGTAAATTTTTGGAACCTAAATATTTATCCATTTATTCTAGGTTTCCTAGTTTTGTGGATTGTAGTGGATCATAGTAGTAAATAATGATCATTTGTATTTCTATGGTGTCAGGTATAAAAACATCTGTTGTTCATTGCTGATTTTATTTATTTGAAGCTTCTCTGTTTTCTTTGATTAGCTAAAGGTTTATATCATGGAAGATAAAACAAGTATATATATTCTCATAAGAGAATTTGGTAAAGTTACAGGCTATATAATTAATATTCAGAAAACAATAGCTTTTTTATATACAGACAGTGTCATGGTTGAAAAAGTATTTGTAGGATCACTCTCTTTCACAATAGCTACAAAAATTTTAAAACCTTGGAAGACATTTAACCACGGAAGTGAAAGATCTCTATGATGGAAATTACAAAACATTTAAGAAAGAAATAGAAGAAAACACAAAAAATGGAAGATGTTTTCCATTATCATGGATTGGAAGAATTAATATCATCGAGCATCCATACTACTGAAAGAAATTTTCAGATTCAATGACATTTTTCTCAGACCTAGAAATAATGTTGCTAAAATTCAAATGGAAACACAGGAAACGCCTATAGCTAAAGCAATCTTAAACAACGAAAACAAAACCAGAGGCATCACAATACCAGAATGAAGACATACTACAGGGCAGTTATAATAAAACAGCTTGGTACTGGCACAGAAAAAGACATGTAGATCAGTGGAACAAAATAGTAATTCCCAAAATCAATCCACACATCTACAACCAAGTAATATTTGACAAAGGAACTAAAATCCATCCTTGGAGAAAGAATAGTCTCTTCAACAAATAGTGCAAGGAAAATTGGATCTACTTTTGCCGAAGTATGAAACAAGACCCCTAACTTCCACCTTCTACAGAAATAAACTCAAAATGGATCGAAGATCTAAATGTACAACCTGATTCCATCAAATAACTAGAGGAATATATTAGGGATTTCTGCAAGACATTTGCATAGGCAAAGACCTCAGGCAAGCAAAACCCAAGTAGACATGAGGGATTATGTAAAGCTGAGCAGGTTCTGTTCTGCAAAGGAAACACTCAGCAAAGGGGTGAGGCAACCACATCAGAAAGAGAGGCAATATTTGCAAACTCTGCAACTGATGAAGGATTAATAATCAGAATCTGTTAAGAGCTCAACAAACTCAACAACAACAAAACAGTCCAGTTAAGAAATGGGGTATAGATATCAATAGGCCTTTTTCAAAGGCTGAAATACAAATAGCCAGATAACAAATAAAAAAATGCTCAGAATCATAGCCATCAGGGAAAAGGAAATCAAAACACAATGAGGTTTCACCTCAACCCAATTAGATTGGATCTCACACAGAAATCAACAAATAATAAATTCTGGTGAAGATGTGGTAAAAAGTACTCTATCCACTCTTGGTGGGAATGCACTCTGGTGCAGCCATTGTGGAAGACAGTATGGACATACCTCAGAAAGCTGAAAATAGATCTGCTGTATGACCCAACAATCCCACTTTTTGGGAATTTATCTGAAGGAAGAGAAATGAGTATATGAGAGTTATTTGTACCCCCACGTTTATTGCAGCTCAATTCACAATAGATAAGATATAGAATCAACATAGATATTCATCAGTTGATGACTGGATATAGAAATTGTGATTATATATATATATGTATATTAATTATGGAATACTACTCAGCCATAAGAAAATGAAATCTTCTGTTGTGTAATAAAATTGATGCAACTGGAAATCATTATGCTTAGTGAAATAAGCCAGTCGCAAAAAGAAAATACCATATATTTTCCTTGATCTATCTGTTAACAGAGTATCAAAAAATGTAATGTAAGAGTGAAATTTACATTTTGAGATTTGTTGATTGTTTATAGCTCTTGTATCTACCTTTAAGGAACAGTGTTTTCTTTCTTCTTAGTATTTGTTGAATTTTTTACTTCATGTAGGGTTAATTATGAGTATAAAATACACTGAGAGTAGATCATTGTAAAAATTAACTGATGGAATGGGAAAGGGTGGAAGAGGGAGGGTGGGTAGTACTACTGTGCTCCTAAATCTGTTTTATGTGAAATACATGAAATTTGTTCACTTTAAAAATTTTTTAGAAAGATAATAAAATTGGGTGAATAGAAGACTATGATCCATACAGCCAAAAGTCTATGTAGATTTTCCTCGTCATATAAAGCCTATTTTATATAGTTATGGTCACGTCCTTACGTTTGCTAGCATTCATCTGTTAAATTATAACAAAACTTGGCATTATCTAAATATGTTTATAACATATTTAGATTAAATTATAAGCAATTATGTTTATAATTTAGTAGAAATTTTTTAGAAGAGCTTCAGCTTCTTAAGTGTGCATAAGAGTATTTGTTAAATATTTGTTTAAAAAGCAGTAATGTTCAGAATTAGAGCATTTTTTTGCCACCAGTTAATGAATTCTCCTTCATCCGAATCTTCTTTGCTGTTGTTATAGTATCCCAAGGAGATGACTTTGGAGGCGTTTTCAGTTGTTGTCTCCCAGATGCTGGCACTCAGTCTGGGGATATCATATGATGATCCAAAGAAATGTCACTGCTCAGAAGCCATCTGTATAATGAATCCACGAGCTATGTAAGTTTTTTTAAAGGACTTATTTTTGGTCATTTTAATTTTGTTTGAAATATTTGAAGTGCAATCATTTCATATTTATCTATAGCATAAACTAATTATAAATAGAACATGTTAATACAAAACATAAATGTGTAAGTTAAAGTGGTAAGTGCGTGATAGATGTGTACCATTAAAGACAATCCAGGAAAACAAATCGAATCTGCAGTCTATATTAGTATAGATATTTTCCTTAAGATACACATTTGGTGATTACACTAAGGATGTTTAAAAATATTTCAGTAACATATGATCTTTATTATCTTTATTTAAATAGAAATTTTGTATTTTTTTAGAATAATTTAATGTTCGGTAAAATATTAAAACCATCCAAAGGACAGAATGTCTAATTGAAGACCAATATCAAATATAAAGTATTTATATGGCTTTGGAGAAACTAGACCTTGTTTAAAAAAATTTTCAATAGGAATGATCATTCCTATTCTTTTATTTAGAAGATGATATAAGAATAAAATAAAATATGAAAATTATATAGTTCTCTATATATGTGATGGATTAGCTATAGTGATTTATAAATTTACCAATGTCTTCAATCAACATAAGGCATTAGACAAGAACAACAGCCGTTAGAATTCTATGGTTTTTCTGTTACTGAATTTGGCCTATGACAGATATTACCTATTCATTGCTAAAAAACTATTAAAAGGCAAAATTGAAAAGGCATTAATTTTTTGAAAACAAGATTTTTTCGTAATAATAACTAAACACCACTGAATGTGTTAATTCTCATATTCTATAAATATAACAAACATATACATACTTATACATGTATATGCAGACATACTTGCAGACCTAATGCAGACATTATTGAAATTTGCTCCTCAGAGTTATTATATACACATATATCCATGTATAGATGTGTAAAAATACATACTGTCCATATAGATGCATAACTTGAGAGAATATACATTCACACACATACATGCACACACATGAGGAGACTTACAATTTTTGTAGAAAAAGAAATTACATGATAAGTTTATTTTGGTGCAACATTTAAATTCATGCATATGATAATTTTTTTAGAAAGTTAATGAACAATATATTAGCCAACCACTATGCATGGATTTCAAAATGTTTTATACCAAAATAAGCTTATATTTAAATTCTGTTTTCATGAAATTTTTGAAGGAACTCTCAAAATAAATGAGTTAGTACTCTGTATAGTGATATTCTCCACAATTTGAAAATACTGTTTCGACCCATTGTTTCTTTGCTAACTATTCTCAAATATGCTATGAAAAGATGTTTTGTTTATTTTACCCAGAGTCTAGTATTAATGTTACTAAGGTTAATATTTACATTAACTTACCATATGCCAGAGACCATTCCAAACACTGTATATTTAAACACTCGTCTGATTGCCACAACATCCCTACAGCACAGACCCTATTATGTCCAGTCTTACAGATGAGATTGAGTTATACATAATTTATAAATAAATAATAAGTGATAATTAATAGTATTTCCATGATTAGAGAGTTAGTTTGTGGTAGAACTGAGTGTTTAATCTATTAATAAATCCTTAGATTTATATTGTACTTTATGATATTTAAGGTCCTTTAATAAATAATCTTACAATTTTCTTGTGATTTGTATAGGACAAAATTATATTAATTTTTATGAAAATATAACTATCATTTGCTCCTTTTCATCTCCACAGTATATCTCATACATTACTATTTAAGTGAATTCTCAAGGAAATCATGTAAGTTAGGCAATTCTTATTTCTACTGAATGTGTTAAGAAGTCCCTGTAATACAAACAGCTTAAGTGACCTTACATTGTATACATAGTTTGCTACTGGTCAACTAGCTGATGTAAGTAATGCTACTTTTGTATTACAAGTACCTGAGTTTGAAGTCGAACAAGCACCTCTCACCACTCTGTATTTCCCTCAGCTCCCCATCTGTATGTTCACCTCCCTTAATTACCACATTCTACTCTCTACTCCCAGGACTTCTTTAGATTTGATATCTAAATGAGATCATGTAGTATTTTTCTTTCTGTGCATGGCTTATTTCACTTAATATTTTTTAGGTTCATCTGTGTTGTTGCAAATGAGAGGATTTGAATAGTCTTGTGTACAGCAGAAGTTTCTTGATATTCATAGGTTATTAATTCCAGGACTCAAATCTCCATCCCTAGTGCTCTAATACCAGTATTTAGAGGTATTCACATGCCTTATATAACATGATATAGAATGGGGTTGAGAAATCAAATTCTCAAACTGTGAAATTATAAATTCTCCAAAATCTGAGTTTTTGATAGCTGACATGACACTGCAAGTGGTAAATTACATATTTGATTTCATGCAGCAAAATTCACGTTCACTGGAAACAGTCCATAAAATTACCTTAAAGGGTATGCGTATGATATGTATATGAAACAAATTAAGTTGACATATTCAAGGTATCTCTTTATGTATATTCAAATATCCTAACATCAAAAAAGAATTCTGAAACACTTCTGGTCCTGGTTTTTGGATTAAGAATGCTTTACTTACCCACATCCTCCTGTATACTCTATGTCATATCTAGATTAGTTACAATACCTAACACAATACAAATGTTATATAAATAGTTTTAACTGTATTTTAAGGTAATAATTGCAAGAAATAATTACAGTACAGATGCACTTTTTAAAATATTTTCTGTCTGTGGTTGGTTAAATCCATGGTTGTGGAATATGCAAATATGGAGGGCCAATGGTATTTATTGCATTTTTCTTTCCTCATTTATCTATTGGTGAACACATAGGTTTATTCTATATCTTGAAAATTGTAAATTTGTGCAGCATGACAATAGTTAATAATATTCTACTGATACGTGAAAGTTGCTAACAGAGAAAATTTTAAAGGTTCTTGATACAAAATGTGGTGAAGTGATGCTGCATTAATCATTGTGATTTAATCATTTAGGAGATCAAAATTATACATAATTAAAAATATTAACTATGCAACATTTATATACAAATGTTATTTACATATATTAAATTCAAAATAAGGGCTGGCGCCGTGGTTCATTGGTTAATCCTCTGCCTGTGGCACCGGCATCCCATATGGGTGCTGGGTTCTAGTCCTGGTTGCTCCTCTTCCTGTCCAGCTCTCTGCTGTGGTCTGGGAGGGCAGTAGAGGATGGCCCAAGTGCTTGGGCCCTGCACCCGCATGGGAGACCAGGAAGAAGCACCTGGCTCCTGGCTTCAGATTGGCACAGCGGCAGCCATAGCGGCCATTTGGGGAGTGAACCAACGAAAGGAAGACCTCTCTCTCTGTCTCTCTCTCTGTCTATAACTCTACCTGTCAAATAAATAAAAGAAAATTAAAAAAAATTTTAAAAATTCAAAATCATTATCTCAATACTCATTCTGCCAATTTACGAATTGACTTTTGAGGTTTGTTGTAAGGGTTCAATAATCATATATAAAATATAATAGGTGCTGAATTTGTGTCAGTTTTCTCCTTACAGATTTCTGCTACATATCAAAACTTACACCATCAGTGAAAATATGTTATGCACTTATCTTTATTAATAGTAATGGGTATAATTATATAAATATTAAGTTCTTCTGAGATCTTTGAGGAAGTTTAGAGCTAAACTCAATATAATTTGTCTAATAAAAGCTTATTGCCTATTAAGTATTAATTTTTATTTGGAGCACTGTATATTAAAGTCCTTTTCCTGTATTTAAATTAGGTAATTTGGGTTTTTACTATTGAGTTGTATTTTACTTTTAAAAAATAAAGACATGTATTCCATTAAATCAAATCATATTACTGCCTCAAGAATGAATTTGGCCTCTAAGCACTTGCTATTAACATTTCTTATCACTTGTTAAATTTCAGCATTTTGAAATTAATGTATGTAATATGGAATTATATTTTCAGAAGTACAATGCCAATGACATTTTATTAATTAATCTTTAGGACATCCAGTGGTGCAAAGACTTTTAGCAATTGCAGTTTGAGTGACTTTGAAAGTTTCATTTCAAATCAGCATGCCAGCTGTCTTCAGAATAAACCACAAATGCAGAGTCAAAGGAGAGCAGTCTGTGGCAATGGCAGAGTAGAGACCGGTGAAGTCTGTGACTGTGGTTCTGAGGAAGTAAGTCTTATAATTAGGAAAATTCATTAATAAATTTTTATTAGTTCATCTCTTTCATAAATGTACTGCACATGTTTGAAATGTACTACCAAAATTATTAATGGTAGGACAATAAGAAAGTCTAGAAAAAGGTTTTATATTCTAGATTAAATGTGTAAGAATCAATTTCTTCTAAATCTTAGGACATTTATATGTATTTATTAAAGATTATTGTGTCAGCAGCCCATCACATTCCCATTAAGGAATTTCTTCATTGAGGATTCAGTAGTATGTTGAAGGAATCTGTGGTAATATTGCAATCTGAACATTAGGTGATTTTATCATTTACTTGCTGGGGAATCCCTGATACTACAATTAAATGCCAAAAGTCTAGGGTTTAATTCTTAATAGATAATTCAGTACTTGCAGCAGTGTAGCCAATATGGTTGATTTACTTGATTAAAATTGATAGAAAGTATATTGTTTGTCAAATGCATGGAACTGGATGACTTGTATTCACATCACATTGCTTTAATTGTGGTCTTTAGCCATTGGCAGGATGAAGCCTCCCTATTCTTACAATAATTTAAAATGTAGCTATTTAATTTGTCAGCTTTTGAGAATAGTTTTAAATTAACAAAACAAAAATTGTGAAGAGATCTCATATGCTCCACACTCAGATTCCCCTATTGTCAACATATTAGTGCGATCTTTCTGTCACAATTATTGAATCACACACAATGTCCCGTTTTCAAAATGTCAAGCCCCCTCTATCCCTCTGCCCCTCCTTGCCTCTAGTAATCAACATTCAGCGTTCAGATTCACATGTGGGGGAGAACATATAATATTTGTCTTTTTTGCATCTGATTTACTTCACTTAACCTGACGTTCTCCAGTTCCATCCATTTTGCTACAAAAGATAGGATTTCATTTGTTTTAAAGACTGACTAGTATTCCATTGTGTGTATGTGTTTGTGTGTACATTTTCTTTATTTGTTCACCTGATAATGAACACCTTAGTTGATTCCATATCTTAGGTATAGTGAGCAATTTTGCAGTGCGTACACAGTGGAGCAGGTATCTCCTTGATACAATGATTTCATGTGTTTTGGATATATACCCAGATGTGCAGTTGCTGGGTCATTTGGCAATATATTTCCAGTTTTTAGAGAAATCTCTGTAGTGTTTTCTGTTGAGATCTTCTTGTGATCAATGTGGCTCCCAGCTGGTAAGAATCAGGCTTTTTCCTCCATGCTTGAAAGAATTCAAGGTGGAACAATAAATCTACATAGGAATGCATGATTTATTCAAAGGTAAAGGGTAGTGTACACTCAAGACTTAAGTGAGGGTAAGCTCAAGTTGGGGGGGGGGAGAGGGAGAAGAGAGAGAGAGAGAGAGAGAAAATGAATAAAAAGCCAAACTACAAACAGTGGACCCATGAACAATATTTGGGCCATCCTTTCATACTACTGGGAGGCAGTATGATTGTGTCTGGAGTAGGGCCTAATTGAATATTCAAAAGTGGGTGGAATTTGGGGTGGGGCTTGACTACTGTCCATTTCCATGCCCTTTTTTGGAAACATTGGTAATGTCATGGTGTCAGGTGCATAATGGTAGTGGGAATGCCCACCATTTTAATTTGATAGTAATAGTAACATTTTAATAACTTAAAGTCATCATGGGAACACATCTTTCAGCTATATTGGATATTTATAGCTGACATTAATTCTGTATTTGCAACAGTTATGTAGTGCACAGAACAGGGATTTGGATGATGCAGTTAGAGCTGCCATATGGGACTGGCAGAAGTGTCATATGTGGGCTAGTTCTGGCTGCTGCACGGGCTGTCTAGAACTTTCCTGTGCTAGGTCAGCTGTGGTTGGTGTTACATAGGGGATGTGCCACCAGGTGGTAATCCAATTGGTAATACTGCCTACCTGCTCCTATCATTTTTCCTATCAGACAGTTTTGCCCCGTAATCTTAATGGGAGTTTCAGGGAAGAAGGTCTCCCTTCTGTAACTTCTTCCTGCTGTATCAGGACATCCTTCCTTCCGAGCCAGGGACTGAAAATCCTCTGCTGACTGACCTAAAGATGTTTGTGGAGGTCAAGGTCTGCCACCAGTCATTGGCATTGGCTGGAATCCATGCATGACCAATGTTTTGGCATGGGACTGTTGAATTCTAAAAGAAATAAATTTGACAATTATGAAGAACACAGTTTGACAAAGAACGTGGCTAAGAATCATGTCAGAGAAGGAAGAATGCTTACTCCCAGATGGGCTTCTATTACTAAAATCATAAAACCACTTGGCTTGTTTAGAAAGCCTTTTGTATCTCTTGCTCTGAGCCCACTCATAGCAGGTTTCATTAGTCACTGCACATATCCTCCCTTGTCCTACAGTAGATATTCTACGTTGTCCATGACCACATCAGTTTGGGAATCCACAGAATCATGTAGTTGTCATAGGGCCTGGTCATTGGTTTCTGCTAAGTTACCCAAGGCAACAGCTGAGTTCCTTAAAGAAACTTTCTGGGATGTAGTAAGATTTCCTCCTCTTATGGTGGAAGAGCTTACCGGTGTCTTTTTTTTTTTTTTTGCCAATAGCAATTTCTCAAGAAAACAGGAGATGGAGGAAAAGCATGCCAGCTGCCAAGTGCACTAGCCTTAATGTGTCTGTCTAGGGAAGAATTTATGGAAAACAATATAAGTAAACATTTTACTTATATTGTAGCTTTTTGAAGATAAACTGGAGTAGGCCCAAAAGAGTAGACAGAATTATCCTTTGGGTAGTGCCTGTGAAGATTCAAGTGGTAGAGGTTTAAATCTTGATAGATGAATCCAAGTAGAAATTTCCTGAGGATTCGGTGTTGTGGCATAATGGGAAAAGTCACCATCTGTGATACTCGCATCCCATATGGGCTCTGGTTCATGTCCTGGCTGCTCCACTCTGATTCAGCTCCCTGCTATTGGCCTAGGAAAGGCAGAAGAGGATGGCCCAAAGCTTTGAGCTCCTGCCACTCAAGTGAGAGACCTGGATGAAGCTCCTGGATTCTGGTTTAGGCCTGATCCAGCACTGTCGTTGTAACTATTTGGGGAGTGAAACACTGTATGGAATGGAAGATATTTCTCTCTCCTCCCCCCCTCTCTGTGTGTGTGTGTGTTTATCTGTCTCTGCAACTCTGTCTTTCAAACAAATAAATATTTTTAAAAGAAAGGAATTCCTGATTTTTATCTGAAGCAGTAGTTCTAGCAAGCACATGCTAGAGTCCCTTCTACTTGGTCAATAACTGATTAGAGAAATATCTATCTCTTGAAGTTTTTAATGGATTTGATCTCATGGGGTGACTGGCGATTCATGATTCTTTTGAATCTGGCACAAGAAGAATCTTGTTGTGATATTGTGTCTGAGCCTTTTGTAACTGGTATCAATTGATGTTCTTTAATTGATCTTGAGTGTGGGAATCAAAGAAAATGTCAGAGATGAGGAAGGGCCTTTGATTTAACATTGCAAAAGTTCTAAGTTAGCCTTGGTGCCATCCTCATCCTAAGGAGGGCAATAAGCAATAATTTTATTGAGAGTCCTCTTAAGACTATTGTCGGCCATTTCAAACTTACTTACTATCAACCAACTATCTCCTAATAGTTACTTTGGGGACAAAGTAGGGACCATTATCACTTTGGAATGAGATCTTGGGAACACCAACTATGACATTATTTCTTTTAGCGTGATTTTGAAAACTGATTTTTCTGTTTGGGTTATAAAAGTCTCTATCTGTGGCTGGTGTTGTGGTATAGTTGGTAAAGCCACTGGTTGTGATGCTGGCATCACGTATGGGTGCCTATTCATATCTAGGTTTTACTTCTGATCTAGCTCCCTGCAAATGGCTTGAGAAAAGCAACAAAAGATGGTCCAAGTATTTGGGCTTCTGCTACCCATAAGGGAGACCTGGAAAAAACTTCTGGCTCCTGGCTTTGGTCAGAGGATGACAGAATCTGTTTGCCATCGATAGGCAGATGTTAACTCCATGTGGACCAAACGCTTCATTTGTAAGGGTGACAAAATATGCAATGGGCCACTCATCCTGAAGTGGCAAAAAGGTTTGAGGTTTGCAAGGCATAGGGACAGGAAGTTAGTCAAAGTAGAATATCCATGTGCAGATGGTGAGAATAAAACAAAAGGAGACCTTGTAGGCACTGAACAGCTTGGGGCAAGTCCCAGCCACCCTTTTTTTTTCAAAATATTAATTTATTTATTTGAAGGTCAGAATTACAAAGAGGTAAAGACAGAGAGATCTATCCTCTGGTTTAGTCTCAAAATGGCCACAATGGCCAGGATGGTCCAGGCCAAAGCCAGGAGCCAGGAGCTTCATCTGAGTCTTCCACGTAGGTGTAGGGGCCCAAGCACTTGGGCCATCTTCCACTGCTTTCCCAGGTGCATCAGCAGGGTGCTGGATTAGAAGAAGAAAGCTGGGACTCAAAACAGCACTCATATGTGATTCCAAAGCTGTAGAAGGAGGCTTAATTGAGAATGCCACAGCACTGCCCTCCACTTACCTCCGAAGTCTCTCTTTTAAAGCAGCTTCACAAAGACTCAAAATTATCCAATCTGCATATGGTGTTAGCTCTTTACTTTTCTACCTTCAATAGTTGCCGGAGGGAGCAGATACAGTTGGGCTAAAAGGAATTAGTCCATCATGGGTCAGAATGGTAGGAGAAAAAGGGAGAAAGAAATCAAGACCCTCAAACACAAGAGAGGTGATAGGTGAAACTCACCAATTGATGTCTCAAAGGACTCCTGCTCCAAACTCTTGGCCGGTGTACCATTTATGTTGTCTTCAACAGGGCCCTGGCTGTATTCTTTCTAGCCTCTTCCCTTCACAAATGAATCAATTCAAGGTGGAGCATAAGGGTTTACAGAAAGTAGGGTTTATTCAAAGGCAAAAGGAAAGTGATCACTGAAGAAATAATTTCAAGCAAGATGAGAGAGAGGGAGTTCAAGAGAGAGAAAGAGAGAGAGAGAAAGGTAAAGAAATGAACAAAAGGCCAATACAAAAAGAGACCTCTCAACCAGGTTCAGATCATTCTTTTATACTATTGGGAGACACAGAGGATGATGTCCTTAGTGGACTTAATTGAATACTCAAAATGAAGTGGTGTATGAGGGGCAATGATGAATATCATGTTTCCACTCCATATTTTTTGGAAATATTGGAAGCATTCCAGGTAGACAATAGGAGGGCCTCAGTGGTTGCTCTACTATAGTAGCATTATTATGATGCAGAAGTGCTTGAGTGGAGACATTCTGCAACTGTACTGGGTATTTCCAGTTGACAGCAGACATTGGTTCTACATTTTAAACATTGTGGAATTTGTGGTTTTTGTTACATGGAAGATATGGGGCTTGGTTGTGCATGAGAAGTGGCTTTGGGTTGTGCACAAAAGAGGATTTGGATTGTACAGATTGGGCTGTCATGTAGGCCAGGCTGGACTGTCACCTGAGGGCCAGCCATAGCTGCTGCTGGACTAATTACTTTTCGCCCAGCTTGTCCTATCTCTCCCTTGGAGAGCCAGATCTGTCATGTGGTGGTTTGGCCAGGTTGCTGTCACATGGTGGGTCATGCTGCTGGACTGTGCTGCCTTGTAAGATTCTATGGGCTGTCATGCAGCCATTGGTTCACCTGAAGCTGTCACAGGGTGTGTGGTTCACAGTTGCTGTCACACTGCAGGCTGCACATTCCCACAGGTTGACTGGGGCTGTGAAACTTAAGCACCCCCTACTAACACTACCAAATTGTATTGCCAACAACAGTATATGAGTACCCCTTTCTCCACATTCTTACCAATATTTTATACTTTCTATCTTTTTGTTAATAGCCTTTCTAACAAGGATGAGGTGATATTTCATTGTGGTTTTTATTTGCATTTCTTTGATGGCTAGTGATATTGGGCATTTTATTCATATTTTAGCTGCTCTTTGTATTTCTTCTTTTGAGAACTGTCCATGCAGGTTCTTTTCTCATTTTTAACCTGAATTGTTTGATTTGTTTTTGTTGTTGAGTATTTTGAGTTCTATTTCTTTCTTTTTTTACTTTATAAAATTTATATAAAGGGAACAAACTTCATGGATTTCAAATATATACTTTTAAGAGAACAATGATGCTTCCCACCATGCCTCCCTTCCTCAGTTCAACCCTATGTCCTTCTTCGTTTCTTTTTATTTTAATTTTCACAGTTATATTTTCAGTTTTCTTTATAATCACAAGCTTAACCCTCCACTAAATAAAGAATTCAGCAAATAGTAAGTAGAGAAACCACTGTTATTCAAGACTATAGACAAGAGCTATAAACAATAATTAAATCTGAAGATGTCATATATATTACTCGTTTTGTACTCTATTTTAGTTACCATAAATCAGGGAAAACATAATATTTGTTTTTTTGGGAACTGGCTTCTTTCACTAAGCATAATGGTCTCCAGTTGTATTCATTTTGTTGTGAAAGACAGGATTTCATTTTTTTATGGTTGAGTAGCATTCCATTATGTTTATATACCCCAATTGCTTTATTCCATATCTTAGCTAGTGTGAATTGAGCTGCAGTATATATGAGGGTACAGGTAACTCTTTTTTAAAGATTTATTTTATTTATTTGAAAAACAGAGTACAGAGAGAGGTAGAGACAGAGAGAGAGGTCTTCCATCTGATGGTTCACTCCCAGATGGGCACAGCGGCCAGAGCTGCGCTGATCCAAAGCCAGGAGCCAGGAGCCAGGAGCTTCTTCCAGGTCTCCTACTGCTATCCCAGGCCATAGCAGAGAGCTGGATCAGAAGAGGAGCAGTCGGGACTAGAACCATTGCACATATGAGATGCTGGCACTTCAGGTCAGGGCCTTAACCCTCTGCGCCACAGCACTGGCCCTTAGGTAACTCTTTAATGTACTCATTTCCTTTGGGTAAATTCCCAAGAATGGACTGGCTGGGTCATATGGTAGATCTACTTACAGATTTCTGAGGACTCCTCTCCACACTATCTTCCTTAAAGGTTGTTCTAGTTTACCTTCCCACCAACAGTATATTAGGGTTCTTTTTCCCCCACATTCTTTACGGGATTTGTTATTTTTGATGGTATTCATTCTAACTAGTGGGAAGTGAAACCTTATTTTGGTTTTTATTCATATTTCCCTGATGGCTAGTGATCCTGAAAATTTTTTCATGTGTTTGGCCATTTGTGTTTCAGCCTTTGAAACATGCCTGTTACTAACCTTAGCCTATTTCTTAACTGCATTGTTTATTTTGTTGTTGAATTTCTTGAGGTCCTTATATATTATGGATATTAATTCCTTCATCAGATATAAAATTTACAATTTTTTTCTCCCATTGTGTCAGTTGCCTTTTCACTTTGTTGAGTGTTCTCTTTGCAGTGCCAAAACTGCTTAGCTTGATGTAATCCCGTTTGTCTATTTTTGTGTTTATTGCCTGTGTTTCTGGGGTCTTATCCAAGAAAATTTTGTCTATACCAATGTCTTGCAATGTTTCTCCCTAGTAATTTGATGTTTTCAAGTCTTAGATTTCTGATCTGTTGTGTTGATTTTTTATAGGGTATAAGGTTTCATACTTCTGAAATTTTCCCAACACAATTTTTTGAACAAATTCCGCTTTTTTCAGGGAGCGATATGAGATCATTTGAAAAGTTTGGTTGGTTCTAGATGCGTGGATTAATTTCTGGAGTCTCTATGATATTCCGTTGGTCTACATGCCTGATTTTTGTGCCAGTACCAAGCTGTTTTGATTATAACTGCACTGTAGTATGTCTTGAAATCTGGTATTGTGATTCCTCCTTGTTTTCTTTGAATAAGATTGGTTTAACTATTCATGGTCTTTTGTGTTTTCATATGAAATTTAGCATCGTTTTTTATAGATCTGGGAAGAATTTCATTGGTATTTTGATTGGGATTGCTTTGAATCTGTGAACTGCTTTTGTGGACATTTTGATGATATTGACTTTCAATCCTTGAATGTGGAGGGTTTTCCCATTTTTTAGTGTCTTCTATTTCTTTCCTTAACATTTTCTGTTTTTCATCATAAGATCTTTGATATCCTTGGTTAAATTCATGTTGCTGTCTCCCCGCCACTGCAGCCAGTGCTGCTGAGAAGATTCGGTGTCCTCTCTCAGCCAGTTGCTGTGCACATGCTTAAAGGCTTCCACAACTGCCACCCAAACCCAATATGGTGCCCTCATATTTCATCCATGCAGCAGGTGCTGTTGTGGGGATATCGGAATGAGATATACTTGTCCCTTTTACTTTCAGTGGGTCTGTGGATAACCACTAGTAACTGCTAGTCCTTGTTACTGTAGTGAGGTCTCATACTATACTCTCCCTCCAGCTATATCACCACGGTTACTGCAGTCTGGTCGCACCTCCATCTCCAAGCTGCTGCCTGCTCTGGCTCTCAGCTACTGCTGTTGTGTCCGTGTTCTTGCTGCACAACCACACTTTCCACACTGGTCCATGGCATTCCTCTTTCTTTTGTAGAATTTCTATGGCGATTTTCTCTCTAATTCTCCCCTGAGAGTGCACTTCCTATACTTTTTTTTTTTTTACTTTTTTATCTATAGCCAGCACAGTAAGTCATTCCCTGATCCATCTCCTTGGACTCTCTGGGAGGACAAAATTTTTAATGTAAATCTCCAACATTACAATATCATATTTGCTAACTCAGCTGTGATTTCATGCAAATAGAGTGCATTATATGGGAAAAGATTTTTGACAATTCAGAAATATCCAAAAGCACTTTCTATAAGACATAAGGATTCCCAGATCATGTACACCACTAATTCCCAATTTTATACAATAATCAGTTCCGTATGTAGTGCCACTAATTCAAACATTCTATCATGAATTCCAGTGAACTAAGATGCCAAAGACATGTTCAGTACCTTCTGTGGCTTAGACATGGTTTGTCTTCCAAAGGTTCGAGAGCTAGAAGCTTGGTCCCAAGAGTAACGGTAGGCCGGTGCCTCGGCTCAATAAGCTAACCCTCCGCCTTGCGGCGCCGGCACACCAGGTTCTAGTCCCGGTAGGGGCGCCGGATTCTGTCCCGCTTGCCCCTCTTCCAGGCCAGCTCTCTGCTATGGCCAGGGAGTGCGGTGGAGGATGGCCCAAGTGCTTGGGCCCTGCACCCCATGGGAGACCAGGAGAAGCACTTGGCTTCTGCCGTCAGATCAGCGAGGTGCGCAGGCAGCAGTGTACTGGACGTGGCAGCCATTGGAGGGTGAACCAACAGCAAAGGAAGACCTTTCTCTCTGTCTGTCTCTCTCTCTCTCCCTGTCCACTCTGCCTGTCAAAAAAAAAAAAAAAAAACAATGGTATTTGTAGATGGTAGGACCTTTAAGAGGTGTCTTTGTCATGACTCCCCTCCTGAAGGGATATACTGGTCCTATAGACTATTTTAAGTCTCAAAAGAGAGAATTATTTTCCTCCAGGGAAGGTTATTATACAAGAGCAAGCATGTTTTTTCCCCAGTGTCTTGCTTTCTCCCTCCTTACTTGATGTCTTACATGGACTCCTACTGTATCATGCCATTTGACATGTTATTATGCAGTTGAGACCTCATGCCAAATGCCAAAGCTGCGATGCTTGGGCCTTTCCAGTTATAAGAATCATTAGCCATACAAACCTCTTTTCTTTGTGAAGTACCCAGCCTCCATTGTGTTTTTAAAACAACACAAAACAGACGAAGACACTACCTCAATGTACTGTGCAGTAACCATCTTTTTTGGGTTTTTCAGATTATCATAAATGTCATTTTCCATGCTTATTAAACTTTAAGTTACATTCTACTACCTGGTATTCATGAAGGATCTATCACCTGTTATATAGCCGGTTTCTTCATCTAACACCATTCTAGCTCTCACTAAATGAGTTGAAACATCCTTATGCCTCATACAAGAATTACATTTAAATTTTTATTGTGTTATGTGATGTATAAGTATCATGACTCACTGAATACTCTGAGCTTATTTTATTTTGTTAGATGATTAATTGATTATAACAGATTTCTTCTCACACAGCTCTTCATAATCCAATAAATCATTTATAATTCCATACTTAGCATATTTCTATAGTCTGGAAAATATCTACACATAGAGCCAAACTTCAGGACACTTCCATAAATGTTATTAATCCAAAATTGTTTTGATAGATCACATTATCTTAAAGTTGAAGAAGGATGGAGTGGGCGCATGGTCCAGTGGTTAAGTCACCTGCTGGAATGCCTGCATCCCAATGGGAGTGCCTGGATCAAGTCCTGGTTACTCTGCTTCTGATCCATGTTCCCACTAATGTACACCATGGAAGGTGGCAGGTGTTGGCGCAAGTAGTAAGGTCCTTGCCACCAAAGTAGGATACCTGGATTAAGGTCTGGGCTCCTGGATTTTGCCTGACCTGGATATGGCTATTGCAGGCATCTTTTGTGTGGGGGGGACCAGTAGATGAGAGGCTCTCTCTCTCTAACTGTCATGATCACTCTGTCTCACTCCCTCTCCCATTTACTTTCTGTCTCCCTCTGCCTCTATCTCTCACACTCCATAATTCAACTATATTGAAAACAAATTTTAAAACTTTTCATTGAAAAAAAGACAATACCAGGTTGGTGTTGCAATTGTTTGTAAATCAGTATGGAACAAAATCCTTTTTAGAGTCTCAAGGAACTCAATTAGCCAAACTTGTGGCTCTCTCTGGAGAAAGGTATCTTAGCCCTGGCACTGCTGACATAGTGCTTTGAAGTAGAGGATATCCTGTGTACTGTTAGGATGTTCAGAAGCATCTGTAGCCATTACCTACTACAAACCAGTATCAACTCCACTCCAGCTGTGAGAACCAAATGCCTCCAGGTATTTTGTGTATTGAGCAGAGGACATGGATACTGTTAAACATCCTACAATACACAGGACGGTTTCTTACCCTGATATCAGAAATTAATAACTGGCCTAATATATTATTGTTCAAGTTAAGACACTCTTATATACCTGCTGAGTAAGCAGTTAGATTCATTTAGGTGATACACAACTGAATTTGATGATAAATACCTCTAGTAGAATATGTGACTTTACAATTAATGAGACTTTCCAACTTTTAGAGGGTAAATATCACAACAAACCAAATGACTGAAGCCAGTAAAATTACTTTATGTTAAACCAACAATAGAAAATTTCTTTGTTTTCAGGAATGTAAGAGCCAGACTTTACCAAAACAAAAGGAACTTAGATGTGGTATATTTCCACTGTTGTAATTTTTTTTTTAAATTACCTAAAGTCAAGGTGCTTGAAATCCCCTCAGTATGTCTTGACAGGAATCCAGAAATTTGGTAGCATACCACAATTTGTTAGGTCTATGGCATAAGATCTTTATTGCCTATGTCTTCTAAATCCTATTTTAGTTGGATCTTGCAAAATACCTCCTTCAGAATTATATCAAATCCTACTCAAAGGCCATTCTAGTTTAAAGACACTAGATGATCTATTCAAATAATTGGAGTTGATTTAGATTGAAATTCAGAATCATTGAGGGAAACATTTTGACACCCTTCTTTTATTCCCAAGGTCCTTGGCAGGCTTGCAAAGGAGAATGCTTTCCAGAAAATAAGTGCAAAAAACTGATTGATAGATGCAGACTTTTCACAGCTTACATTCATTGATTCCTGATCAATAGGATTGTAGAGACATTATTTTGAAATAAAGATACTTTGGATGTCATACTTGGCTCCTCAAAGAGTATTACATTATCTGAGGTGAACACTGTTGCCCCTACATCCTGTAGTTCTCACAAAGTGCTTTTAAATATCACAAAATCAAGTGCTGATACTAAAGAAGCAATAAATAAATTTGTTGAATAACCCAGTTATTGACAACCGTATCTCGCTCTGAATGTTTCTTGTCAGTAATGAGTCCTGGCTTTACTTGTAGGGACATTAGGCCATTAATTTGCACTACTTTTTAATTCTCCTAATTTTACTGATCATTTGTGTACCTCTCAGTTCAGATACTATTCTATAGCTTCAGTCTATAATTGCAGCTAATGACTCTGATGGAAAAGGAGAGAAAAGGTATAATAGCAACCACCAAAAATTCAGTCTCTCTTCTTCCTTCAATACCTGGCAGTTACACAATCTAGATATATATAGAAGGCTCTCCTATGACCTGTTTAAAAAGAGCATAATGGGAGGACTAGTAAAGAAAATTTTCAGATGTGTACAGGAGGATGGATGTGTATTGCAATGAACCGACATGCCTATTTACTGAAAACTATCAAATCAGACCTGACTTGTGAGCCAAAGCCCTTGTTCACCAGCAAGCACTTTGAAGTCTAATCCCTACCAGCCCTCTTTCACTCTAATAAAAATTCTTATTTCCCTTCAATCTGAATTAGACTTCATTGCTACAAATTC
This sequence comes from Oryctolagus cuniculus, assembly GCF_964237555.1. Classification (NCBI taxonomy): domain Eukaryota; kingdom Metazoa; phylum Chordata; class Mammalia; order Lagomorpha; family Leporidae; genus Oryctolagus; species Oryctolagus cuniculus. The sequence goes on from NC_091433.1 coordinate 89,027,843, forward strand.
TATATAGTATTATGAACAGTTTGATTTCCCTTTTAGATGTCTTCCTTTTGTGAACACAGGTTCCACATATATTCAGAGATTTTTTTGTTTTTCAAAATCAGGAAAAATGTTAACTTCTTGTAACACTGATACATACACTAGGTAATACTTTGGTCAACTAACAAATCAAGTTAAATAATAGACCTTGAAATAATCAGAATTTAGAAACTAAGAAAAAATTATGGTCATTACTGCCTCCAATTAATGTTTTACACTGTCTTGTTATACTCTTGCAAAATCCATCATGACAGAGGATATCACTAGAATCACAGTGCTGTCATGGAGTACAAAGGTGTCAGGCACACAGGTTAGGAGCCACTCAATGCAAAATTCAGAGAAATCACATTGTTCATCATATATGTCCCTACATTTTACACCAGTTGGTTTTATCTGGGAGGGAGAAGGTATATGAGAAAAGATTATATATCAATGATACTTCAGTTTTCTTTCTCTTTATTCTCTAAGTTGGCACAAAATTTTTTCCCGTAAATTGTTAAGAGCAGTAAGATAATTGGATCATCTTAATAACTGCTTAAGCCGGGAGGAGGCAAGATGACGGAATAGGAAGGGAGCACACTGATAGTCCGGGGAGAGGCAGTTTAATAAAAGTGGAGATACTGCAGGTTCAAGGAAGAGTAGGGGAGGAAACAGCAGAAGAAACTCTTCCGGAACACATGATTCACAGTGGACCTGTGTGGAGAGTGTGGGAGCCCACAGTTCGAGACACCAGCGGCAGACTCAACACACCAGCGCTGGAACGCGAGGTGAGCTGAACCTCAATAGCCCGAGACACCGGCAGGCAAGCGGAGAGAGGAGACTAGAGGGAACGACCCCCGGGGGGGAAAAGTTTACCAGGCTAACTGGAAGAGAGAGAGAGAGAGAGAAAAAAAGGTGACTGGTACGGACACATTTTTCTCTCTCTCTGCTCACCTCTCAAGTGCGAGCAAGACAAAGAGCAGGCACCATCTTGGACATACGTCATAAGCAGAGCGACCTCAGGTCTGCACCGGCCCTGAGCCTAGCCAAAAAACCTGACTCTGGGTGGGGAGAATTAACAGGAGATTAGGACCTAGTAAATTTGTGGTGCTACTGAGCTGAGACTGTGAAAAAAGAGACGGTGGGGGAGAGAACTCACGGAATTCACATGAGTACTCTCCAGAGACGCTACAATTCTGTAACTTTGGCAACCCAGTGGGAGACTGAAGGAGAATTTGAGCCCACTCTGAGGGCAGAACAGATTCCCTGTGTGGTCCTTGGGAAAGAGCTTCCGATCTCTGGCTCCTGTGGGTATATCATTTGCCTGCTAATTACCTCCAACTTTGTTCAGCTGTGCGGGATTACTTCCCTTTTGAATCAAAAAAAGAAAGAAAGAGAGAGAGAGAGATCTACCATGCCTAACCTGGGAGTGTCACCTTTGGCACACCAAACAGAGCTCTCAGGCCACACCCATCTCAAGCCACTAAGGCTCCATCAAAAACAGACAGTCCACTTAATCTAGAGTCATAGTATAACAAGAAAAAGCACCACAGTGAAGAAACCAAATATCTCCAATATGCCAAATAACAAACGCAAAAACCGAGGTAATAAAAACAAGGAAGTCACTATGACGCCCCCAAATGAAATAGGCACCCCAATTCAAGATTATGAAGATGATGAGATAGAAGAAATGCAAGAAGCAGATCTCAAAAAATTGATAAGAACATTAAGAAGTTCTCAAAAACAAATTCTTGAACTACAGAAATCCTTAATGGACAAGATAGAAAATCTCTCTCGTGAAAATGAAATATTAAGGAGGAATCAAAATGAAACAAAACAACTAGTACAACAGGAAACTGTGATAGTGACGAGAAATCATAATGAAGTGAAGAATTCAATAGATCAAATGAAAAACACAATAGAGAGCCTTACAAACAGAATGGGTGAAGCAGAAGAGAGAATATCAGACTTAGAAGACAGAGAACAGGAAAGGATACAGTCAGAGCAAAGAAAAGAAGAGGAAATTAGAAATCTAAAACATATTGTCAGGAATCTTCAGGATACTATTAAAAAACCCAACATCCAGGTTCTAGGAGTTCCTGAAGGCATGGAGAGGGAGAAAGGATTGGAAGGCCTTTTTAGTGAGATATTAGCAGAAAATTTCCCAGGTTTGGAGAAGGACAGAGAAATCCTAGTACAGGAAGCTCACAGAACCCCTAATAAACACGACCAAAAAAGATCTTCACCACGACACGTTGTAATTAAACTCTCCACAGTGAAACATAAAGAAAAGATCCTAAAATGTGCAAGAGAGAAACGTCAGATTACTCTCAGAGGATCTCCAATCAGACTCACAGCTGACTTCTCATCAGAAACCCTACAAGCTAGGAGGGAATGGTGAGATATAGCCCAGGTACTAAGAGAGAACAACTGCCAGCCCAGAATATTATATCCTGCAAAGCTATCATTTGTGAATGAGTGAAATAAAGACCTTTCATAGCAAACAGAAATTGAATTTGTCGCCACTCGTCCAGCCCTGCAAAAGATGCTTAAAGATGTGTTACACACAGAAACACAGAAACACGGTCATCAATATGAAAGGTAAAGGAAGGAAACCTCACAGCAAAAGATCACAGGGAATTCAAAGCATATATTAGAACTTATCTTTGGCAAATGGCAGGGCAAAGTTACCACTTATCATTAGTCACATTGAACGTGAATGGCCTGAACTGTCCAGTTAAAAGACACCGATTGGCTGATTGGGTTAAGGAACAAAACCCATCTATTTGCTGCTTACAAGAAACACATCTTTCCAACAAAGATCCATGCAGACTGAAAGTGAGAGGCTGGAAAAAGATATACCATGCCAACAGAAATGAAAAGAGAGCGGGCGTAGCCATCTTAATATCGGACAACATAAACTTTAATACAAAAACTGTTAAGAGAGACAAAGAGGGACACTATATAATGATTAAGGGATCAATACAACAAGAAGATATAACAATTATCAATGTATATGCACCTAACTACAGGGCACCGGTTTATCTAAAAGATTTGTTAAAGGACTTAAAGGGAGACTTAGACCCCAATACAATAGTACTGGGGGACTTCAATACTCCACTCTCAGAAATAGACAGATCAACAGGACAGAAGATCAACAAGGATACAGTAGATTTAAACGACACTATAGCTCAAATGGATCTAACAGATATATACAGAACTTTCAATCCTACAGCTAAAGATTTTACATTCTTCTTAGCAGTACATGGAACCTTCTCTAGGATTGACCGCATACTAGGCCATAAAGAAAGTCTCAGCAAATTCAAAAGAATTAGAATCATACCATGCAGCTTCTCAGACCATAAAGGAATGAAGTTGGAAATTAGCAACTTAGGAATCCCTAGAGCATACACAAACACATGGAGATTGAACAACATGCTCCTGAATGAACAATCGATCATAGAAGAAATTAAAAGAGAAATCAAAAATTTTCTGGAAGTAAATGAGGACAACAGCACAACAAAAACTTATGGGATGCAGCAAAAGCAGTGTTAAGAGGAAAGTTTATAGCAATAGGTGCCTACATCAAGAAATTGGAAAGGCACCAAATAGATGAGCTTTCAATTCACCTCAAGGATCTAGAAAACCTACAGCAAACCAGACCCAAATCTAGTAGGAGAAGAGAAATAATTAAAATCAGAGAAGAAATCAACAGGATTGAATCCAAAAAAACATTCCAAAAAATCAGCCAAACGAGGAGCTGGTTTTTTGAAAAAATAAACAAAATTGACACCCCATTGGCCCAACTAACTAAAAAAAGAAGAGAAAAGACCCAAATCAATAAAATCAGAGATGAAAAAGGAAACGTAACAACAGACACCACAGAAATAAAAAGAATTCACTGCTGAATTCTACCAGACATTTAAAGAAGAACTGACTCCAATTCTTCTCAAACTATTCAGAACAATCGAAAAAGAGGGAGTCCTCCTAAATTCTTTCTATGAAGCCAGCATCACCTTAATTCCTAAGCCGGAAAAAGATGCAACATTGAAAGAGAATTACAGACCAATATCCCTGATGAACATAGATGCAAAAATCCTCAATAAAATTCTGGCCAATAGAATGCAACAACACATCAGAAAGATCATCCACCCAGACCAAGTGGGATTTATCCCTGGTATGCAGGGATGGTTTAATGTACACAAAACAATCAATGTGATACACCACATTAACAGAAAAACCATATGATTATCTCAATAGATGCCGAGAAAGCATTTGATAAAATACAACACCCGTTCATGATGAAAACTCTAAGCAAACTGGGTTTGGAAGGAACATTCCTCAATACAATCAAAGCAATCGATGAAAAACCCACAGCCAACATCCTATTGAATGGGGAAAAGTTGGAAGCATTTCCACTGAGATCTGGGACCAGACAGGGATGTCCACTCTCACCACTGCTATTCAATATAGTTCTGGAGGTTCTAGCCAGAGCTATTAGGCAAGAAAAAGAAATTAAAGGGATACAAATTGGGAAGGAAGAACTCAAACTATCCCTCTTTGCAGATGACATGATTCTTTATTTAGGGGACCCAAAGAACTCTACTAAGAGACTATTGGAACTCATAGAAGAGTTTGGCAAAGTAGCAGGGTATAAAATCAATGCACAAAAATCAACAGCCTTTGTATACACAGACAATGCCATGGCTGAGGAAGAACTTCTAAGATCAATCCCATTCACAATAGCTACAAAAACAATCAAATACCTTGGAATAAACTTAACCAAGGACGTTCAAGATCTCTACGATGAGAATTACAAAATCTTAAAGAAAGAAATAGAAGAGGATACCAAGAAATGGAAAAATCTTCTATGCTCATGGATTGGAAGAATCAATATCATCAAAATGTCCATTCTCCCAAAAGCAATTTATAGATTCAATGCAATACCAATCAAGATATCGAGGACCTTCTTCTCAGATCTGGAAAAAATAGTGCTGAAATTTATATGGTGTCACAGGAGACCTCGAATAGCTAAAGCAATCTTGTCAACAAAAACAAATCTGGAGGCATCACAAGACCAGATCTCAGGACATACTACAGGGCAGTTGTAATCAAAACAGCATGGTACTGGTACAGAAACAGATGGATAGACCAATGGAACAGAATAGAAACAACAGAAATCAACCCAAACATCTACAGCCAACTCATATTTGATCAAGGATCTAAAACCAATCCCTGCAGTAAGGACAGTCTATTCAATAAATGGTGCTGGGAAAATTGGATTTCCACGTGCAGAATCATGAAGCAAGACCCCTACCTTACACCTTACACAAAAATCCACTCAACATGGATTAAAGACCTAAATCTATGACCTGACACCATCAAATTATTAGAGAGCATTGGAAAAACCCTGCAAGATATAGGTACCGGCAATGACTTCTTGGAAAACACCACAGAAGCACAGGCAGTCAAAGCTAAAATTAACATTTGGGATTGCATCAAATTGAGAAGTTTGTACTGCAAAAGAAACAGGAAAGCGAAGAGGCAACCGACAGAATGGGAAAATATATTTGCAAACTATGCAACAGATAAAGGGTTGATAACCAGAATCTACAAAGAAATCAAGAAACTCCACAAGATCAAAACAAACAACCCACTTAAGAAATGGGCCAAGGACCTCAATAGACATTTTTCAAAAGAGGAAATCCAAATGGCCACCAGACACCTGAAAAAATGTTCAAGGTCACTAGCAATCAGGGAAATGCAAATCAAAACCACAACGCGGTTCCACCTCACCTGAGTTAGAATGGCTCACATGCAGAAATCTACCAACAACAGATGCTGGCGAGGATGTGGGGAAAAAGGGACACTAACCCACTGTTGGTGGGAATGCAAAGTGGTCAAGCCACTATGGAAGTCAGTCTGGAGACTCCTCAGAAACCTGAATACAGCCCTGCCGTTCGACCCAGCCATCCCACTCCTTGGAATTTACCCAAAGGAATTTAAATTGGGAAACAAAAAGGCAGTCTGCACCCTAATGTTTATTGCAGCACAATTCACAATAGCTAAGACCTGGAACCAACCTAAATGCCCATCAACGGTAGACTGGATAAAGAAATTATGGGATATGTACTCTTTAGAATACTATACCACAGTCAAAAACAATGAAACATGGTCATTTGCAACAAGATGGAAGAATTTAATATGTTATCCCTCTTAGTATTTTTTTTTGTTTGTTCTACTTAATACTTTTGGTTGAATATTGTAATCAACACACAATTCTTCTTAAGTGGTGAAACTTAACTGAAAAGTGATCGCTGTTAAATATAAGAGCAGGAATAAGAGAGGGAAGAGATGTGCAATTCGGGACATGCTCAAGCTGACTTACCTCAAACGGTAGAGTTAGAAACATACCACGGGATTCCAATTCAATCCCATCAAGGTGGCATGTACCAATGCCAGCTCACTAGTCCCAGTGATCAATTTCTGTTCACAATTGTTCATAATGATAGGACTAAGAACCAAATCGATCACATAAACAAGAATAGTGTCTGCAAATACTAGCTGATAGAATAAAAAAGGGAGAGAATGATCCAACATGGGAAGTGAGATACACAGCAGACCCATAGAATGGCAAATGTCCTAAACAGCACTCTGGCCTCAGAATCAGCCCTAAAGGCATTTGGATCTGGCTGAAAAGCCCATGAGAATATTTCAGGCATGGAAAGCCAAGACACTCTTGCAAATAAGAAAGCAAACAAACAAACAAAAACCCAAAACACCTAAATGAAAGATTTCTGTGAGTGAGATCCCAGTGGAAAGAATAGGTCTTCAAAGAAGGAGGTACCTTTCTCTGAAGGGAGGAAAGTACTTCCACTTTGACTATGACCTTGTCTAAATAAGATAAGAGTTGGTGAACTCAAAAGGCTTCCATAGCCTTGGAAACTCATGACTGGAGCATAGGGAGATTACTGATGCCATAAATAGGATTGTAATTTGGAAAGTCAACAACAAGAGTCACTGTGCACTTACTTCTCATGTAGGATCTCTGTCCTTAATGTGCTGTACATTGAGATTTAATGCTATAACGAGTACTCAAACAGTATTTTTTCACTTTGTGTTTCTATGGGGGTGCAAACTGTTGAAATCTTTACTTAATGTATACTAAACTGATCTTCTGTATATAAAGAAAATTGAAAATGAATCTTGATAAGAATGGAATCGGATTGAGAGCGGGGAAGGGGAGAGAGAGCGGGAAAGGGGAGGGTTGCGAGTGGGAGGGAAGTCATTGGAGGGGGGGGAAGGAAACCAATGCAATCCATAAGCTGTACTTTGTAAATTTTATTGATTAAATAAAAGTTAAAGAAAAAGAAAAAATAATAACTGCTTAAGCCTAACAGATGTAGGTGATTAAATTTCTTATACACTGAAAAAATGGGTCATGATCAGTCAAGAAGCTAGAAATTCAAAGGTAAGCACACTGATATAAAAGAAATAAATTGGATAGAAATTGGAGCTGAGAGGAAATAATATAAAATGTTCCTTCTAACCCATTATGGCTGTGTTCATACCATAAGCTTATGATTTCTCTATACATCAATCTTAATGTAAAAATAAGCAACAATCTCCAAAATGCTGAGTCAACATCATAAACCTTCTTATTCAGATAAGTTTAAAAGAAGATATGAAAATCATTTTATTTTTATATAAGGTGAACAAATTTCATATATATATATATATATATATATATATATATATATATATCTTTGGGAGCATAGTGATAGCATCCCACTCTAGTCTCCCTCCTGCTCAACTCTCAACCTTCCTACTCCTCCTTTCTTACTCTGTATTTTAATGTTTACAATGATATACTTGTAATGTATTTTATAATCATAAACTTAACTCACCACTAAGGAAAGAATTCAATATACAGTAAGAATAACTAAAAAAACTTTTTCCTCAACAGTAGAAACGAGGGCTGGAAATAACAAATCTCAAAAGGTCAATTTTGCTTAGCTACATTACATTTTTGTACTCTATTGGTTATCACAGATAAGGGGAAATATCATATTTGTCTTTTTGGGACTAGCTTATTTCACTAAGTAGAATGCTTTCCAGTTGCGTCCATTTTGTTGCAAAACACAGACTTGTACTATATTTACCACTTAGTAGTATTTCATAGTGTACATATACAACATTTTCTTTATCTAGTCATTGGTTGATGGACATCTAGGTTGCTTTCATATCTCAGCTATTGTGAATTGAGCTGCAATAAACATGGGGGTACAAATAACTCTTCCACATACTGATTTCATTTCATTGGATAATTTCCCAGGAGTGGGATGACTGGGTCATGTGGTAGATCTATTATCAGATTTCTGAGGAATCTCCATACTGTCTTCCTTAATGCTAGTTGACATCCCACCAACTGTGAATTAAGGTATGTTTTCCTCCAAATCCTAACCAGCATTTATTGTTTTTTGATTTCTGTTTGAGAGCCATTCTAACTGGGGTGAGGTAAAACATCATTGTGGTTTTTATTTGTTTTTCTCTCATAGCTGGTGATCCTGAGCATTTTTTTCATGTGTCTGTTGACCATTTGAATTTAATCCTTTGAAAAAAAATACCTGTTCAAGTCCTTGGCCCATTTTTAACTGGATGGTTTATTTTATTGATCTTGAATTTCTTCAGTTCTTTATAGATTCTGGATATTATTCCTTTATCAGTTGTGTAGTTTGCAAATATTTTCTCTCATTCTCAAATATTTCTCCAACTTTGCTATTTCTTTTGCAGCACAGAAGTTTCTCAGCTTAATGTATTCCCCGTTGTCTATTTTGACTTTGATTGCCTGTGCTTCTGGTGTCTTTCCAAGAAGTTTTGCCTATGCCAATGTCTTGCAGAGTTTCTGCAATGTTCTTCTGTGTTAATTTGCTGGATCAGCTTGTAGATTTAGATCCTTGATCCGTTTAGGCTTATTTATGTATAATGTGTAGGATAGGAGTCTTGTTTTATACTGCTACACAAGAAGATCCAATTTTCCCTTAGCACCATTTTTTCTAGATCTCAGAAAAGACATTCTTGGTATTTTGATTGGAATCACATTTAATCTGTAAATTGCTTTCATGGACATTTTAATGATATTGATTCTTCCAACCAATGAACATGGAAGATTTTTCCATTTTATGTGTCTTATATTTCTTTCTTTGATGTTTTATAATTTTATTATAGAGAACCCTGACATCCTTGGTTAAATTTATTCCAAAACATTTATATTTTTGTAGCTATTTTGAATGGGGTTTGAACTTGCACGTTCTTTCTTGCATGGCAATGTCTGTGTTTATGAAGGCTATTAATTTTTGTGTGGTAGTTCCAATTGTCTCTTATTGGAGTTGTTTCCCTAATAGAAAATCATGTCATCTGCAGATATGGATAGTTTGACGTCCTCCTTCCCAATAGGCATCACTTTGAATTATTTTCTTGCCTAATGACTCTGACTAGAGCTTCCATAACTGTATTGAATAGCAATGGTAAGAGTTAGCATCCTTGTCTGGTTCTGGATCTTAATGAGAGTTCTTTCAAATTTTTCCCATTCAATAAGATGCTAGCTATCAGTTTCTCATAAATTGCTTTGCCTATGTTGAGGAATATTCTTTATATACCCAATTTGCTTAAGGTTTCCATTATGAAAGGGTATTATATTTTGTGAAATGTTTTCTCTGCATCTATTCAGATAACCATATGGTTTTTTTTCTTCAATTTGTTAATGTGATATATCACATTTGTAGATTTGCGAATGTTGAACCATCCCTGCATACCAGGGATAAATCCCACTTGGTCTGGGTGAATGGTCTTCCTTATGTGTTGTTGGTTTCATGTAGCTACTATTTTGTTGAGGATTTTTGCATCTTTGTTCATCAGGGATATTAGTCTAAGTTCTCTTTCTTTGTTATCTTTTCCTGATTAAATAGTTAAAGTGATGCTGGCTTCAAGACTTTTGGGAGGATCCCCTCCCTTTCAGTGGTTTGGAATAGCTTGAGAAGAATTAGAATTCTGTCTTCTTTAAATGTCTGGTATAATTCAGAAATGAAGCCATCCGGTCCTCAGCTTTTTGTTGTTGTTATTGGGAGGGCCTTTATTACTGATCCAACCTCTGTCTTCATTACTGGTCTGTTTAGGTGTTCCGTCTTCAAAACTCAATTTTGGGATTTTATGTGTCTAAGAATCTATCCATTTCTTCTATAGTTTCCAATTTGTTGGCATGCAGCTATTTGTAGTAATCTCTGATGATTCTTTTTACTTCTGTGATACCTGTTGTTATATTTCCTTTTTTGTCTCTAATTCTACTGATATGGGGTCTTCATTGCCAATGGTATATCAATTTTGTTTATTTTTTTTAAAAACTATTTCAATAATTTTTTGCATGTTTTTTTCCTTTGGTTTCAAGTTTATTTCTTCCCTAATTTTAATTCTTTCTTTCCTCCCAGAAATTTGAGATTTGGTTTGTTTTTGTTTTTCTAGGTCCTTGATATGTGCTAATAGCTCATTTATTGTTGCCTTTCCAATGTCTTGAAGTAGGCACCAATTACTGTAAACTTCTCTCTGAAAACTGCCTTTACTATATGCCTTAAGTTTTTATATGTTTCACTCTCATCTTCATTAACTTCCAGAAATTTTTTCGTTTCCCTTTTGATTTCTTAAATTACCCACTCTTTATTCAGGAGCATGTTTTTCACTGTCTATGTGCTTCTACATATTCTAGAGATTCCTGAGTTGCTATATGTCTAGCTTAGTTCCATTGTGGTCAGAAAAGATGCGTGGTATGTTTTTAATTTTTTTTTAATTTGCTGAGATTTGTTTTATGGCTTAGCATGTGGTCTGTCCTAGAGAAAGTTCTATGCACTGATGAAAAGAATGTGTATTCTGTAACTGTGGCATGAAAGCTTCTGTAGCTATCAGGTCTATTTTGTCTATCATGTAGATTAACTCTGCTATCTCTTTGTTGATTTTATGTCTTGTTGATCTGTCCATTTATGAAAGTGTGGTATGAACATTCCAACGTGGAGCACCAAGCAGATTCTATCAGGCAGGAAGCTGACTCTGGGAAAGCTGAAGCTCTCTCTGTGGACAGGGAATGCTTGTGGGGCTGAGAATAGATCATATGCTCCTGTGTATGTTGAAGCCCTGTGTGCTATGACTGGTGGAATTCTGTGAATGTGCCATAGGGAGTTACTTGTGGCTGAGTGTTTGAGCAATCACTGTGTCTGGCTTGAGAGGCTCACAGTTTGATGAGTGTATGAGATGAGTCATTGCACAGGGTTCCACAATTATACACAGATCCTTTGTATTATTTAGAACCTGCTTGGGTGAGGGGTGAAGACACTAATGGCTCAGCATGGGCAATTGGTTCACTTTGGCAGAGAGGGTGTGAGGCTGTGATCATGCTGCCCAAAATGATCATATCCTCCCTCATCTAACCTCAACCCTGATGAAGATATAGCAGAACTACCATGCCATCAATGTTGGTGTCACTTTGGACTCTTGCCTCATACTTGAGCACTGCCTGGAGCACTGCCTGGAGCTCACTCAGCCCACACCTTCCTTGTGAAGCAGCAGAAACTCTGCTAAGCCACAGAAGCATATTTCACAGACAAAATCCTCAGAGGAGAAAACCAACAAGAGTTTCTACAAATGCCTAAAAATAAATGTAGAAATTAAGAAGCATGAACAAGAAAGACAGTATGAATTCCCCAAAAGAACATAAAAACACTTGAATATTGGAATGAAAAGATGAAGAGAGGGATGAAATGCCTGAAAAGGAATTCAAAAGAATGATAAAATTATTCAAAAATGCAGAGAAGGAAATTAACAAATAAAAGAAATCCATATATGACATGGATGAGAAATTCTGCTTGGAGAAAGCGACAATGAAGAGAAACCAAACTGAAATATTAGATATGAAAATTCAATATATCAAATTAAAATACAGTGGAAAGCCTTAACAACAGACTTGGGGAGGCAGAAGAAAGAATATCCAAGATAGAAGTCAAGTCCTTGCAAATAGAAAAAAAAAAGAAGAAAATTAAAAAGCTGAACATAGTTTTCAAGATTTACAGAAATTATCAAACAAACAAATATACATGTATTGGGAGTTCCTGATGGTGAGAAAGAGGGATAGTGGCTGGCGCTGTGGTGTAGTGGGGAAAGCCATCATCTGCAGTGCCGGCGTCCCATATGGGCACCAGTTGGAATCCTAGCTGCTCCATTACCGATGCAGCTCTCTGCTATGGCCTGGGAAAACAGTGGAAGATGGCCCAACTCCTTGGGCCCCTGCACCCACGTGGGAGACCCCAAGGAAGCTCCTGGCTATTGGCTTTGGATCGGTGCAGCTCCGGCCCTTGCCATCAGTTGGGGAGTGAACCAGTGGATGGAAGACCTCTCTCTCTCTCTGTCTCTCCTCTCTTTCTGACTTTCAAATAAATAAATAAATCTTTAAAAAAGAGGGAGAGAATTAGAACACTTATTCAGTGAAAGAACAGCAGAAAGCTATGCTAATTTGGCAGTTATAGTCAAAACAGTCTGATAGTGGTAGAAAAATAGACATGTAGACCAATGGAACAGAATAGAAAGTCCAGAAATTCATCCATGCATCTACATTACATTTTGTCAACTAATGTTTGACAAAAGAGCTAAAATCATTCCCTGGAGAAAGGATATTATTTCAACAAATTGTGATGGGAAAACTGGATCTCCTTCTTCTGAAGTATGAATCAGGACTCCTACCTTACACTTTACCCAAATATCCATTCAAAATGAATCACAGACCTACAACCCAATAGCATCAAATTACCAGAGAACATTGGGGAAACCCAGTAAGACACTGGCGTAAGCAAAGACTTCTTGGAAAAGATCCCAGAAGCACCGGCAATAAAAGTCAAAATTGACAAATGGGATTATATCAAGCTTAGAGGCTTCTGCACTGCCAAAGAAACGGTCAGCAAAGTGAAGAGGCAATTGACAGAATGGGAAAAGATATTTGCAAACTATGCAACTGATAAAGGATTAATATCCAGAATCTATAAAGAGCTGAAGATACTCAACAACAACAAAACAAGCAATCTAGTTAAGAAATGGGCAAAGGACTTGAATAGGCATTTTTCAAAAGAGGAAATTTAAATGGCCAACAGACACATGAAAAATTACTCAGGACCACTAGCCATCAGGGCAATGCAAATCAAAAGCATAATAAGGTTTCACCTCACCCCTATTAGAATGGCTTTCATACAAAAATCAACAAACAAAAAATGCTGGTGAGGATGTAGGGGAAAAGGTACCCTAATCCACTGTTGATGGGAATGTAAACTGGTAAAGCCACTATGGAAGACAGTATGGAGATACCTTGGAAATCTGAAGATAGAGCTACCACATGATCCAGCCATCTCACTCCTGGGAATTTACCCAAATGAAATCAGTTCCAGCTCTGCTATGGCCTGGGAAGCAATAAAAGATTGCCTGAGTTGTTGGGCCCCTGCACCCACGTGGGAGACCCGGAGGAAGCCTCTGGCTCCTGGCTTCAGATTGGCACAGCTCTTGGCTATTGCAGCCAACTGGGGAGTGAACCAGGGGAGGAAAGACCTTTCTCTCTCTCTCTCTCTCTCTCTCTCTCTGTCTCCTTCTCTTTCTGTGTAACTCCTGACTTTCAATAATTAAATAAATCTCTTAAAAAAAGAAATCAGCATGTGAAAGTGTTATTGTACCCCCGTGTTTACTGCAGCTCAATTCACAATCGCTAATATGTGGAAGCAACCCAGATGTGCATCAACTGAAGAGATGAAGACTGGATAAAGAAAGTATAGTATATGTAGACTATGGAATATTACATTTACTTCTCTTCTTTAATGAGAATTGCCTATTGTCCAGTTTCTGGAAAATTATTTTATGAATTTTTTCAGTTTTCTGGAAGGAAAAGCCTTATATTAGTGTTTTCTAAGTGGTGAGAGATGCTGAAATCTAGAAATATTAGCAACATTTACTTCACTCTCCTACTAAAGTTTATATTATTGTAATATATATTTTTACTTGTACATTCTATTCATTCATAGCAATGTGGACCTGATAGTTGTTGTGATCCTCGCACTTGTCAACTGAGACGGGGGTATCAGTGTTTTCAAGGAGGCTGCTGCAGACAATGCCACGTAAGATTCACATTTATTAACATTTTCTGATTATGTAAAAAGTCATGTACTTTAGAATATTCATAATTAAGCTGTAAGTCAAAATAAATGGATTTTAAAAGGAACAGATAATAAATTTAGATCCAGATTTCTGATTTGTGAACTTTTGTTGGGTTTGGGGGCTTCTTTTGAATACCAGTATTTTCACTAGCTTAATGTTGATTTAAAAGTCTTCATTTACACATGTTATAGAACTCTTTAGTATTGAACATCTTAGTTCATTCTACCCCGTATATACGTTTTATAAATAAAATTTTACTGATTATGATAAATATCTGTAAATACATTGTTGAAAGAACTGAAGTTTTCATATAAGGAGTGAAACTCAATACAAACGATGTTTTCCAAATAGTAAATAATTTAAGCTATAAACTTTATCATTGACTGAAGAAGCACAATTTAGTTTATATGGTGAACAATTTGACCTCTGGTCCCTGTTTTCCTTTTCAGACTTCATTATATTTGTAACAAGTTCCTCATATGGGTTTTGTTTGTCCTTTACTGACACTTTTATTTTCTTCCTTATCACATTATTACATTCTTGCTTCTCTAGTATCTTTTGTGTCAACTTGAATTTATTTACATGAAGTATGAGATAGATGCCCATTCAAAATTATTAATATAAATGTCCAGAATTCTTTATGAAGAGTTACTTAACTGGAAGATGCCCAGGAGAAAGGTTGCCATTTGGTTTCTTCTTGAAAAACAGCTATAGTTGGACTTTATTATCCCTCATTTTGCCTCTGTTTTTTTTTTTTGTGTGTGTGTGTCTTAAATTTTCATATAATTTGTAAGTATTCCATACTTACAAACTATGGTTTTAATTGGCCTATTTTATGAGAAACTGACTAGATTACAATATTTTCACCCAAATTTAATAATTTTCCATGGCTAAAAGCAATCATTCCCCTCTTAAAATGAAACTACAAGTAGGCCGGCGCCGCGGCTCACTAGGTTAATCCTCCGCCTAGCGGCGCCGGCACACTGGGTTCTAGTCCCGGTTGGGGCGCCGGATTCTGTCCCGGTTGCCCCTCTTCCAGGCCAGCTCTCTGCTGTGGCCAGGGAGTGCAGTGGAGGATGGCCCAGGTGCTTGGGCCCTGCACCCCATGGGAGACCAGGAGAAGCACCTGGCTCCTGGCTCCTGCCATCGGATCAGCGCGGTGCATCGGCCGCAGCGCGCCGGCCGCGGCGGCCATTGGAGGGTGAACCAACGGCAAAGGAAGACCTTTCTCTCTGTCTCTCTCTCTCACTGTCCACTCTGCCTTTCAAAAAAAAAAAAAAAAAATGAAACCAGAAGTAAAACTTTGCCTTCAATGTCACATTTGTGTTATACTTTTCCTTATTCATATGTCTTATGATTTTATTTGATAACTTTCAATAAACTTCTAAATTATTAAAATAATGACATACAAAATCAGGATGAATATAATGGAATAAATAGGACAAAATATAGAAAATTGACATAACTTTGAAATAAGTATGGATAAACACAACAACCTTATGTAATACTTTATTTTTATATTTTAATTTCCATTAGTTTTGGGATAACAGTCATTTATGCAGGCCCAGTGCACATCCTGAATGTGATCTCCCTGAGTATTGTAATGGAAGCTCAGGAGACTGTCCGCCTGACCTAACTATACATGATGGACACTTATGCAAAAATGACAAATTTATTTGTTATAATGGAGAGTGTCATGATCTTGATGCACGATGTGAGTCCGTATTTGGAAAAGGTAATATCTTTTGTTATTATATGAACAATTGAGCCTCATTGATAAACAAAATTTTATGTTTTTAGATATGACTTGATGTTTTGATATACATATACATTATGAAACTATACCACAGTTAAGCTAATTAAAATATTCATCACCTCACATAGTTACCATTTTCTTTTCTTATTTTTTTATCATATGACAGCTTTATTTCTAGCTTTCCTTATTTTTTCTTTCTTTTTTTTAACTTTTATTTAATGAATATAAATTTGCAAAGAACGGCTTATGGATTACAATGGCTTCCCCCCCATACCGTCCCTCCCACCCACAACCCTCCCCTTTCCCACTCCCTCTCCCCTTCCATTCACATCAAGATTCATTTTCGATTATCTTAATATACAGAAGATCAGTTTAGCATACATTAAGTAAATTTCAACAGTTTGCTCCCACACAGAAACATAAAGTGAAAAATAATAGATGATTTTTTAAATGATGATGAAATCAGATCAGACCTATTGTCATGTTTAATCCCAGTGAGAGTCAAGTTGGGAATTGATAATTTCTTTTTTTTTTTTTACAGAGGATCAGTTTAGTATACATTAAGTAAAGATTTCAACAGTTTGCACCCCCATAGAAACACAAAGTGAAATATACTGTTTGAGTACTTGTTATAGCATTAAATCTCAATGTACAGCACATTAAGGACAGAGATCCTACATGAGGAGTAAGTGCACAGTGACTCCTGTTGTTGACTTTCCAAATTGACACTCCTGTTTATGGCATCAGTAATCTCCCTATGCTGCAGTCATGAGTTTCCAAGGCTATGGAAGCCCTCTGAGTTCTCCGGCTCTTATCTTGTTTAGACAAGGTCATAGTCAAAGTGGAGGTTCTCTCCTACATTCAGAGAAAGGTACCTCCTTCTTTGAAGACCTGTTCTTTCCACTGGGATCTCACTCACAGAGATCTTTCATTTAGGTCATTTTTTTTTTTTTTGCCAGAGTGTCTTGGCTTTCCATGCCTGAAATACTCTCATGGGCTTTTCAACCAGATCGGAATGGCTTTAGGGCTGATTCTGAGGCCAGAGTGCTGTTTAGGACATCTGCCATTCTATGAGTCTGCTGAGTATCTCACTTCCCATGTTGGATCACTCTCCCCTTTATTTATTCTATCGGTTAGTATTAGCAGGTACTAGACTTGTTTATGTGCTCCCTTTGACTCTTAGTCCTTTCATTATGATCAATTGTGAACTGAAATTGATCACTGGGACTAGTGAGATGGCATTGGTACATGCCACCTTGATGGGATCGAATTGGAATCCCCTGGTATGTTTCTAACTCTACCATTTGGGGCAAGTCATCTTTAGCATGTCCCAAATTATACATCTCTTCCCTCTCTTATTCCCACTCTTATGTTTAACAGGGATCACATTTCAGTTAAATTTCAACACTTAAGAATAGCTGTATATTAATTACAGAATTAAACCAGTCATATTAAATAGAACAGACAAAAAAAACTACTAAGAGGGATAATGTATTAAGTTGTTCATTAACAGTCAGGGCTATGCTGATCAAGTCACCGTTTCCCATAGTGTCCATTTCACTTCAGGAGGTTTCCTTTTTGGTGTTCAGTCAGTTGTCACCGACCAGGGAGAACATATGGTATTTGTCCCTTTGGGATTGGCTTATTTCACTCAGCATGATGTGTTCCAGATTCCTCCATTTTGTTGCAAATGACTGGATTTCGTTGTTTCTTACTGCAGTATAGTATTCTAAAGAGTACATATCCCATTATTTCGTTATCCAGTCTACAGTTGATGGGCATTTAGGTTGGTTCCAGGTCTTGGCTATTGTGAATTGTGCTGCAATAAACATTAGGGTGCAGACCGCTTTTTTGTTTGCCAATTTAAATTCCTTTGGGTAAATTCTAAGGAGTGGGATGGCTGGGTCGAACGGTAGGGCTATCTTCAGGTTTCTGAGGAATCTCCAGACTGACTTCCATAGTGGCTTGACCAGTTTGCATTCCCACCAACAGTGGGTTAGTGTCCCTTTTTCCCCACATCCTCGCCAGCATCTATTGTTGATAGATTTCTGTATGTGAGCCATTCTCACCGGGGTGAGGTGAAACCTCATTGTGGTTTTGATTTGCATTTCCCTGATTGCTAGTGACCTTGAACATTTTTTCATGTGCCTGTTGGCCATTTGGATTTCCTCTTTTGAAAAATGTCTATTGAGGTCCTTGGCCCATCTCTTAAGTGGGTTGTTCGTTTTGATGATGTGGAGTTTCTTGATCTCTTTGTAGATTCTGGTTATTAACCCTTTATCTGTTGCATAGTTTGCAAATATTTTTTTCCCATTCCCATTCTGTTGGTTGTCTCTTCACTCTCCTGACTGTTTCTTTTGCAGTACAGAAAATTCTCAATTTGATGCAATCCCAATAGTTGATTTTGGCTTTGACTGCCTGCGCCTCCAGGGTCTTTTCCAGAAACTCTTTGCTTGTGCCTATATCTTGAAGGGTTTCTCCAATGTTCTCTAGTAACTTGATGGTGTCAGGTCGTAGATTTAGGTCTTTAATCCATGTTGAGTGGATTTTTGTGTAAGGTGAAAGGTAGGGGTCTTGCTTCATGCTTCTGCACGTGGAAATCCAGTTTCCCAGCACCATTTATTGAATAGACTGTCCTTGCTCCAGGAATTGGTTTTAGATCCTTGATCAAATATGAGTTGGCTGTAGATGTTTGGGTTGATTTCTGGTGTTTCAATTCTGTTCCATTGGTCTATCCATCTGTTTCTGTACCAGTACCATGCTGTTTTGATTACAACTGCCCTGTAGTATGTCCTGAGATCTGGTATTGTGATGCCTCCAGCTTTGTTTTTGTTGTACAAGATTGCTTTATCTATTCAAGGTCTCCTGAGACTCCATATGAATTTCAGCACTATTTTTTCCAGATCTGAGAAGAAGGTCTTCGGTATCTTCATTGGTATTGCATTGAATCTATAAATTGCTTTTGGGAGAATGGACATTTTGATGATATTGATTCTTCCAATCCATGAGCATAGAAGATTTTTCCATTTCTTGGTATCCTCTTCTATTTCTTTCTTTAAGATTTTGTAATTCTCATCGTAGAGATCTTGAACGTCCTTGGTTAAGTTTATTCCAAGGTATTTGATTGTTTTTGTAGCTATTGTGAATGGGATTGATCTTAGAAGTTCTTCCTCAGCCATGGCATAGCCTGTGTATACAAAGGCTGTTGATTTTTGTGCATTGATTTTATACCCTGCTACTTTGCCAAACTCTTCTATGAGTTCCAATAGTCTCTTAGTAGAGTTCTTTGGGTCCCCTAAATAAAGAATCATGTCATCTGCAAAGAGGGATAGTTGGAGTTCTTCCTTCCCAATTTGTATCCCTTTAATTTCTTTTTCTTGCCTAATAGCTCTGGCTAGAACTTCCAGAACTATATTAAATAGCAGTGGTGAGAGTGGGCATCCCTGTCTGGTACCAGATCTCAGTGGAAATGCTTCTAGCTTTTCCCCATTCAATAGGATGTTGGCTGTGGGTTGTTCATCGATTGCTTTGATTGTATTGAGGAATGTTCCTTCCAAACCCAGTTTGCTTAGAGTTTTCATCATGAATGGGTGTTGTATTTTATCAAATGCTTTCTCGGCGTCTATTGAGATAATCATATGGTTTTTCTTCTGCAGTCTGTTAATGTGGTGTATCACATTGATTGTTTTGTGTACATTAAACCATCCCTGCATACCAGGGATAAATCCCACTTGGTCTGGGTGGATGATCATTCTGATGTGTTGTTTCATTCTATTGGCCAGAATTTTATTGAGGATTTTTGCATCTATGTTCATCAGGGATATTGGTCTGTAATTCTATTTCAATGCTGCATCTTTTTCCGGCTTAGGAATTAAGGTGATGCTGGCTTCATAAAAGAATTTGGGAGGACTCCCTCTTTTTCGATTGTTCTGAATAGTTTGAGAAGAATTGGAGTCAGTTCTTCTTTAAATGTCTGGTAGAATTCAGCAGTGAATTCTTTTTATTTCTGTGGTGTCTGTTGTTACGTTTCCTTTTTCATCTCTGATTTTATTGATTTGGGTCTTTTCTCTTCTTTTTTTAGTTAGTTGGGCCAATGGGGTGTCAATTTTGTTTATTTTTTCAAAAAACCAGCTCCTCGTTTGGCTGATTTTTTGGAATGTTTTTTTTTGGATTCAATCCTGTTGATTTCTTCTCTGATTTTAATTATTTCTCCTCTCCTACTAGATTTGGGTCTGGTTTGCTGTAGGTTTTCTAGATCCTTGAGGTGAATTGAAAGCTCATCTATTTGGTGCCTTTCCAATTTCTTGATGTAGGCACCTATTGCTATAAACTTTCCTCTTAATACTGCTTTTGCTGCATCCCATAAGTTTTGGTATGTTGTGCTGTTGTCCTCATTTACTTCCAGAAAATTTTTGATTTCTCTTTTAATTTCTTCTATGACCGATTGTTCATTCAGGAGCATGTTGTTCAATCTCCATGTGTTTGTGTATGCTCTAGGGATTCCTGAGTTGCTAATTTCCAACTTCATTCCTTTATGGTCTGAGAAGCTGCATGGTATGATTCTAATTCTTTTGAATTTGCTGAGACTTGCTTTATGGCCTAGTATGTGGTCAATCCTAGAGAAGGTTCCATGTACTGCTGAGAAGAATGTAAAATCTTTAGCTGTAGGATTGAAAGTTCTGTATATATCTGTTAGATCCATTTGGGCTATAGTGTCGTTTAAATCTACTGTATCCTTGTTGATCTTCTGTCCTGTTGATCTGTCTATTTCTTTTTTTTTAACATTTATTTAATGAATATAAATTTGCAAAGAACGGCTTATGGATTACAATGGCTTCCCCCCCATACCGTCCCTCCCACCCACAACCCTCCCCTTTCCCACTCCCTCTCCCCTTCCATTCACATCACGATTCATTTTCGATTATCTTAATATACAGAAGATCAGCTTAGTATACATTAAGTAAGGATTTCAACAGTTTGCTCCCACACAGAAACATAAAGTGAAAAATAATAGATGATTTTTTTTAAATGATGATGAAATCAGATCAGACCTATTGTCATGTTAAATCCCAGTGAGAGTCAAGTTGAGAGTTGATAATTTCTTTTTTTTTTTTTTTACAGAGGATCAGTTTAGTATACATTAAGTAAAGATTTCAACAGTTTGCACCCCCATAGAAACACAAAGTGAAATATA
This sequence comes from Oryctolagus cuniculus, assembly GCF_964237555.1. NCBI lineage: Eukaryota > Metazoa > Chordata > Mammalia > Lagomorpha > Leporidae > Oryctolagus > Oryctolagus cuniculus. Next base: position 89,049,040 of record NC_091433.1, read on the forward strand.
CTGTTTGAGTACTTGTTATAGCATTAAATCTCAATGCACAGCACATTAAGGACAGAGATCCTACATGAGGAGTAAGTGCACAGTGACTCCTGTTGTTGACTTTACCAATTGACACTCCTGTCTATGGCATCAGTAATCTCCCTATGCTCCAGTCATGAGTTTCCAAGGCTATGGAAGCCCTCTGAGTTCTCCGATTCTTATCTTGTTTAGACAAGGTCATAGTCAAAGTGGAGGTTCTCTCTTCCCTTCAGAGAAAGGTACCTCCTTCTTTGAAGACCTGTTCTTTCCACTGGGATCTCACCCACAGAGATCTTTTGCCAGAGTGTCTTGGTTTTCCATGCCTGAAATACTCTCATGGGCTTTTCAGCCAGATCCAAATGGCTTTAGGGCTGATTCTGAAGCCAGAGTGCTGTTTAGGACATCTGCCATTCTATGAGTCTGCTGAGTGTCTCACTTCCCATGTTGGATCACTCTCCCCTTTATTTATTCTATCGGTTAGTATTAGCAGGTACTAGACTTGTTTATGTGCTCCCTTTGACTCTTAGTCCTTTCATTATGATCAATTGTGAACTGAAATTGATCACTTGGACTAGTGAGCTGGCATTGGTACATGCCACCTTGATGGGATCGAATTGGAATCCCCTGGTATGTTTCCAACTCTACCATTTGGGGCAAGTCATCTTGAGCATGTCCCAAATTATACATCTCTTCCCTCTCTTATTCCCACTTTTATGTTTAACAGGGATCACATTTCAGTTCATTTTCAACACTTAAGAATAGCTGTGTATTAATTACAGAATTAAACCAGTCATATTAAGTAGAACAGACAAAAAAAAACTACTAAGAGGGATAATGTATTAAGTTGTTCATTAACAGTCAGGGCTATGCTGATCAAGTCACCGTTTCCCATAGTGTCCATTTCACTTCAGGAGGTTTCCTTTTTGGTGTTCAGTCAGTTGTCACCGACCAGGGAGAACATATGGTATTTGTCCCTTTGGGATTGGCTTATTTCACTCAGCATGATGTGTTCCAGATTCCTCCATTTTGTTGCAAATGACTGGATTTCGTTGTTTCTTACTGCAGTATAGTATTCTAAAGAGTACATATCCCATTATTTCGTTATCCAGTCTACAGTTGATGGGCATTTAGGTTGGTTCCAGGTCTTGGCTATTGTGAATTGAGCTGCAATAAACATTAGGCTGCAGACTGCTTTTTTGTTTGCCAATTTAAACTCCTTTGGGTAAATTCCAAGGAGTGGGATGGCTGGGTCGAACATTAGGGTTATCTTCAGGTTTCTGAGGAATCTCCAGACTGACTTCCATAGTGGCTTGACCAGTTTGCATTCCCACCAACAGTGGGTTAGTGTCCCTTTTTCCCCACATCCTCGCCAGCATCTATTGTTGATAGATTTCTGTATGTGAGCCATTCTCACCGGGGTGAGGTGAAACCTCATTGTGGTTTTGATTTGCATTTCCCTGATTGCTAATGACCTTGAACACTTTTTAATGTGCCTGTTGGCCATTTGGATTTCCTCTTTTGAAAAATGTCTATTGAGGTCCTTGGCCCATCTCTTAATTGGGTTGTTGGTTTGTTTTTGTGGAGTTTCTTGATCTCTTTGTAGATTCTGGTTATTAACCCTTTATCTGTTGCATAGTTTGCAAATATATTTTCCCATTCTGTCGGTTGTCTCTTCACTCTCCTGTTTCTTTTGCAGTACAGAGACTTCTCAATTTGATGCAATCCCAATAGTTGATTTTGGTTTTGACTGCCTGTGCCTCCCGGGTCTTTTCCAGAAATTCTTTGCCTGTGCCAATATCTTGAAGGGTTTCTCCAATGTTCTCTAGTAACTTGATGGTGTCAGGTCGTAGATTTAGGTCTTTAATCCATGTTGAGTGGATTTTTGTGTAAGGTGAAAGGTAGGGGTCTTGCTTCATGATGCTGCACGTGGAAATCCAATTTTCCCAGCACCATTTGTTGAATAGACTGTCCTTACTGCAGGGATTGGTTTTGGATCCTTGATCAAATATGAGTTGGCTGTAGATGTTTGGGTTGATTTCTGGTGTTTCTATTCTGTTCCATTGGTCTATCCATCTGTTTCTGTACCAGTACCATGCTGTTTTGATTACAACTGCCCTGTAGTATGTCCTGAAATCTGGTCTTGTGATGCCTCTGGCTTTGTTTTTGTTGTACAAAATTGCTTTAGCTATTCGAGGTCTCCTGTGACACCATATAAATTTCAGCACCATTTTTTCCAGATCTGAGAAGAAGGTCTTCAGTATCTTGATTGGTATTGCATTGAATCTATAAATTGCTTTTGGGAGAATGGACATTTTGATGATATTGATTCTTCCAATCCATGAGCATGGAAGATTTTTCCATTTCTTGGTATCCTCTTCTATTTCTTTCTTTAAGGTTTTGTAATTTTCATTGTAGCGATCTTTAACGTCCTTGGTTAAGTTTATTCCAAGGTATTTGATTGTTTTTGTAGCTATTGTGAATGGGATTGATCTTAGAAGTTCTTCCTCAGCCATGGCATTGTCTGTGTATACAAAGGCTGTTGATTTTTGTGCATTGATTTTATACCCTGCTACTTTGCCAAACTCTTCTATGAGTTCCAATAGTCTCTTAGTAGAGTTCTTTGGGTCCCCTAAATAAAGAATCATGTCATCTGCAAAGAGGGATAGTTTGAGTTCTTCCTTCCCAATTTGTATCCCTTTAATTTCTTTTTCTTGCCTAATAGCTCTGGCTAGAACCTCCAGAACTATATTGAATAGCAGTGGTGAGAGTGGGCATCCCTGTCTGGTACCAGATCTCAGTGGAAATGCTTCCAACTTTTCCCCATTCAATAGGATGTTGGCCGTGGGTTTTTTATAGATTGCTTTGATTGTATTGAGGAATGTTCCTTCCATACCCAGTTTGCTTAGAGTTTTCATCATGAAAGGGTGTTGTATTTTATCAAATGCTTTCTCGGCATCTATTGAGATAATCATATGGTTTTTCTCCTGCAGTCTGTTAATGTGGTGTGTCACATTGATTGTTTTGCGCACATTAAACCATCCCTGCATACCAGGGATAAATCCCACTTGGTCTGGGTGGATGATCTTTCTGATGTGTTGTTGCATTCTATTGGCGAGTATTTTATTGAGGATTTTTGCATCTATGTTCATCAGGAATATTGGTCTGTAATTCTCTTTCAGTGCTGCATCTTTTTCTGGCTTAGGAATTAAGGTGATGCTGGCTTCATAGAAAGAATTTGGGAGTATTCCCTCTTCTTCGATTGTTCTAAATAGTTTGAGAAGAATTGGAGTTAGTTCTTCTTTAAATGTCTGGTAGAATTCAGCAGTGAATCCATCTGGTCCTGGGCTTTTCTTTGTTGGGAGGGCCTTTATCACTGTTTCAATTTCTGTCTCAGTTATGGGTCTGTTTAGGTTTTCTATGTCTTCCTGGTTCAATTTAGGTAGGTTGCATGTGTCCAGGAATCTATCCATTTCTGATAGGTTTCCCTGTTTGCTGGCATACAAGTCCTTGTAGTAATTTCTGATGATTCTTTTTATTTCTGTGGTGTCTATTGTTACATTTCCTTTTTCATCTCTGATTTTATTGATTTGGGTCTTTTCTCTTCTTTTTTTTAGTTAGTTGGGCCAATGGGGTGTTTAGTTTGTTTATTTTTTCAAAAAACCAGCTCCTCGTTTGGCTGATTTTTTGGAATGTTTTTCTTGATTCAATCCTGTTGATTTCTTCTCTGATTTTAATTATTTCTCTTCTCCTACTAGATTTGGGTCTGGTTTGCTGTAGGTTTTCTAGATCCTTGAGGTGAATTGAAAGCTCATCTATTTGGTGCCTTTCCAATTTCTTGATGTAGGCACCTATTGCTATAAACTTTCCTCTTAATACTGCTTTTGCTGCATCCCATAAGTTTTGGTATGTTGTGCTGTTGTCCTCATTTACTTCCAGAAAATTTTTGATTTCCCTTTTGATTTCTTCTATGACCGATTGTTCATTCAGGAGCATGTTGTTCAATCTCCATGTGTTTGCATATGCTCTAGGGATTCCTGAGTTGCTAATTTCCAACTTCATTCCTTTATGGTCTGAGAAGCTGCATGGTATGATTCTAATTCTTTTGAATTTGCTGAGACTTGCTTTATGGCCTAGTATGCGGTCAGTCCTAGAGAAGGTTTCATGTACTGCTGAGAAGAATGTAAAATCTTTAGCTGTAGGATTGAAAGTTCTGTATATATCTGTTAGATCCATTTGGGCTATAGTGTCGTTTAAATCTACTGTATCCTTGTTGATCTTCTGTCCTATTGATCTGTCTATTTCTGAGAGTGGAGTATTGAAGTCCCCCAGTACTATTGTATTGGGGTCTAAGTCTCCCTTTAAGTCCCTTAACAAATCTTTTAGATAAAGCGGTGCCCTGTAGTTAGGTGCATATACATTGATAATTGTTATATCTTCTTGTTGTATTGATCCCTTAATCATTATATAGTGTCCCTCTTTGTCTCTCTTAACAGTTTTTGTGGTAAAGTTTATGTTGTCTGATATGAAGATGGCTACGCCCGCTCTTTTTTCATTTCTGTTGGCATGGTATATCTTTTTCCAGCCTTTCACTTTCAGTCTGCATGGGTCTTTGTTGGAAAGATGTGTTTCTTGTAAGCAGCAAATAGATGGGTTTTGTTCCTTAACCCAATCAGCCAATCGATGTCTTTTAACTGGACAGTTCAGGCCATTCACGTTCAATGTGACTAATGATAAGTGGTAACTTTGCCCTGCCATTTGCCAAAGATAAGTTCTAATATATGCTTTGAATTCCCTGTGATCTTTTACTGTGAGGTTTCCTTCCTTTACCTTTCATATTGATGACCGTGTTTCTGTGTTTCTGTGTGTAACACATCTTTAAGCATCTTTTGCAGGGCTGGACGAGTGGCGACAAATTCAATTTCTGTTTGCTATGAAAGGTCTTTATTTCACTCATTCACAAATGATAGCTTTGCAGGATATAATATTCTGGGCTGGCAGTTGTTCTCTCTTAGTACCTGGGCTATATCTCACCATTCCCTCCTAGCTTGTAGGGTTTCTGATGAGAAGTCAGCTGTGAGTCTGATTGGAGATCCTCTGAGAGTAATCTGACGTTTCTCTCTTGCACATTTTAGGATCTTTTCTTTATGTTTCACTGTGGAGAGTTTAATTACAACGTGTCGTGGTGAAGATCTTTTTTGGTCGTGTTTATTAGGGGTTCTGTGAGCTTCCTGTACTAGGATTTCTCTGTCCTTCTCCAAACCTGGGAAATTTTCTGCTAATATCTCACTAAAAAGGCCTTCCAATCCTTTCTCCCTCTCCATGCCTTCAGGAACTCCTAGAACCTGGATGTTGGGTTTTTTAATAGTATCCTGAAGATTCCTGACAATATGTTTTAGATTTCTAATTTCCTCTTCTTTTCTTTGCTCTGACTGTATCCTTTCCTGTTCTCTGTCTTCTAAGTCTGATATTCTCTCTTCTGCTTCACCCATTCTGTTTGTAAGGCTCTCTATTGTGTTTTTCATTTGATCTATTGAATTCTTCACTTCATTATGATTTCTCGTCACTATCACAGTTTCCTGTTGTACTAGTTGTTTTGTTTCATTTTGATTCCTCCTTAATATTTCATTTTCACGAGAGAGATTTTCTATCTTGTCCATTAAGGATTTCTGTAGTTCAAGAATTTGTTTGAGAACTTCTTAATGTTCTTATCAATTTTTTGAGATCTGCTTCTTGCATTTCTTCTATCTCATCATCTTCATAATCTTGAATTGGGGTGCCTATTTCATTTGGGGGCGTCATAGTGACTTCCTTGTTTTTATTACCTCGGTTTTTGCGTTTGTTATTTGGCATATTGGAGATATTTGGTTTCTTCACTGTGGTGCTTTTTCTTGTTATACTATGACTCTAGATTAAGTGGACTGTCTGTTTTTGATGGAGCCTTAGTGGCTTGAGATGGGTGTGGCCTGAGAGCTCTGTTTGGTGTGCCAAAGGTGACACTCCCAGGTTAGGCATGGTAGATCTCTCTCTCTCTCTTTCTTTCTTTTTTTGATTCAAAAGGGAAGTAATCCCGCACAGCTGAACAAAGTTGGAGGTAATTAGCAGGCAAATGATATACCCACAGGAGCCAGAGATCGGAAGCTCTTTCCCAAGGACCACACAGGGAATCTGTTCTGCCCTCAGAGTGGGCTCAAATTCTCCTTCAGTCTCCCACTGGGTTGCCAAAGTTACAGAATTGTAGCGTCTCTGGAGAGTACTCATGTGAATTCCGTGAGTTCTCTCCCCCACCGTCTCTTTTTTCACAGTCTCAGCTCAGTAGCACCACAAATTTACTAGGTCCTAATCTCCTGTTAATTCTCCCCACCCAGAGTCAGGTTTTTTGGCTAGGCTCAGGGCCGGTGCAGACCTGAGGTCGCTCTGCTTATGACGTATGTCCAAGATGGTGCCTGCTCTTTGTCTTGCTCGCACTTGAGAGGTGAGCAGAGAAAGAGAAAAATGTGTCTGTACCAGTCACCTTTTTTTCTCTCTCTCTCTCTCTCTTCCAGTTAGCTTGGTGAACTTTTCCCCCCCGGGGGTCGTTCCTTCTAGTCTCCTGTCTCCGCTTGCCTGCCGGTGTCTCGGGCTATTGAGGTTCAGCTCACCTCGCGTTCCAGCGCTGGTGTGTTGAGTCTGCTGCTGGTGTCCCGAACTGTGGGCTCCCACACTCTCCATGCAGGTCCACTGTGAATCATGTGTTCCGGAAGAGTTTCTTCTGCTGTTTCCTCCCCTACTCTTCCTTGAACCTGCAGTATCTCCACTTTTATTAAACTGCCTCTCCCCGGACTATCAGTGTGCTCCCTTCCTATTCTGCCATCTTGCCTCCTCCACCATTTTCTTTTAAATATTTTTTAAGGTCTACCCTGTTGGCAAATTTTAGGTATATAATACAGCACATACTATTTACTATAGTCAAATCTCTTGAACATACTCATTTTGTTTAGCTGAAACTTTGCATCTCTTGACCAGCATCTCCTCGCTTTCATTTTCCTCTAGTCTGTGGCAACCACTTTTTTAATCTCTGCTTCTATGAGTCTGATAATTTTAGATTTCACATAAAAACATTTTCCTGGGGGACTGGCCCTGTGGCATAGTAGGCTAACCTCTGCCTAGAGAACTGGCATTGTGCCAGTTTGTGTGCTGGCTGTTCCTCCCCTGATCCAGCTCTCTGCTATGGCCTGGGAAAATGGCAGAAGATGGTTCAAGTTATTGGGCCCCTGCATCCAAGAGGGAGACCCAGAAGAAGCTTATTTCTCCTGGCTCATGGCTCCCAGTTTCGAATTGGTCCAGTTCTGGCCATTGTGGCCATTTGGAGAGTGAACCAGTGGATGGAAGACCTTTCTCTCTCTCCCTCTCTCTCTAATTCTACATTTCAAATAAATAAATTAATAAAATATTTAAAAATATTTTCTTGGGGTTGGCATTGTGGTGCAGCAGGTTAAGCTGCTACCTGTTATGCCAGCATTCCCTATAGGTGATGATTCCAGTGCTGGTTGTGCCACTTCTGATCCAGCTCCCTGCTAATATGCCTGGAAAAGCAGATGAAGATCGTGAAGTCTTGGGTCCCTGCCACCCTCCTGGGAGACTTAGATGAAGCTCCTGGCTTCTGGCTGTGGCCCAGCGCAGCCCTAACCATTGCAGCCATTTGAGGAATGAACAAGTGGAGGGACGGTACCTCTGTCTCTGTTTCTCTGTCTCTCCTCATGTCTGTAAATCTGCCTTTCAAATAAATACATTTAAAAATGTTTTCCTTATTATGTTTATTTCAGTTAGCATAGTGTCCTCCATCTTTATCCATATTGTCACAAACATCAACATACCCTTTTTTACTAAGGTTATATAGTATTCCACAGTGTGTATGATGTATGTATGTCTATATCTACATATCATATTTTTGTCACTTCTTTTCCAAGGAGTCTTCACCTATTCCAGTGTCTTACAGTGTTTCCTCAATATTTTCCACTAATAATTTGATGGTATCAGGTCATAGATTTAGGTCCTTAATTCATTTAGGGTTTTTTTGTTTTATAAGGTGTAAGGTAGGGGTCTTGTTTCATGCTTCTGCATAGAAACGATATTCCTGGCACCATATATTGGAGAGAATCTCTGTTCTCCAGGGAATTATTTTAGCTCATTTGTCACAGATTAGTTGGTTGTAGATGTGTGGATTAATTTCTAGGGTTTTTATTCTGTTCCATGGGCCTATATGTCTATGTTTGTGCTAGTAACTGGCTCGTTTTGATTATAACTGCCTGGCAGAATGTCTTGAAATCTGATGGTTTGATACCTCCAGCTTTGTTTTTGCTATTTAAGATTGCTTTAGCTATTCGGAGTCACCCATGTTTCCATATGAATTTTAGCATCATTTTTTCTAGATCTAAGAGGAATGTCCTTGATGTTTTGATTGGAAACACATTGAATCTGTAAATTGCTCTAGATATTATGGAAATTATGATAATAATAATTCTTCCAATCCAGGAACATGGAAGATTTTCTATTTTTTGTGTCTTCTATTTCTTTAATGTTTTGTAATTTTCATTGTAGAGATCTTTTACCTTCTTGGTTAAATTTATTCCAAGATATTTAGTTTGTTGTTGCTATTGTGAATGAGCCTGAACTTACAAGATCTTTCTCAGCTATGGCATTGTCCATGTATGCAAAGGTTACTGATTTTTATATGTTGATTTTATATCCTGCAATTTTGCCAAACTTTATTATGAGTTCCAATAGTCTCTTAGTGAAATCTTTTTGTTTCCCTATATATAGGATCATGACATCTGCAAACAGAAAATTTTCCCAGCAGTGAGCTTTGATGTGGAGGGGATAACCCTTAACTCTGTGCTGTACAGTCTTGGGGGAAGCAGACTCTGGCACAGTTTAACTGTCTTTCCCATGTCATTCAATACATTTTTTTCTCATTTCTGTGCTCATTATGGGTGCTGTAATTTAGAGCTCATGTGAAGGTAATTTTGTGCTTGGATGGCTTTTTATGTCAGTGTTTTTATGAAGGGAACCAGCCTGGAGCTGCCTATTCCACCATTTTGCTGACATCTTTTTTTTTTTAACTTTTATTTAATGAATATAAATTTCCAAAGTACGATTTATGGATTACAATGGCTTCCCCCCCATACCGTCCCTCCCACCCACTACCCTCCCCTTTCCCACTCCCTCTCCCCTTCCATTCACATCAAGATTCATTTTCGATTATCTTAATATACAGAAGATCAGTTTAGCATACATTAAGTAAATTTCAACAGTTTGCTCCCACACAGAAACATAAAGTGAAAAATAATAGATGATTTTTTTAAAATGGTGATGAAATCAGATCAGACCTATTGTCATGTTTAATCCCAGTGACAGTCAAGTTGGGAGTTGATAATTTTTTTTTTTTTTTTACAGAGGATCAGTTTAGTATACATTAAGTAAAGATTTCAACAGTTTGCACCCCCATAGAAACACAAAGTGAAATATATTGTTTGGGTACTCGTTATAGCATTAAATCTCAATACACAGCACATTAAGGACAGAGATCCTACATGAGGAGTAAGTGCACAGTGACTCCTGTTGTTGACTTTACCAATTGACACTCCTGTCTATGGCATCAGTAATCTCCCTATGCTCCAGTCATGAGTTTCCAAGGCTATGGAAGCCCTCTGAGTTCTCCGATTCTTATCTTGTTTAGACAAGGTTATAGTCAAAGTGGAGGTTCTCTCCTCCATTCAGAGAAAGGTACCTCCTTCTTTGAAGACCTGTTCTTTCCACTGGGATCTCACTCGCAGAGATCTTTTGCCAGAGTGTCTTGGTTTTCCATGCCTGAAATACTCTCATGGGCTTTTCAGCCAGATCCGAATGCCTTTAGGGCTGATTCTGAGGCCAGAGTGCTGTTTAGGACATCTGCCATTCTATGAGTCTGCTGAGTGTCTCACTTCCCATGTTGGATCACTCTCCCCTTTATTTATTCTATTGGTTAGTGTTAGCAGGTACTAGACTTGTTTATGTGCTCCCTTTGACTCTTAGTCCTTTCATTATGATCAATTGTGAACTGAAATTGATCACTTGGACTAGTGAGCTGGCATTGGTACATGCCACCTTGATGGGATTGAATTGGAATCCCCTGGTATGTTTCCAACTCTACCATTTGGGGCAAGTCAGCTTGAGCATGTCCCAAATTATACATCTCTTCCCTCTCTTATTCCCACTTTTATGTTTAACAGGGATCACATTTCAGTTAAATTTCAACACTTAAGAATAACTGTGTATTAATTACAGAATTAAACCAGTCATATTAAGTAGAACAGACAAAAAAAACTACTAAGAGGGATAATGTATTAAGTTGTTCATTAACAGTCAGGGCTATGCTGATCAAGTCACCGTTTCCCATAGTGTCCATTTCACTTCAGGAGGTTTCCTTTTTGGTGTTCAGTCAGTTGTCACCGACCAGGGAGAACATATGGTAATTGTCCCTTTGGGATTGGCTTATTTCACTCAGCATGATGTGTTCCAGATTCCTCCATTTTGTTGCAAATGACTGGATTTCGTTGTTTCTTACTGTGGTATAGTATTCTAAAGAGTACATGTCCCATAATTTCTTTATCCAGTCTACCGTTGATGGGCATATCCTTCTTAAAAATAATTTTATTAGCTATAATGTGCATACTATGAAATTCAGTCATTTAAAGTATACATCCCCATTACTCCTTCAACCCATTCTTTAACAACTCTTCTACTTTTCACCTTTATATCATTCCATTTATAGACTTCAATAGGGTTGATATTTTATAACTTTTTGATGACTGATTTTTTAAAAATTAGCATAATATTTTTAAGCTTTATTCATGTTCATGTCGCAAAATGGATCAGCAATTATTTCTTTTCAGACAGACGGATATTCCATTTTATAAATATAGCATATTTTGTTTATCCATTTGCCCACTGATGTACTTGTAGATTGCTCTTACCCTTTTGCTATTATAACTAATGCTATTGTAAACATTTTTTTACTGATGCCTATGCAAAATATGTTTAATTTCTCTGGTATATATACCTGAGGGTGGATTTACTGGGCCACATAGTTATTCTATATTTAATCACTTGAAGGACTTGAAGAATTTTCAAAAGCGCATGAGCCAGTTTTCATTACGACAGCAATATATGAGGTTTCGGATTCCTCCACATCCCTTTTTACATTGTTGTTACCTTTATTTTGATTTTTACCATCCTCATGGGTATGTATTAATATTTCAGCACAGTTTTTTTTGCGTTATCCTAATGATAAATGATGTTGAGCATTGTTTTTATGTGTTTTTGCAAAATTTATGTATTTTCAGGGCTAGTGCTCTGATGTAATGGGTTAAGCTGCCATCTGTGGTGCCAGCATTCCATATGGGCACTGATTTGAGTCCCAGCTGCTCTGCTTCCTACCTAGCTCTCTGCTAATGCACCTGGAAAAGCAGTGGAAAATGGCCCAAGTCCATTGGCCCCTTCACCCATGTGGGAGACCCAGAGGAAGCTCCTGGCTCCTGGCTTCGGCCTGGCCTAGCATCAGCCATTGTGATCACTTGATTAGTGAACAGCAGATGGAAGATTTATCTCTCTCCCTCCCCTCCCCATCCCTTTACCCTTCCCCTACCCTTCCCCTTCCCTTCCCTTCCCCTCTCCCTCTCTCACTCTCTCTACCTCTGCCTTTTATATATAAAATAAATGAATGTTAAAAAAAGAAATTTGTGTATTTCCTCTGGATAATAACATTTAGCACCAGCACTGGAAGTATAGTGGTGAGCGTAACTTCTTTCCAAGCTCTTTTGCAAATTTTAAATTAGTTTACTTATAATTTTATTACTTAGGTTAAGTGTTCTTTATAAATCTAATACGAAAAACTCTTAATCCGCTATATTATTTGCAAATATTTTCCCATTCTGAACTGTCTTTTCACTTTATTGATGATGCTCTTTTTGTAAAAATGTTTTTAATTTTGATAAAGTCCAATTTATCTTTTTTTATTTAAAGATTGATTTATTATTTGAAATTCAGAGTTACACAGAGAAGGAGAGGCAGAGAGAGAGAGAGAGAGAGAGAGAGAGAGAGAGAGAGAGAATTCTGCCATCTGCTGGTTCACTCCCCAGTTGGCTGCAATGGCTGGAGCTTTGCCGATCCAAAGCAAAGAGCCAGGAGCTTCTTCCAGGTCTCCCACGTAGGTTCAGGGGCCCGAGGACTTGGGCCATCTTCTACTGTTTTCCCAGGCCATAGCAGTGAGCAGGATCAGAAGTGGAGCAGCCAGGTCTTGAACCGGTGTCCATATGGGATGCTGGCACTGCAGGCGGCAGCTTTACCTACTAAGCCACAGAGCCAGCCTCCCAATTTATCTTTTTTAAATTTTTTTTGCTTGTGCTTTTTGTGCCTTACCAAATCAAAGTCAGGCAGAAATATTCCCTATGTTTTCTAATAATCATTTTGTTATTTTTGTTTTTATATTAGATCTTTGATGCATTGAAAATTAGCTTTCTGTGTGGTATGATATAAGATAGTGGCACATAGTATTTAAATATTTGGTAGAATTCAGCAGTGAATGCATCTGGGCAGATGGTCATCTTATCAAGATACCTTTGTAAGTGATGAATCATTTTGCTCTTGCTGCTTTCAGGATTTTCTTCTAGTTTTTGACTTTCATCAGTTTAAATATGATGTTTCTGTTGGTTTCTTTGCGTTTATCCTACCTAGACTTTGTTGAGCTTCCTGGCTATGTAGGTCATATTTAATAAATTTATTTGGGTAATTTTCAACAATTAAGTCTTTGGATAATTCTTCTATGTTCCTTCTTATATTCTCATTGTATATATTTTGACAGGCTTAATATTAAACACTTCTCTGAGACTATGCTTATTTTTCTTCATTCTTTTTCTACCTGTTCTTTGTCTTCCATAATCTCTTAGCCTATTTATAAATTTGCTAGTTATTTGTTCTACTAGTCAAAATATGATGAGCCTAGCAAACTTTTCGCTTCAGTTACTATAGTTTGCATTCAAGAATTTTTATTTTAAATAGGTTAATAATTCTTTTCTTCTATAAAATCTCTCTTTGGTGATACTCTCTTTCTGATACAACATTGTCATCATAACTTCCTGTACTTTAATCATGGTTTCCTTTAGGTCTGATGACACATGTATTTTGGGTTCTTTGCAATATTTTCTCTTTGAAATATTTTTTCTTAAATCCAGCATATGATCAACTTACAAATGGCTTCCATTCTCTGCATTTTTCCTTGGTATATGTATGTTTGTTTGTGTGATTCATAAATTTCATAGGAACCTTGGCATTTTAGAAAATATATTATAACTACTTTGGTACTTGTTTCCTCTCGTACTTCCCAAGACTAATTGTTATTTTCTAATTTATGTGTTTGGTGAATGACTGAATAATTTCAGTGAGGTGTAGTCCCCCACCTAAACCCCATAGTGTTGTACCTCTGATATTGCTCTTTATAGTGTGTCTACCTACAGAAACCTGAGATGACAGTAGTAGGGCTTGCTTTCATTATTTCTTTTACTACCTCTACTGGTTAAACTCCACTAATTGCCAATAAACTATTCTGTTTTTTAAAAATGCCCTGGGCATAAATTCATCCACAGTGAAACCAATACAATTGGCTCTTTCAATGGAATATTCCATCAGGTCATTGTTTGATATTTTTTCTGATACCTATCCTTAAAACACCCTCATTTTTACACTTCTCTGTGATATTTTGAAAATTAATTCAGTTCTATTGGGAACACTTTAGAAACCATCTTTTTTTTTTTTTTGACAGGCAGAGTTAGACAGTGAGAGAGAGAGAGAGACAGAGAGAAAGGTCTTTCTTCCATTGGTTCACCCCCTAAATGGCAGCTACGGCCAGTGCTGTGCCGATCTGAATCCAGGAGCCAGGTGCTTCCTCCTGGTCTCACATGCGGGTGCAGGGGCCCAAGCACTTGGGCCATCCTCCACTGCCTTCCCAGGCCACAACAGAGAGCAGGACTGGAAGAGGAGCAACCGGGACAGAACTGGCACCCCATCAGGGACTAGAATCTGAAGTGCCGGCGCCACAGGTGGAGCTATTAGCCTAGTGAGCTGCGGCGCCAGCCGAAACTATCTGTTTTTAAGCCTGCATTTCTACCCAGGCATAATCTCTGCGCCATGTCTTTTAGAAGCTGGAGGTGGTTACAAGACAATCTTCTATCTGAGTGATTCTCCAAATCCAGGGAGTGTGAGCAAGTATCCTCATATTATCTCCGCTTTGTTCTGCTTGAATGGGAGTAGTGCTCCACAAGATAAGATAAATCCAGCTGAAAGTTATAGTATAAGCTGTCATTTTCTTTTTTTTTTTTTTGAGATGCATTATCCTTTTTTTTTTTTTTTAAACTTTTATTTAATGCATATAAATTTCCAAAGTACGACTTATGGATTACAATGGCTTTCCCCCCATACCGTCCCTCCCACCCACAACCCTCCCCTTTCCCACTCCCTCTCCCCTTCCATTCACATCAAGATTCATTTTCGATTATCTTAATATACAGAAGATCAGCTTAGTATACATTAAGTATGGATTTCAACAGTTTGCTCCCACACAGAAACATAAAGTGAAAAATAATAGATGATTTTTTTAAATGATGATGAAATCAGAGCAGACCTAAGCTGTCATTTTCTTACCATGTTCTTTGTTCTGTTAACTTATATGTGGACATGCAGTAGTGCAGAAAAATATTAGTATTTCTTTTTTTAAGGTCTTGGAATCAAGCTACACATCCTAGTGGAGAGTCACATGATATAGAGTAAATTTCTTATCTGGAAGAGAAGAGAAATGAAGCAATAAGTCAAGTCTCCCTGATTGCTTAGCCTGTCTTCCTGGGCTTTCAGACTTAACCAGGAGATGCACTTAATGTGGCTGTCCTGTCTGGCGGTGGAGACATTCCATGGGTGGATTGCCCCAATCTCTGTGTACACAGGAATTCCCTCCCCTTGGCGTTTTAACCCTTAGTTTCAGGACACACTGGGTACATGGAAGCAATGGGGGAAGGAAGTACAGTAGCAGAAGGCACCAAGTTCCTTGTCTCAGCTCCAACCCAGTCATGATCAGATGCTGGGGATGAGGGAGGGAGCATACATCTCTGTTATTCTGTTATCATCACCATCATGCAACCAACATACTTTGCAGAAGGAACTATCTGATAGAGCTGTGGAGGATGGGATCAACTCTGAAACTGTATTCTATTAATACTGACTGGCCCTAGTGCATAAAACATCAGATATTATATCAGCACAATATAAATTTGCTAACATTTTATATCCTTACAATACATGTTACATAACCCAAATTAACTAAAATAAGCTATCAAATAAGTATCTTAAATATCTTAAAACACTGAAAAGATAATAATCCATTTAACCCTGATCATTTTATTTTATTTTATTTGACAAATAGAGTTAGCAGTGAGAGAGAGAGAGAGAGAGAGAGAGAGAGAGAAAGGTCTTCCACTGGTTCACTCCCCAAATGGCCGCTGTGGCTGGAGCTATGCCGATCTGAAGCCAGGAGCCAGGTGCTTCCTCCTGGTCTCCCATATGGGTGCAGGGGCCCAAGCACTTGGGCCATCCTCCACTGCCCACCCCCGGGCCACAGCAGAGAGCTGGAAGAGGAGCAACTGGGACTAGAACCTGGCACCCATATGGGGTCACAGGTGGAGGATTAACCAAGTGAGCCATGGCCCCTACCCTGAACATTTTAAATAAAGCTGTAGACAAGATCTAATCAAAGTTATGGTAATCACTCTGTCAGTAAAAAGTGGCAGATAATGTTAACTCTGTTAAAATTTAGTTCTTCCAACAGTCAAGGCTCCAAAACAGTGAAGGAAAACACATGCCCCTTTCTTTCAGATGCATACAAGTCTCATTATCTATGTCATTTACAGTAGCACAGAAAAACCTTAATTATAAACGACATCAGCATATGAACCCATGACTTCAAGACAGTTAAATACATTGTGGGACACATCCTGTTGTCAAGAGCAGAAGGACTGAGTGAAGCTACACTGCAGAGGAGGGAAAGAGGTCTGTCAGGTAGTTCTGCTCTCTGGACTTCTAAGTCAGAAGAGCTACTTTATAATAATTTCCTCTAATCTCATCTATCCTAATCTCACACAGCATTCAATTTTTACCATCCTTCTACAGCATACTTATTCCTTCTGTTCCTCTTTCTATCCAAAAAATTCTTTCTGTGAACCTTCTGTCACAAGAATACATTCTAATGCTTATAGCTTCCTCCACAACTTTATTTCCTACTTACTGGTTCCTTTAATTCACATCCTAAAACAAACCTCAACACCTCTAAGTTAACAGAAAAACATCTTTTAAAAGGGGGCTGTGGTGTTTTGGCATAGTGGATAAAGCCACCACCTGTGGTGCTGACATCCCATATGGGCACCTGTTTGAGTCCTGGCTGCTCCATTTCCAATCCAATTGCCTGCTAGAGTGCCTAAGAAAGCAGTGAAGGATGGCCCAAGTCCTTCGGTCCCTGCATCCATGTGGGAGGCCCAGGGGAAGCTCCTGGCTCCTGGCTTCAGATTGGCCCAGCTCTGGCTGTTGTATGGAGATTACAAGAGCAATTACTTCAAGTGTACATGCTGTTCTGCTTTCAGGACTTGTTTCCTTGTTCCATTGAACAAAAATTTATTTTCTTCCCATTTTCTTTGGCCTCTGTTACTCGCATAGACTAATATCTACCTAGCTATCTTAAAAATTTGTCATGTCCATTCTATGAAATTTTATCGATTTTTATTTCATCCCATGAGTTCCACTTTGCACAATTATTCGATCTATAAGTTTTATGGCTCATTTTTATAATTTATATTTGTTATTTATTTCCCTATTTTCCTTTAAATTCTTGAAATATGTGTAATAAATACTTTAGAACTTTTATTCATTAAATTATAGTAACATTTTTGAACTATTTATGTTGACAGACTTCTCTAGTTAAGGATTGTTAAGATTCAAAATTTCTTGCCTTATTATTGACTGAATGCTGTACATAAGGTTGGTTGATTCCTTCATTGTCTTCAAGAATTTCCAGCTTTGGCAGGCATTCTAACTTGTATCTTATCTTGACTGTTCCAAAGATTATACTGAAGATTTATTAACACTCCTTTAGAGTAGCCTTCATTGTAGAAGTAGTGTGCTCTTCAGCCTTGGGATAAAACCCAGTTGATAATGTTGAATCATCCTTTTCATGCACTGATACCTTATATTTGCTTGTATTTCGTTGAGCATTTTTGCATCTATGTTTATCAGGGTGATTGGTATGTAGGTTTCTTTTTTTTGTGCCATTTTCTGGCCATGGAATCAAGCTTTTGTGGCTTTGTAGACGAAATTTGGGAGTTTCTTCCATTGAAATTTTTTGAAATAGTTCAAGGTGAATTGGTGTTAACCCTTTTAAAGTTTTGTAAATTCAAAAGTGAAGCTATCTAGTCCTAGACTTTTCTTTGTTGGAATACCTTTTGTTACTCATTTGATCTCATTACCTGTTTTTCTTTTGTTCATAATTTCATTGTTGCTTTCTATAATTCATGGTTCAATGTTGAAGATGTAATCTAGGCTCATAATCAATAAACTTTGAGTTAATCAGAAGGAAATTCATAGAGTGTCCCTTTTAACCATGCGAACTCTATTTTAAACATTTTATTTTAATTATCGTTAATTATGGGGCCTGCTGTAATAAGCCAACACAAGTATTTGACATATGAAGACCAAATGATGTTAGTTAGCATCTTCATCTCTTTATATACTTGAGGTGTTCAGAAATCAGAAATCTTAGAATGGGTCTCTGGTTTGGAGGAAGTAGGCTTGCTGAGTTTTGAAAGGGTCATGTGACCAGGAAATTCTAAGAGTCAAGAGCAATCCCTGGCAGACATCTGTCACCAAAATGGGAGCCTCAAGCCTACAACTACACAGTATTGAATTCTGTCAACATCTAGTGAGCTCTGAACAAAACTGCAATCTTACATGGAAAGACAACCGCAGCCAACACCTGGATTTCATCCTAGTGACACCCTAAGCAAAGAAGCCACTTGAGCCTTGCTTGACTTCTGCCCTACAGAAACTGTGACATAAGAAATGGATTTGAATTTAAGTTGTCAAGTGTTTCTTTTTGCTTTTGTTTTACCAGGAATAATAAAAACAATAAAAATTTAAAAAATAGACAGCCAATATAGTAATGAATGAAAAATAGGTAAATGTTTGTCCCTTAAATTTAAACTACCTGAAGATACCATTAAGTAACAACTTAATACTTTATCCCTCTTAGTATTTTTTTTTGTTTGTTCTACTTAATACTTTTGGTTGAATACTGTAATCAATACACAGTTATTCTCAAGTGTTGAAACTTAACTGAAAAGTGATCACTGTAAAATATAAGAGCGGGAATAAGAGAGGGAAGAGATGTGCAATTTGGGACATACTCAAGATGACTTGCCTCAAACGGTAGAGTTAGAAACATACCAGGGGATTCCAATTCAATCCCATCAAGGTGGCATGTACCAATGCCATCTCACTAGTCCCGGTGATCAATTTCAGTTCACAATTGATCATAATGATAGGACTAAGAGCCAAAGGGATCACACAAACAAGACTAGTGTCTGCAAATACTAGCTGATAGAATCAAAAAGGGAGAGAACGATCCAACATGGGAAGTGAGATACACAGCAGACCCATAGAATGGCAAATGTCCTAAACAGCACTCTGGCTTCAGAATCAGCCCTTAAGGCACGTGCATCTGGCTGAAGAGCCCATGAGAGTATTACAGACATGGAAAGCCAAAACACTCTGGCAAAAACAAAACAAAACAAAACAAAAAAACAAAACAAAACAAAAAAAAACAAAACCCAAACCCTAAATGAAAGATCTTCACAAGTGAGATCCCAGTGAAAAGAACAGGTCATCAAAGAAGGAGGTACCTTTCTCTGAAGGGAGGAGAGAACTTCCACTTTGACCATGGCCTTGTCTAAATATGATCAGAGCTGGTGAACTCAAAAGGCTTCCATAGCCTTGGCAGCTCATGACATGAGCCTAGGGTGATTACTGACACCATAAACTAGAGTGTCAATTGGTAAAGTCAACAACAGGAGTCACTGTGCACTTACTCCTCATGTAGGATCTCTGTCCTTAATGTGCTGTACATTGAGATTTAATGCTATATCTAGTACTCAAACAGTATATTTCACTTTGTGTTTCTATGGGGGTGCAAACTGTTGAAATCTTTCCTTAATGTATGCTAAATTGATCTTCTGTATATAAAGAGAATTGAAAATGAATCTTGATGTGAATGGAAGCGGGGAGGGAGCGGGAAAGGGGAGGGTTGCGGGTGGGAGGGAAGTTATGGGGGGTGGGAAGCCATTGTAATCCATAAGCTGTACTTTGGAAATTTATATTCATTAAATAAAAGTTAAAAAAATAAAAATAAGTAATGTCTTATTGAAGAAATCTCATTAATTTTGTTATAGACATGTCTTTTTATGAGTTTTCACTAAGAATCTAGAGAGGGGCTGGCATGTGGCATGATGGGTTAAACCTCAGCCTACAAATGTGGCATCTCATGTGGGTACTGGTTTGTGGTCTGGCTGCTCCATTTTCAATCCAGCTCTCTGCTAATGCACCTTGGAAGGCAGTTGAAGATGGCCCAAGTGCTTGTGCCTCTGCACCCATGTGGAAGACCCTGATGAAACTCCTGACTCCTGGCTTTGGCCAGGTCCATTGCCAGCTGTTGCAGGCATTTGGGGAGTGAACCGGGATATGAAAGATTATCCCTCCCTCCCTCCCTCTAACTCTGCCTTTCAAATAAATGGAATAAATCTTTTAAAAAAGAATCTAGGAGAACAAATATAGTTTTGTGTACTTTTTCTTTCCTTTCTATTTCCTTTTACAGAGTGCTCTCTTAGTTTATATCACTCTTTCCTCCCCTGTATTATTTTTGTGATGTAAATGACTCTGAAAGTGATGAAAAAAGATCAATAACCATGAACTTTGCCTTTCATGTTACTTCTTTCTCCTTCCTTACAACCTTCCTATGAACAATTTGCATTATTTAATAATGGAGAGAGACAAAGGAAACATATCCCAAGTCAGAATTAGGGCAAAATAATAAGTTTCTAGTGTTACACAGTAGATTGAAGTTACCGCACTTCACAGTAACCTATTCTGTCTTTTATGAGCAAATAAAAGAAAGGAACTCCAAGTCTCCAATCATAAAATGTCAAGGAAAGGGAAAGGATGATTACCCTGACTTGAGGAGTATACATTATATAAATGTATTGAAATGTCACAGTGCAACCCATAAATATGTACTATGATTGTTAATAAAAATTTTATAAAGGTAACATACAAAATATGAATAAAGAGTGAAAATGAAGAACAGATACATGTTTAAATACAAGTCAATTTCTAACTTTGACAGGTTCAAAAAATGCTCCATTTGCCTGCTATGAAGAAATACAGTCTCAAACAGATAGTTTTGGGAACTGCGGTAAAGACAGGAACAAATATACACCCTGCGGATGGAGGTTTGTTATACAAATATCAATAATTTTCTTGTGTTCTGTGTTTCTTTTCTTGCTTTGCTCTCCCTAGGTTAAGCATGTCACTCATTTCAGTGGTACTGCAGAAACACCCATGCATGAGAGTGAATCTCAAATCTAAACCTCCAGCCCTGACATCTTTCTAATGCTACAGACTATAAAATTTCATTTTATTTCAGATTATTTATATGTGAAGGATCATTAGGCTCCTATATCCAATCCAGAATTGAAATTCATGATACTGTGTGTATTGTGGGCAATCCCCTTAATACTGGCTGTGCTGTGGCCACCATCTGGCTGTATTCCAGGCTCTTCCCTCTACCTATGAAAGAACTAATGAAGGGGTTTAGGAAAGCAGGATTTATTTAAAAGAGTGGTACACACTCAGTCATGAGTGTGGACAGCCTCTATCAAAGAGGAAGAAAAGGGCCAGCATTGTGGTGCAGTGGGTAAAGTCATCATCTCGACGCTGGCATGCTATATGGACCCTTGTTTGTGTCTCAGCCACTTTATTTCCTATCCAGGTTGCTGCTAATGGCCTAGAAAAAGCAGTGGAAGATGGCCCAAGTACTTGGGCCCCTGATACCCACTTACTTTTGTAACATATTATTTATCAATAATTATTTTAATAAAATAAAATAATTTATTAATAAAATAATATAAATTATTAATAATAAATTTACTAGTAATACACTGTCTCTTGGATGAAGTTCTTGTCTCTTGGCTTTGGCATGGATCAGCCTTGGCTGTTGCGGCCATTTGGGGAGTAAACTAGTAGATGGAAGACCTCTCTCTCTCTTTCTCACGCTCTGCCCCCCTCCCCCCTCCCTCTCTCTCTGTAACTCTGGCTTTTGAATAAATAAATAAATAAATCTTTAAAAAGAGAAAAGAAGAGCTGCTGTTCTCTACAAGGTTGGGGTCATCCTTTAAAAGGATGAGGGAGGTGCTCTAGTTGAATATTCAAATAGGACTGAATTTTGATAGAGCTTCAGTACTGCTGGCTTCTGTGTCCCCCTTTATTGGGAATCTTGGAGGAATCATGGGCTGTAGCACACATATGGTTATCATGGCATCTTTGCATCATGGGGAGTGAGGTTCATTTGCATGACGGAGAATGGATGTGAACAGCCTGCAGTCAGGTTGGATGGGCATGGAAGAAGGTACGGTTTATCTGTTGCAGGCCTGTGGCACAGATGCTGCTGGCAGCCTCTCGGCTACTCTTTGCTTACTAGTTCCCTGCATGCCCAAATGAGCTGTACATTTCCTTTCCAAGTTTGTTCATTTTTCCTTATGGAACTTGTATCTCCACTCACTTGGTTGCTTGTTCCAGATGAAGATTGCTTAGTGTCTATAAAATAAAGTTCACTTTCTCATGCACCTAAAGAGTTACCTCTTTAATATTGTGGCCATGACCTTAACAAAATATTTATTAAGAACAAGTTATGTGCTAGACACCAGGCTAATAACTAGTTAACAAAGCATAGTTATAGGATTGACATACATACTTGTATAGTGTAGTTCTGTGCTTCCTTGATTTGCCTGTTACTACTTTCGTTTATCAGTATCACACTCTTCCTGTTGAAAATTTAATAATTTTAACTTTAATTCACATTCTGTGAGGTTTTCCATAACTGTTACGTTAGAATGTGTCCTCATCTTAAGTCTTCATCAGTATTGTAGTTCATCTGTAGCATTTTTAATGGAATTTGTGTCAGATGTAATACTGGAATGAGAGGTCTTTGAGGGTAGGAGTAACATTTACTCATATTTTTTATTCGTCTATAGTGAGAGATAAAATTATGGGGTACATTGATTATATGATAGTAAATATATAATATGCACAGTGAATAGAAATCTATTATGAATGAAATCCTGGGGCTGGTGCTATGGTGTAGTGGGTGGGGCCACTGCCTGTAGTGCTGGCATTCCATATGGGCACCAGTTCCAGACCCGGCGGCTGCTCCAATTCTGATCCAGCTCTCTGGATTCTCCACCAATGGAGGATGGCCCAGGTCCTTGGGCACCTGTGTGTGAGACCCAGAGGAGACTCCTGGCTCCTGGAGGCAGATCAGTGCAGCTCCGGCAATTCATTGCAGCCATCTGGGGAGTGAACCAGTGGATGGGGGACTGACATTTCTCTCTCTCTCTCTCTCTCTCTCTCTCTCTCTCTCTGTCGGCTTCTCTGTAACTCTGCCTTTCAAATAAATAAATCAATCTTTAAAAAAACAAAAAGAATGAAATCCTGACATTAGATAAAAGATTGCAGGAACTGGTAATGATTATGCTACGTGAAATAAGCCAGACCCAGAAATACAAATATCACGTCTTCCCTTGTTTGTGGAAGTTAATATATAGAGTGTATGAAAATTGGATGGATGTCATATCACTTGGAATATATTTATAAATATTGCTTCACTGAGAGGTAGAGTTACAGACAGAGAGAAGGAGAGACAGAGAGAAAGGTCTTCCATCTGCTGGTTCACTCCCCAGCAACAGCCAGGGCTGCACTAATTCGAAACCAGGGACCGGGAGCTTCTTCTGGGTCTCCCACATGGGTGCAGGGGCCCAAGCACTTTGGTCATCTTCCACTGCTTTCCCAGGCCATAATCAGAGAGCTGGATCAGAAGAGGAGCTGCTAGGACATGAACTGGTGCCGATATGGGATACTGGCACCACAGGCAAAGGCTTAGCCTACTATGCCACAGCACTGGCCTAATTTTAATGAACTTTTAACAGATTCAATATGATTTGTAGATACAAGTCTAAGAACCTGATGATATCCTACTCTTCCCTCCCTCTCTTTTACCTTTTTTTTCAGTTTTAGAAATAATACATTTTAAGCCGGTGCTGCAGCTCAATAGGCTAATCCTCCGCCTGCGGCGCTGGCACACTGGGTTCTAGTCCCGGTTGGGGTGCCAGATTCTGTCCCGGTTGCCCCTCTTCCTGTCCAGCTCTCTGCTATGGCCCGGGAGTGCAGTGGAGGATGGCCCAAGTGCTTGGGCCCTGCACCCACATGGGAGACCAGGATAAGTACCTGGCTCCTGCCATTGGATCAGCGCGCAGCACGCCGGCCGCAGCAGCCATTGGAGGGTGAACCAACGGCAAAGGAAGACCTTTCTCTCTGTCTCTCTCTCACTGTCCACTCTGCCTGTCAAAAAAAATTACATTTTCTCCTAAGTGCATTGACATAAATAAATAGTGATTCTTTTTTAAGCAAATAAAGCAAATCCAAATCATTCCTAATTAAGTGTTTAATGCATAATAATTATTTACATTTATTATGTTTGCAGGAATCTTATATGTGGACGATTAATTTGTACCTACCCTTCTCGAACTCCTTTCTATCAAGCAAATGGTGCTGTGATTTATGCTTACGTACGAGATAATATATGTGTGACGATAGACTACAAATTGGCTGGTTCAGCGCCAGATCCACTGGAGGTCAAAAACGGCTCTGAATGTGATACAGGGAGGGTAAATGATTTAAAATCTATTTGACACTAGTTTTATTCACTACTTTAATATATTCATTTATGAATCAAATTTTATTCATTTCTAGTGTTGTATGTATTTGGAGGACAAAATAAATATATTTAATTTCTAGATACTAAGAGGATAATGGTATGTCTTAAAATTCCCGTGTTTACAGCAAGGAAACTCCAATTACTTTAAGGTTGGAGATTGGAGAGAAGTCTTAGAAATACATTGAGGTTAAGTACTTCATAGCATGGGAAATCATGATTTTCCTCAGATAAAGGACAAAGTAGGAATCCTACTAGTATTATAAAAGTATGTCACTCCATAACTCAGTTTATAAGGGCCCACCTGATATCAAGCAGATTATAATTAAATCTCATCTCTTATCTGTTGACATTATGCAAGTGACTTAACCAGTCTGAGAAACTTCAACTCTATGTAAAGTGAGGATAATGATAACATTTACTCCATGGCCCAATGTAAGAGCTAAATAAAATTCAGGTATTATTATTGATTTTTACCACTATAATTTTTTATATCTGAGCCCAACAGAAGTCTGAAAAAAAATAGAAGAAATAAATTTACCTCAAAACCTCATCTTTGTTCACGAGGAAACATATGTATAATTATAGTATAAATAGTAGAAACATAGTAAAAACTGTAAGTTTTAAAGACAGATGCACATAAATTTGAATTCTGAATCTTCCACTTACTTGTTAAGTTATCTTGAACATATTATTTAATATGGTTAAACTTTTATTTAGTGGGTAAACTTCTAATAATTTTACAGTTTAAATAAAGTTTACAAGGGAAAATACATACTCTCATTAATACTGGTTTCCTTTTCATGCATAGAAGTTGCAAATGTCTTCTTGAAGGAAGTTTAGGCCAGGGAGCTCAGTAGATATATTTATGAATATATTCATGAAGCCAAAACAACTAAAATATGCAACACTTCCATAAAATATTTGAGATTATTCAGTGGGTAATTTAATAAGAATAGAATACTTTTTATATCATGAACAATTCTGAGAGATAATGTGTGAAAACAGATTTTATCAGTAGCTTTTTATAATACTATAAATTATGTATGTTGAAGCACTTTGTTTTCTAAGTCAGTGTTCTCATGTAGTAGGCACCTTATCTCAATTTCAATCAAGCTAGGCATAGAATACATGCTACATTCCAAGAGGAGTTTTTAAGTACACCTCACTGTGGCTGGCTCTGTGGCACAGAGGGTTAAAGCCTCAGCCTGCAGTGCCAGCAGCCCATGTGGGCTCTTTTTTGGATCCAGGTTCCTGCGAATGCACCGGAGAAAGTAGCAGAGGATGAGCTAAGTCCTTGAGCCCCAGCACTCACATGGGAGACCCAGAAGAAGCTCCAGGCTCCTGACTCCTGGCTCCTAAATTCAGATTGGCTCAGCTCTGGCCATTGCAGCCATTTGGGGAGGAACCAGCAGATAGAAGACATATTTCTCTCTCTGTGTCTCTACCTCTCTCTAATTCTTTCAAATAAATATTTTTTTTTAAAAAAAACCACACTTCATTTCCCAGTTCCAGTGAGAGAAGAGTTAAAGAGTTAGATTCAGGGTTTAAAGGGATTATATTGGTGGCCAGTATTGTGGGTTAGTGGGCTAAGCACTGTATTTGATGTTTATTCCCTATATTGGAGAAACTTTTCAAGTCCCAGCTGCTCTGCTTCTAATCTAGTTCCGTGCTAATGTACATGGGAAAGTAGCAGACGATGGCCCAAAATTTAAGTCCCTGCCACCCAGGTAACAGATTTTGGTGGAGTTCTTGGTTCCTGGCTTTGGCCTGGCCCAGCCATGGCTCCTATGGCCATTTGGGGAATGAACTGGAAAATGGAAGATTCTTCTCTCTCTCTCTTTCGCTCTCTCTTGCTCTCACTCTCTTTCATTCTATCACTCTGCCTTTCAAATAAATAAATCTTAAAAGATCAGATTTTAAAAGGCTTTGTGGTCTATTTCTTTGAAGAGTTGTATTGTGCATTAATGTGTAAAATGAGGCATTTTCACATTCATCATCTCGTTTTGACTTACAACTGAAATGCCATTTACTTTTTCTATTTTTAGAGAAATGCATTTTGCTCATGTAGGAAAACTGTAATTTAGAAAAGCTGAGACTGCTGTAAGTAACAGAGTTGGGGATATATCCCTAGTACTTTGCATCCCAATTGGCACACTTTATCTATCCCTAGTACTTTCCCATTTGGTACACTTCATTTTTTCAATTAAAGGCTTGTTTGGGAGGGAGGGAGACAGATAGGAAGACATAATGAGAGAGTAAGAGAGCTCCCATCCACTAGTTCATGTTACAAAAGCCAAGTACTTGGTTCAGGTTTTCCATGTGAGTGGCAGGGGCTCGTCTGGCATCTCCTGCAGCCTTCCAGGTGTGACTGAACTGGAAAGTGGAATCAGGAGTGGAGCCTGGGACTCAAACCCAGGCATTTTTTAACCCCTAGGCAAAATGTCTACCCCCTGCTTACTCTTTTTTAAAGAGTTATGTATATATTATTTGAAAATCAGAGTTAGAGAGAGAGAGATCTTCCACCACTAGTTTACTCCCCAGATGGCCACAATGGCCAAGGCTGGGTCAGGCTGAAGCCAGTAGTCTCAAACTCCATCTGGGTCTCCCACATGGGTGGCAGGGGCTCAGACATCTGGAACATTCTCCACTACTTTTCCAGGAACATTAGCAGCGAGCTGGAGTGGAAGTGGAACAGTCAGGACTTTAATTGGTGCCCATATAGGGTGCAGACATGCAGGTGGCAGCTTAATCTATTGTGCCACAACACCCTGCTTACTCTATCCTTAAACTTAAAAGGATATGCATACATTTATGGTATATTTTGTAATAAAGTTATCAGTATCTCATTAAGTTTAAAGATGTTTAGTTTTATTTTATTTCAAGAAGGGAGAGGAAGAGAGAGAGGGAAAGGGAAAGGGAAAGAGGGGGAAAGGGAAAGGGAAAGAGAGAGAGAGAGGAGAGAGAGAGATCTCCATTTATTGGTTTACTCCCCAATGCATACATCTGCCAGGGCTGAGTCAGGCCAAAGCCAGGAGCCTGGTACTCTGTGTGGGTCTCCAACATGGGTGGGAGGGACCCACATATTTGAACTATCATCTGGGCCTGGTGCCGCAGCTCACTAGGCTAATCCTCCACCTTGTGGTGCCGGCACACC
The DNA here is from genome assembly GCF_964237555.1 of Oryctolagus cuniculus. Taxonomy (NCBI): domain Eukaryota; kingdom Metazoa; phylum Chordata; class Mammalia; order Lagomorpha; family Leporidae; genus Oryctolagus; species Oryctolagus cuniculus. Next base: position 89,076,357 of record NC_091433.1, read on the forward strand.
AGGTTCTAGTCCCGGTCGGGGCGCCGGATTCTGTCCCAGTTGCCCCTCTTCCAGGCCAGCTCTCTGCTGTGGCCAGGGAGTGCAGTGGAGGATGGCCCAAGTGCTTGGGCCCTGCACCCCATGAGAGACCTGGCTCCTGCCATCAGATCAGCACAGTGTGCCGGCTGCAGTGTGCCGGCCGCGGCGGCCATTGGAGGGTGAACCAATGGCAAAGGAAGACCTTTCTCTCTCTCACTGTCTACTCTGCCTGTCAAAAAAAAAAAAAAATTGAACTATCATCTGCTGCCTCCTAGGATAAGCAGTAGCAGCAAGGGGGACCAGAAGTGGAGTAGCTGGGATTGAACAAGGCACTCCACATGAAATATGGTATTCCAAAGAGTGACTTAACAACTGAAACAAACAATACATGCCTCCTTTATTATGTTTTAATAAAAGATCCCATTATATACATTAAATACTTAGGGGGATCTAGTAAAGCTCATAATTTATGAAAACAATATGTGCTATGATTATATTGAGTTGATTTTCTGTGCAAATTTTTTAATGTCCAATGGATGCAATACATTCTTTTAACTATGTGCTCAAGAATAGTTTTTTTACATTTCATTGTATTCTAATAAAAAGTTGTTCTTTGATTATTAATTTCTTTTTGGCATGACCAATCTTATTTCATTGATATTCCCTAGTTCCTGCCTGAAAACTTCTAAATATTATTTATTTTATTTTAGTTTTAGGTTTATAGCAAAATTGACTATATGCTACAAAGGGTTTCCATGTACTTTTTGCCATCTACATTCCACACAACCAACCCCACAATCCACAACCTACACCATAGTCATAAATTTGGTGCATCTACACTGACTCATCTTTATCAACTAAAGTTCATAGTTTGCATTAGGGTTACCTGGAAAATCCTCAAATATTTGGAGATTAAATAACATCCTTCTAAATAACACATTGGTGGAGAAGAATACTGAACAGAAATTTTAAAGCATTTTGAAATAAATGAAATACAACTTCTCAAAATTAGTGGAACACAGTGAAAGTGGTACCTAGAAATTTATAGCATTGAGTGATTGATTTTATCCTATGCAATTATTGATTTTGATATATATTGGCTGAATTTTTTTGACTTTTTCGTACATTTTTCTTTAGATTTGTATAAATCGTTTATGTGTAGAATCAAGAACACTTAAAAGTCAATCATATACTTGTCGACAACAGTGCCATGGAAATGGAGTAAGTAAGCCTATGTTTCCCTGAATCACATCTCTCTTGAGAGTAATCATTCACTAGTTTTTCAGTGTTTATTGAGTCCCTAGATGTGCCGGGCTCTGTTATCTTATTTACATGTGAGTTGGTCTGAATAACTATATTCAGGAGCCATAATTAGTTTTACAGAACACATTGAATAGAATTGAATTGAATTTTAAAATTATCATGAATGGGTGATGGATTTTGTTTTGTTAAATACCTTTTCTTTATCGACTGGTGTGATAATATGATTCTTCTTTAACCTGTTTGTATGTGGTGAATTAAATTTAACATTCAACCAGTCTTGTATACTTTGGGGTAAATATCACTAGATTGTAATATATAATCATTTGTAATATGTAATATATAATAATATATAATATATAATAATTGAGCATGCTAATACTTTGTTGGGGATATTTTGATCTATATTCATGAAGCATTTGTATTTTACATTTCTTGTAATATTTTTCTCTTGTTTGGGTATTAGTGCAATATTGGCCTGAATAATTAATTAGGGCATATCCCCTCTGCTTCTATCTTCTGGAAGAGATTGTAGAAAACTGAAGTTATTTCATGCTACATTGGTAGAATTTACCAATGAATCCATCTGAATAATTATTTCTTAGATCAATTAATAAGAAAATTGTTGCTTTATGTTATCATTGTCAAATTCTCTTCATTCTTTATTTAAAATTGATTTTCCAGCATATAATTTTCATTTTCACAAAACTTATTTTTTTAACTTTTATTTAATGAATATAAATTTCCAAAGTACAGCTTATGCATTACAATGGATTCCCCCCCATAACGTCCCTCCCACCCGCAACCCTCCCCTCTCGCACTCCATCTCATGCCTTCCATTCACATCAAGATTCATTTTCGATTCTCTTTATATACAGAAGATCAGTTTAGCATACATTAAGTAAAGATTTCAACAGTTTGCTCCCACACAGAAACATAAAGTGAAAAATAATACATGATTTTTTAAATGATGATGAAAGCAGATCAGACCTATTGTCATGTTTAATCCCAGTGAGAGTCAAGTTGGGAATTGATAATTTCTTTTTTTTTTTTTTACAGAAGATCAGTTTAGTATACATTAAGTAAAGATTTCAACAGTTTGCAACCCCCTAGAAACACAAAGTGAAATATACTGTTTGAGTACTCGTTATAGCATTAAATCTCAATATACAGCACATTAAGGACAGAGATCCTACATGAGGAGTAAGTGCACAGTGACTCCTGTTGTTGACTTGACAAACTGACACTCCTATTTATGCATCAGTAATCTCCCTATGCTCCAGTCATGAGTTTCCAAGGCTATGGAAGCCTTTTGAGTTCTCCGACTCTTATCTTGTTTAGACAAGGTCATAGTCAAAGTGGAGGTTCTCTCCTCCATTCAGAGAAAGGTACCTCCTTCTTTGAAGACCTGTTCTTTCCACTGGGATCTCACTCACAGAGATCTTTCATTTAGGTGGTTTTGTTTGTTTGTTTGTTTGTTTGTTTGTTTTTTGCCAGAGTGTCTTGGCTTTCCATGCCTGAAATACTCTCATGGGCTTTTCAGCCAGATCGGAATGGCTTTAGGGCTGATTCTGAGGCCAGAGTGCTGCTTAGGACATCTGCTGTTCTATGAGTCTGCTGTGTATCTCGCTTCCCATGTTGGATCACTCTCCCCTTTATTTATTCTATCGGTTAGTATTAGCAGGTACTAGACTTGTTTATGTGCTCCCTTTGACTCAGTCCTTTCATTATGATCAATTGTGAACTGAAATTGATCACTGGGACTAGTGAGATGGCATTGGTACATGCCACCTTGATGGGATTGAATTGGAGTCCCTGGTATGTTTCTAACTCTACCATTTGGGGCAAGTCATCTTGAGCATGTCCCAAATTATACATCTCTTCCCTCTCTTATTCCCACTCTTATGTTTAACAGGGATCACATTTCAGTTAAATTTCAACACTTAAGAATAACTGTGTATTAATTACAGAATTAAACCAGTCATATTAAGTAGAACAGACAAAAAAATCTACTAAGAGGGACAACGTATTAAGTTGTTCATTAACAGTCAGGGCTATGCTGATCAAGTCACCGTTTCTCATAGTGTCCATTTCACTTCAACAGGTTTCCTTTTTGGTGTTCAGTCAGTTGTCACCGATCAGGGAGAACATATGGTATTTGTCCCTTTGGGACTGGCTTAGTTCACTCAGCATGATGTGTTCCAGATTCCTCCATCTTGTTGCAAATGACCATGTTTCATTGTTTTTGACTGCGGTATAGTATTCTAAAGAGTACTTATCCCATAATTTCTTTATCCAGTTTACCGTTGATGGGCATTTAGGTTGGTTCCAGGTCTTGGCTATTGTGAATTGTGCTGCAATAAACATTAGGGTAAGACCGCTTTTTTGTTTGCCAATTTCATTTCCTTTGGGTAAATTCCAAGGAGTGGGATGGCTGGGTCGAACGGTAGGGTTATTCAGGTTTCTGAGGAATCTCCAGACTGACTTCCATAGTGGCTTGACCAGTTTGCATTCCCACCAACAGTGGGTTAGTGTCCCTTTTTCCCCACATCCTCGCCAGCATCTGTTGTTGGTAGATTTCTGTATGTGAGCCATTCTCACCGGGGTGAGGTGAAACCTCATTGTGGTTTTGATTTGAATTTCCCTGATTGCTAGTGATCTTGAACATTTTTTCATGTGCCTGTTGGCCATTTGGATTTCCTCTTTTGAAAAATGTCTATTGAGGTCCTTGGCCCATCTCTTAAGTGGGTTGTTGGTTTTGTTTTTGTGGAGTTTCTTGATCTCTTTGTAGATTCTGGTTATTAACCCTTTATCTGTTGCATAGTTTGCAAATATTTTTTCCCATTCTGTCGGTTGTCTCTTCACTCTCCTGACTGTTTCTTTTGCAGTACAGAAACTTCTCAATTTGATGCAATCCCAATAGTTGATTTAGGCTTTGACTGCCTGCGCCTCCAGGGTCTTTTCCAGAAACTGTTTGTCTGTGCCAATATCCTGAAGGGTTTCTCCAATGTTCTCTAATAACTTGATGGTGTCAGGTCATAGATTTACGTCTTTAATCCACGTTGAGTGGATTTTTGTGTAAGGCGTAAGGTAGGAGTCTTGCTTCATGCTTCTGCACGTGGAAATCCAGTTTCCCAGCACCATTTATTGAATAGACTGTTCTTGCTCCAGGAATTGGTTTTAGATCCTTGGTCAAATATAAGTTGGCTGTAGATGTTTGGGTTGATTTCTGGTGTTTCAATTCTGTTCCATTGGTCTATCCATCTGTTTCTGTACCAGTACCGTGCTGTTTTGATTACAACTTCCCTGTAGTATGTCCTGAAATCTGGTATTGAGATGCCTCCGGCTTTGTTTTTGTTGTACAAGATTGCTTTAGCTATTCGAGGTCTCTTTTGCCTCCATATGAATTTCAGCATCATTTCTCTAGATCTGAGAAGAATATCTTTGGTATCCTGATTGGAATTGCATTGAATCTATAAATTGCTTTTGGGAGAATGGACATTTTGATGATTTTGATTCTTCCAATCCATGAGCATGGAAGATTTTTTTTTCCATTTTTTGGTATCCTCTTCTATTTCTTTCTTTAAGATTTTGTAATTCTCATCGTAGAGATCTTTAACATCCTTGGTTAAGTTTATTCCAAGGTATTTGATTGTTTTTGTAGCTTTTTAAAATATTTCTTTGAAGGCTGTTGATAAATACACTCAGTTTTTGTTGCAGTATTTCTTTTTCACTTTAGTAAAATAATTTCATAGGATTACAAATTTTATGTTGGTGATTTTTTCTTGTAAACTTCTTTGTGCTCACATGGTTTCCGAAGAGAAATCCAATGTAATTTTATCACTGTACTTCTGTAGATAACATGTTTTACCTAATCTGGCTTCTCTCAAAATTTGTTCTTTATCTTTGATTTTCTGTAGCTTGAAAATTATACGATTAGGTGTAAATTTTGACATTTACCCAGATTGATATTTTTTGAATTTCCAGGTCCTGTGATTTGATATAAGAAATAATTTCAGAAAATTTTCAGTCATTCTTCCTTTAATTACTTCTTCCATTCCATTCTTTACTCTCCTTTTGGCTTTCCCATTACACATGTGTTTAAACTTTTCTAGTTGTCCCAAAGTTCTTTCATATTCCTTCTATTTTTTCAATCTTAACTCTGTTTTTAAGTTTTATAAAATTCTAAAAAAAATCCTCAAGCTTAGAGATCTTTCCTCATGAGCTCATCAAAGGCATTTTTAATCTCTAGAATTTCTTTTTGACGCTTAGAATTTCTATCTTTTGTTACATTATGTATCTATTTTTGCATGCTCTCTACTTTGTCCATTAGAGCTGTTAGCATGTTAATCATAATTTCAAATTGCTTGTCTTAGAATCCCATCTTCCTTGCCATATAGGGGTCAGATTCTGATGCCTTTTTAAAGTGTTTTTAACCTTATAGTATGCTTTGTTAATTTTACTTGATAAAACATGTTGACTTGTTAAAAAAATAATGTGCTGGTAAGATGTATGTCCAATGGTAGATCTCAGTCTTTTTTAAAAAGATTTATTAATTTATTTATTTGAAAGTCAGAGTTACACAGAGAAAAGGAGAGGCAGAGAGAGAGAGGTCTTCCATCCACTGGTTCACTCCCCAAATGGCTACAATGGCAGGAGCTGTGCTGATCAGAAGCCAGGAGCCAGGAGCTTCTTCCCAGTCTCCCATGCGGGTGCAAGGGCCCAAGGACCTGGACCATCTTCTACTAATTTTCCAGGCCACAGCAGAGAGCTGGACCAGAAGTAGAGAAGCCAGGACTCAAACCAGCGTCCATATGAGATGCCATCACTGCAGGTTTACCTGCTATGCCACAGTGCTGGCACCTAGATCTCAGTCTTTTAGTGAGTCTGTTCTTTCTTTCTTTTTAAAAAAGATTTATTTATTTATTTATTTGAAAGGGGTGGGGAGAGAGGGAAAGAGGGAGAGAGAGAGAGAGAGAGTCTTCCATCCATTGCTTCATTCCCCAAGTGGCCACATCAGCCAAAGTTGGGCTGATCCTAAGCCAGGAGCCAGGAGCTTCTTCCGGGTCTCCTATGTGGGTGCAGAGGCCCAAGCACCTGGGCCATGTTCTACTGCTTCCCAGGCCAGCCGTAGCAGAGAGCTGGATCAGAAGTGGAGCAGCCAAGACTAGAAGAAGCACCCATATGGAATGCTGGTGCTGCAAGCGATGGCTTAACCTGCTACGACACGGTGCCAGCCCCAGTTGAATTTGTTATTTCTGGACTGTGAATATCACAGTCCTTTTTTCCGTTGGTTCACCCCACTATGGCCGCTGCGGCCGGTGCACTATGCTGATCCGAAGCCAGGAGCCAGGTGCTTCTCCTGGTCTCCCATGTGCACCATGTGGGTGCAGGGCCCAAGGACTTGGGCCATCCTCCACTGCACTCCCGGGCCACAGCAGAGAGCTGGACAGGAAGAGGGTCAACCGGGACAGAATCCGGCGCCCTGACTGGGACTAGAATCCAGTGTTCTGGTGCCGCAGGCAGAGGATTAGCCTATTGAGCTGTGGCGCCAGCCTCAATTTTTTTTAATGTAGGTACTTATTGCTGTAAGCTTTCTTTTTGACACTCCTGTTTCTATAACCCATAAATTTTGATATGTTGTATTTACATTTTATTTTGTTTTTAGGAAATTTTTTATTTCTCTTTTGATTTCTCCTAGACACACTGTTCATTCAGGAGCATGTCATTCAGTATCCATTTGTTAATTTTGTTTTTAACTTTCAGCTTCTTTCCATTGTGGTCTGTAAAAATACATGACATGATTTCAATTTTTAAAAATTTGTTCATGGCTGGCATTGTGGCATAGTGGGTAAAAGTGCCACCTGCAATCCCAGCCTCTCATGTAGGTGCCAGTTAAATCTCCAGCTCCCTGCTAATGTACCTGGGAAAGCAGCAGAGGATGGCCTAAGTGCTTGGCTTCCCTGCACCTATGTGGGTGATCAGGAAGAAGTTTCTGACTCCTGACTCTGGCCTTGCCCAGTCCTGGCTGTTGTGGCCATTTGTGGTGTGAACCAATAAGTAGAAGGTACCTCTCTCTCTTCCTCTCTCTGTGTATCTCTGACTTTCAAAGAAGAATCTTAAAAAAAAATAAAAATTTTTTGAGATTTGTGTGGCTAGTTCATGCTAGAGAATGTTCCATGCATTGCTGAATGAATGCATAATCTGTAGTTGTTGAATGCAGTATTCTGCAGATATCTATTAGGCCCATTTGGTCTATAGGGTAGATTAGTTCTGTTGTTCATCTGTTAAATTATTTCTGGTTGATCTGTGCATTGATGAATATGGGGTGTTGAAATCCCCTATTATTTTACTGGAACTTATGTTTCTGTTTAGATCCATTAACATTTGTTTTATTAAACTGAGTATAGCATTAGGTACATATACATTCAATATATGAAATCTTGATGAATTTATCCCTTACTTGTTACATATTGACCTTTTTTATCTCAAAATAGTTTTTGTTTTAAATTCTATTTTGTCTGATATGAGTATAGCTATTCCTTCTCACATTTTAAAAGGATTTATTTATTTATTTGAAAGCTAGAGTTACAGAGGGGCTGGCGCTGTGGCATAGCAGGTAAAGCCGCACGTTCAGTGCCAGCATCCCATATGGGTGCTGGTTTGGATCCCAGCTGCTCCACTTCTGATCCAACTCTCTACTGTAGCCTGGGAAAGCAGTAGAAGATGGTCCAAGTGCTTAGGCCCCTGCACCCACGTGGGAGACCCGGAAGGAGCTCCTGGCTCCTGAACGGCCAACTGGGGAGTGAACCAACAGATGGAAGACTCTCTCTCTCTCTCTCTCTCTGTTATTCTGACTTGTTATTCAAGTAAGTAAATAAATCTTTAAAAAAGGTAGAGTTACAGAGAGAGGGAGAGACAGAGACATATCTTCCATCCACTAGTTCACTCTGCCAAATGGCCACAATGGCCACCTCTGGGCTAGGAAAGTGCCAGGAGCCATGAACTTTTTCCATGTCTCCTACATGTGTAGCAAGGGCTCAGTTGCTTGGGCCAACTTCTGCTGCTTTGCTATGCACATTATCAAGGAGCTAGATTGGAACTTGTGCAGGTGGGACAAAAATCAGTGCCCAAGTGGATACTGGCAATGCAGGTGGCAGTTTAAACTGCTGTACCGTAATTATGGTCCTTCCTGCTCACTTTTGATTTCCGTTTGCATGGAATATCTTTTCCCATCCTTTCACTCTGTGTGTATCTATTGGTGAGATGTGTTTCTTCTAAACATCTTCTAAACACATCTTGGGTCTTGTTTTTTAATCCATTCTTTCAGTCTGTATTTTTTTATCTGGGGAATTTAGTATATTTACACTCAGGGTTATTATTGATAATTACTCGACCTTCCATTTTCCAAAAATATTTCTATCATTTGTTTTGTTTCTTTTTTTTAACCTGGGGGTTTCTGCCTTCATATTCTTTCATGATCCTGTGTTTTTATTCTCTATTTCTGTATGGATTACATCCTTAAGTATCATTTATAAGGCTGACCAAGTGATGAAAAATTCTCTCAATCAGAGCTTTACAGGGTTAAGCCTTATTGGTTGTCAGATTTTCCCATTCTTTCCTGGCCTGTAAGGTTTCTGTTGAGAAATCTGTTGTCAGTCTTATGGGAGATCCTTTAAAATGATGTGGTTCTCCCTACATGTAAACTTTTGGATATCTTTTTTATGTTCTACTTTGGAAAGTTTGGCTATAATGTGTCATTATGAGGATCTTTTCTGATTATACCTATTTGGGGTTCTGTATATTTCCTGTATTTGGATATCTATATCTTTTTTCAAATTGGTGAAATGTTCTACTATCATTTCCTTGAATAGGTTTTCCAATCTGTTCTTTTGCCCCTCAGATCTTGACACGCATATATTTGGTCATTTGATGGAATACCATAGAACCCAAACACTGTTTTTTTTTGCCTGAGATATTTCAAAAAACCTGTCTTCTAGATCAGGTGTTCTTTCTTCTCTCTCATCAAGTCTGTGGTTAAGGCTTCCCACTATATTTGTATTTGACTTATTGAATATGTAAATTTCTTATTTTCTGTTTGGTTTGTTTTCATTATCTATCTCTGCTGGATTTCTCATCCATGTCATGGACTGACTTCCTAATTTAATTTTACTGTTTACTCATATTCTTGAGTAACATAATGATTCTTTTGAATTCTTTTTCAGACATCTCATGAATTTCCCTTCACAGTCCAATATTGATGAATCATTGTGTTCCTTTTGGAGAGTCATACTGCCTTTTTCTTATTTCTTGTATTTCTTTGTTGATCTTTATACATTTGGACGATCTCTTGTTTCTACACTTCAGGAGGATCATTGTTTTTTATGTTTTATCCTGGAGGTTTGCATCTGGGCCTGGGTGAGACACCCAAGGCTTACACTTCAGTTCAGAGGGTATATATACTGCTTGGGGTCAGGGAGCTCTGGTTTGTGGGTGGAATGAGTCCAGAATGATACCCAAGATATGTGTGGTGAAATACCTAGGGCTATAGTCAGTGAGGTAGGGGATGTTTGAGGTGGCCAGTGTATTTAGCACCCAGCTTTCTTCTGTGCCAGGGTGAATCAGCTGATTCAGAACTCAGAGTGAGCTCGAGATGCCAATGACTTCACCCACCCAGGCATGTGCACTATCATTCAAACAAAAAACAGTGTTTGGGATCTACAGTATTCCGTCAAATGACCAAATATATGTGTGTCAAGAAGGTCTGAGGGGCAAAAGAACAGCTTAGAAAAGCTATTCAAGGAAATGATAGTAGAACGTTTCACCAGTTTGAAAAATGATCGTGCACCAATTCATTCCATTGCATTTTCCAGACTCTACCGTGAGATACATCTCCAGTGTGCAGGAGTTCTGAGTCTCTGCAGTCTGAATAGGCAAATACACAAGAATACAGCAGCAACCTGTAGTTTTTCAAGTGTCAGAATCTGGGAAGAAGTGGGAAAGAAGTTGGTTATCAATCTCAATGGATCATGCCTCCTTATTTCCAAAGCACTAGGGACTATTCTAGCCTCTATGCCCCCACTGTCCTCTACAGCAAAGAGCACTGTGTGCACCTGACCTCTGGAGCTGCTGCTTCCTTGCTGGGTCCAGCTGGACCTGGGACATATTTTGTCTTGCTAGAATGCAATAATATTTCTAGGGCCCCTGGAAAGTAGACAGGCGAGAATGTCTCATGAGTACCTGTCTTCTTAAACTGACATCTCCCTGCTGCAATCCCTGCTCTGAGAAGTTTGAGAGGAAACTTTGTGGGTTCCTCTGAATACTGGAAGCCCTGAGTCTTCGAGGTAGCACTTCATTACTGAGTTGCTTGTCTGTGACAGCAGGACTTATCTCTAGTGGGGGGTCACTCAGGTGAGAGGTCTTTGTAGAGGGGCCCTGTCTAAGCTCTGTTGTTACCCTCTCTATACAACAGAGAATTCCCTAAACCTGGGACCTCAGACACTTCCTTGTTCCTCCTTCTCTCTCTAGGCTGTTATGCCTTTTATGGATGTCACACCATATCACTTCTCTCCTACTGCCACGGATGCTCTTACTCAGGTCCTGACTTTGAGACGTAACTTCCTTCGAGTATCTTGTTAAATTATTAAGGGAAATAAAAAAAATCCTGCTCTTATAGGGCATTTTTTACCAAAGTTTGTATCCAGTATAAAACTTTAAAAAATAAAAAAGAAAGTTCAAAAGTGAGCAAGGTGACCTTTCACAAGGAGAAATCAGTAATGTTCAGCATAAATAATAAGTAAATTTAATGTAAAGAAGGAGAATGTGATACATAACATAAGAAAATATCAGTATATAGAAATAAATAAATAGAAGTGTTAAAATATTGTAAGCAATTGAAACAGACTTTTCAAAGCTACTGTATCTTGCAGTTTTATCAATTCTGACAGCCTATCAATGGAGCCTTTAGATTTTTCTATAAATAGAACCATGTCATTTGCAAATATGGATAACTGATTTCCTCCTTTCTGATTTGGATGTCTTCTATTTCCTTTTCTTACCCAACTGCTCTAACATTTCCAGTACTATGTTGTTAGAGATTTTCCCTGTTCAGCACAATGTTGTCTGTGGATCTGTCACATGTAGCCTTTTTTATGTTGAAGTACATTTCCTCTATACTTAATTTGTTGAACTTTTTTTGTCATAAAGGAATACATTAAATATTGTTGGATGCTTTTTCAGCATCTGAAATTATTATATATATTTTTACTATGTTGATATGATATATTCCATATGTGGATTTGTGTATGTGGACAATATTTGAATTTCTGGGAAAAATCCAAGTTAATCATAGTGTATCATCTTTTTTATGTATGGTTGGAATTGATTTGTTAGTATTTTGTTGAAACATTTACATCTGTGTTCATCAGTGATATTAAACTGTAATTTTTCTTTGGTTTTTAGTCATATCCTTAATTGGTATGGACATGAGAGTAATGCTGGTCTTGTAGCATGAGTCTGGAAAAATTACTTCTAGGTTTTTTTTTTTGAATAGTTAAGAAGAATTAGTGTTAGTTCCTTTTAAAGTAAATCAGTAAGTATTTTATATACCAATAAAATACTTGCTGAAAATCAGGAAAGCAATTTCATTCAAAATAGGCACAAAGGAATAAAGTCATTGTAAACTTAACCAAGGAAGTAAATGACCTATACAATGAAAATTGTAAGACACTGATAAGAGAAATTAAAGAAAACAACAAATAAAAAGATGGAAAGAGCTCCTATATTCATGGATTGCAAGAATGAATGTTAAAATTTCCATGTTGTTTAAAGAGATTTAAAAATTCAGTGTAGTCCCTATCAAAATATTAGTTTCTGTCACACAAAAAATCCTGAGTTTCTATAGAACCACAAAATACCTGTAGTAGCCCAAGAAATATTAAACAGTAATAGCAAAGATGAAGTCATTGCAACACGTGGTCTCAAAACACACTAAAAAGCTATAGGGAACAACATTGTACCAACATAAACTGATATATAAATCTATGGAACAGAATAGAGAACCTAGAAATAATTTCATCTATTTATAGCTGATTTTCAATGCAGTTGTCCAAACCATATGTTGGGGGAAGTAACAGCCTCTTCAGTAAATGGTGCTGGGAAAAATGAATATTAACATGTAGAAGAAAGACTCTAGCTCCCCCCCCCCCAGCTCTCACTAAAATACAAAGATCAACTCAATATAGATCAAAGCCATAGTAGAAAGGTGTGAAACAGTGAATATGTTAGAAGAAAACACAGGAAGAACTTCAATAAATTGGTATAGGTAATGATGTTTTGGGATACTAGTCCACAAATACAAGCAACAAAAGCAAAAAAAAAAAAACAAATAAAAAGTGAACAGAATTTTATCAGCATATTTCTCAGCAAGGGAAAGAAGCAAAAGTGGAAAGAGGAAACCTAGAGAATGTGAGAAAATACTTGGAAACTTTCCACCCAACAAGGGATTAATGTCTAGAATGTCTATGGAACTAAAAGAAATCCACAAAGAATCTCCAAATATTCTAGTCAAAAATAGATAAATGATCTTAATAAACATCTCTCAAGAAGGCATACAAATGGCCAATAAGTATATGAAAGAAATGATCAAAATAACTAATCATCAGCAAACTGCAAAATGAAAAGCGTAATCAAATATCTCATCCTGATCACAGTGACTATTATTTTTTTTTCATCTGACAGGTAGACTTATAGACAGTGAGAGACAGAGACAGAGAGAAAGGCCCTCCTTCCATTGGTTCGCTCCCCAAATGGCCGCTAAGGCCAGCGCTGCACTGATCCGAAGCCAGGAGCCAGGTGCTTCTTTCTGGTCTCCCATGTGGGTGCAGGGGACAAGCACTTGGGCCATCCTCCACTGTGCTCCTGGGCCACAGCAGAGAGATGGACTGGAAGAGGAGCAACTGGGACTAGAACTGGCACCCATATGGGATGCCAGCGCCGCAGGCGGAGGATTAACCAAGTAAGCCATGACCCAGTGATTATTATTTTAACAAAGTAAAAATCCAAAATGCTGGTGAGGATATGGAGAAAGAGGGACTCTCATGCTTTCTTGGTGGGAGTGTAAATTAATACAGCCAGTATGGAATTTGTATGGAGGTATCTCAAAAATGATCCAGCTATCCCAGTGGTATATATACCACTGCTGGGTATATATCTGAAGAAAATAAATGAGTTTATTAAAGAGAATATGCACTCCCATATTAATTGCAATACTAGTCACAATAGCCAAGGTAGGAAAGTAAGCAAAGTGTCCATTGGTGGATTAACAGGAAAAGAAAATGTTGTGTATATGTGTATACACAATGTAGTAGCCATCAAAGTATGGATTCTTGTTATTTGCAACAAAGTAGATGAAACTATAGGATATTATAATAAGTGAAATATAGTTGGCACAGAAAGATAATTCCATATGTGCTCACTCATATATGAAAGTTTAAAAGGTTGATTGTGTAGAAGTAGTATATTTGGTAGAAGAGAATATGATAGTGGTTACTAGGAGCTAGAAAAGGTTTGAGAGCAGAGGTAGACATAGTGGTTAGATAACTGGTACAACAATACAGTTATTTAGGAGAAACAAATTCTGATGTTCTCCAGCATAATAGAAAACTCTCCTTGTTTTAAAAGATATATGGATATCTGGACCCAGGAAGTTCAAAGAATCATAACCAGACTCAATCAAAAGACATTCTTCAAGGCATGTTATAGTCAAATTATCAAAAGTTAAGGACAAGGAGACAATCCAGGAGACACAGAAAAGTCTTGAGTTACATATAGACAAAAACCCATGAAAAAAACAGCGGATTTCTTGGCAGAAATCCTACAGAACAGAAAATTATGGGATTATATATTCATGGTCTTGAAAGAAAAAAAAAACCTCCTAAACAAGAATACTATATCCAGCAAAACTATCCTTTACAAGTGAGGGAGAAATAAAGTCATTCCCAGACAAAAACTAAGTGAATTTATCACAACCAGAAGAACCTTACAAAATCCTGAAGTGCTCAACATTAGAAGTAAAAGAATAATAATAGTCATCATGAATACATACTGTAGTACGAAAATACAAAAGATAAAGAGAATTCAACCTTGGCCGGCGCCGCGGCTCAGTAGGCTAATCCTCCACCTTGAGGCGCCAGCACACCGGGTTCTAGTCCCAGTCAGGGCACCGGATTCTGTCCCAGTTGCCCCTCTTCCAGGCCAGCTCTCTACAGTGGTCTGGGAGTGCAGTGGAGGATGGCCCAAGTGCTTGGGCCCTGCACCCCATGAGAGACCAGGATAAGTACCTCGCTCCTGCCATTGGATCAGTGGGGTGCACCGGCCACAGTGCACTAGCCGCGGTGGCCATTGGAGGGTGAACCAACAGCAAAGGAAGACCTTTCTCTCTGTCTCTCTCTCTTACTGTCCACTCTGCCTGTCAAAAAAAAGAATTCAACCTTATCATAACGGAAAGCTACAAAAGCACAAAAAAGATTAAGGAAGAATGAAATGATATATAAAACAATCAGTAACCAGTCTAAACAGTGGGCCTATTTAGAATTTGAGTATATTGACTATATTTCATTTTAGCACTAGAGAGTGCCCCAAGCCCAGGTTAGAGGAGATTCTCATAATGTCTATTCTGCTGGTGAGTAACTTATGTGGATGAGTTTGTAAGGGATCCACAGAAACATCCAAGCCTTGGATGAACTATGGAGAACTATCCAAACTTTCAAGTGTGGAGAACCTGGGGACCATTTTCTCACCACATGGTTCCCATAAACAGACTATGGTGTAACTTTTGGTGTTGGAAAGATTGACTGGTAAGGGGCAAAGGAATCTTGTGAAATGATGAAAATGTTCCATTTCTTGATAATGGTGTAGATTACATAGTTCTATCTGAAGAACTTACTGAGTTGTATATTTATATCTCTTCTTTTCCCATATGTAACTTTTGGCTCAAAGTAAAAATTAGATAAATATTTAATTATTTAACTATAATTATTGTTTTTGTTGTGGTATGGGTAATGAATTATGGAAGCATAATTAGTATACTGTAGACTTGAGCAAATAAGTTAATGTATTGAGAATGAGGCTGACAATGTTTCTTCCTGTTGGAGATAGGAATTTTACATATGTAAAAAGAAAAGTTTATAAAGTACCCTGTGAAATTATGTTGTAATTTAACATAACCTATTTCTTGAGAAAATTAATATAGTGCTCAGAAAAGAGATTCACAGTAAGTACAACACATGTGTTTACTATTATCAATCTAATTTAGACTGCAGAAAGTATTGGTTTCTAATGTTATGCTGAATGTATCTAATGTCCCTTTGAAATACAAAATGCCTTTTCTTTACACATCATACAAGTATAGCTGTTAGAAATTTCTCTGGGATGCCTGCATCTCATATTGGGGTACTTGAATTTGAGTCCTGGCTTTGTTCCCATCTCCAGCTTTCTGCTGATGTGTGCTCTGAGAGGCAGTGGGTGAAGGTCTCAAGTACTCGGGTCCCTACCTCCTACGTGGAAGATCCAGATTGAGTTCCTGTTTCCTGACTTTAGCCTGGCCCATCCCCAGATGTTTTGAGCACTTGGGGAGTGAAACAACATAAAAGAGCACTATCTCTCTCTCTCTCTGTATGATCTATCTACCTTTATCTCCGTTTTTCAAATAAAGTAAATGTTATACATAAATTTAAGAAAAAATGAAACAGAACTCAGTCCTGATTAAGAGTGATTAATATTTAGCAGCTATCTGGATAAGGGTGCAGTTCTCATCTGGTGGTGCAGAAGACTTCAAACTACACCATGGCCTCACTGAACATGGAGAAGAGAAGACCTATTCACAGTTAGCTCTGAGGGATTGTCCAAGTTCTCTCCAGCACATCACTGGAAGGCTCACTGTTTCCTTCAAAACGAACACACACATTATTTGCTGATAGACATTTGAAAGTGTTAAATGTTTGTAATGTAAATATGGTGAACCTCAGTTTACAGATACTTTTATTCCTGTTTCTATTTTAAAAGTGTATTTTGGTCTAAGAAACCAAGTATTTGATTTGTGGATTATTTGCTACATAAACCACGTAAACAAGTTTAAGGCATAAAATTACACACAATGATCGTCTCATATTTTTCACTTTCTATGAAAAAACACTTTAATCATTTAAATTTCTAAAATTTATCCTAGGTGTGCAATTCCAAAGGGGCATGCCATTGTGCTCAAGGGTTCCTACCTCCAAATTGCCAACGGCGTGCCAGAGGATTACGTTTATTGCCTGAGGAAAAGGGTAATTATCTACCCCCATAGATAGCCATTGCTTGTCTTCACTAAAACACAAGTTAGATCTTACCATTAACAGAGAGTCTAATATTTGCAATGGAAAGGTATCAGACTTCTGTTAAGGAATGGAAACCAAAATATATCTTCAGCTTGCTCTTTTCTAAAATGAAATACTATGATTGAAAATTGAATTCTTTAAAGTTTTCTCTTTACCAGTATCAATCGGTATTTACCTATATTCTCTCAGAATATTTTCAATTTTCCTCCCCATCCTTATGATTAATCAAAAATGAAACATTTACTCTTGGTCTAGTACTTTTTACTGTGTTTTCTGTTACACTAGTAGAAAAAATAAAATAGATAAGACTTTATTCTGAAGTTTATCATTTAAATGAGAAGAATCTATAAATTACTACTTAAGAGTGGATACAAATTGCTCTAGGATAGTATTTTTATTTACCATAGTTTTTAGTTTTCTTTCATTCATTCCATCATTGAGGTAGCAAATATTTATCAAAGTCTTAATATATTGCCAGCTGCTGATGTAGGCACTGGCGATTGTACAGTGAGCAAAGGAAACCCACGGATCTTAGAGAGGACTGTAGTTCTGTATACCTGATACTGACAAGTAACAGATTTTAGAGGTTGGGGCTCAAGTCTCCTTATTTTTTATTCCAGTACCCTTTGAGGAGCACTGAAGTGGCTCTGTATGTGAAAATAGAGTCCTAATGTCAAAAGCCAACAAACATATTAAGGAAAAATTGTGAAATCCACAAATCCCTTTGATAATCTAATCCTTTGAAAAATTTTGCAATAATGCAAATTTAAGTGACCTTGCAAATAGACAATACTGCATTATATATCAATGAAGTTTTATTGGCCCCTTATTTGTGTTATAGTGAAATTTTTGCTGTAGCTGTATAATATTGCATAGTTTTGGAGCTTTCTGGTACTTGGCTTCCCATTAATAATTTCAAGTATTATGATTCTAAATTTATTTTTCTATGTTCCTTGAATAAACAATTAAGATCTTCATAATTTTATGACAAATAAAAATTGTATGCTTTTTTTGTTTTGGTTTTTAATATATTTTTTATTTTTTAGGTTTTAAATCAGGAAGAAGTATTTTTTGAATGCTGAAAAGCATTGGCTTCTAGGTTTTCTATGTTGGTTTTCCTATTCTCATTGTAGCCACTGCAATAATTG